>NW_006399833.1:2966982-2968235 GCF_000299155.1 Elephantulus edwardii | reverse complement strand
CACAGACCAGTGCTATACCACCTAGAAGAATGTTTGACAGGAAGACAATTTGAACCTGGCCGAGGGCCACAGATGACAATCACCTACCTTCGGCTTGGTTGCACAGCTTCCTTCCACTAGGCCAACGTAGCTCTCTCATATTATAGGTCCATAGTGAGAAATAAATCAATATTTGTAAATCACTTAGAACAGTACCTGGTGTTTCGGGGGGAGGTACATGAATCTTCTGTTTCCTGTCTTTGGAATACCTTGTATTAAACCCTCACAGCATACCACAAAAAGACAAGTGCAGACAAGTACATGACCTCAAGGAAGAGAAAGATAAAATTAGGCACAAAAGGCAATTTGAAAGTTTTCTTACAGTGTTAGATTGAGGAATGTAGCCTCAGATCCCAGACTTCTAATCTAAGTACGTACTTAAGTCCATGTTCAGTAATTGACAATGTTTATAGAAAATTACCCAGAGAAAGCATATTTCCTGACATAGTATATTGAAGAGAGGAGTTAGTAGAAGTTAGAAAGCTTTTACATTTAATGTTATTTTTAAGTATGCATACGACCGCTAGTGCTCCCTTAGGTTGTATCAGATTGACCATGATTATTTTAAACCTATCATAACTAATTCTGAGTATTATCCAGAAAAGTAGAGCTATTGATAATGGTTATGATAATATTTCATTTCCTTTCTTACATTAATTTATAATAAAATTGAAAAGTCCTTTTAAATGTATATTTCTGTCAATTATAAATCATGGCTAGATTTTTGTAACCATCACCAGACTCTGAAAATGTTTCCATCATTGTAAAAAATTTCCTCATACAACATCTAGCTTCCAGCCATGCTTCTTGACAACTACTGTTCTGTTTTCCATCACTGAAGTGATGTCTTTTAGAAAATGTCACATAAATAGAATTATATAATACATAGCCTTTGAAACTGACTTCTTTCATTCAGCATTATGCCTTTGAGATTCATCCAAGTTCATTTATTTTCCTGAGTAGCATTCCATTGGATTGCTGTATTGCATAATTTGTTTATCCATTCACCCATTAAAATGCATTTGGTTTCAGAGTTTTGGGGTGATTATGAATATTATTGCTAGAAGCATTCCTGTACAGGTTTATGTATGGAACTAAGTTTTTCTTTCTAAACATTTAGGAATGGGATTACTGAATCATATATCGTAAGTGTGCCAATAGATTCTCACCACTGGACCAATTGGCAGCATCAGGATGAATGGTGAAGAGATTGA
>NW_006399833.1:2957339-2966132 GCF_000299155.1 Elephantulus edwardii | reverse complement strand
TCTCAATGTCAGGGAAAAGATTCTTACCACTGGATGGATAGGCAGTGTCATGGTGTATGGAGAAGAGATTGAAACTGTCACCAGGTTCGTCTTACCTGGATCCACAGTTAACACCCTTGGTACCAGCAGTCAGGAAATAAGGAGATGCTTTGCACTGGGAAAATCTGCAGTTAGGGACCTCTCCAAGTTATTGAGGAATAATGATGTCAGTTTGAGGACTAAGGTGTGTGATTCAGGCCATGGTCTTTCTGATCACTTGTTATGCATCTGAGAGTTTGACAGTGAATAAGGATGACAGAAAAGGAATTGCCACCTTTGAGCTATGGTTTTGGAGAAGAGCACTGAACATCCCATGGACGACCAAGAGAACAAACAGATATGTCTTGGAGAGAGTACAGCCAGAGTGCTCTTTGGAGGCAAGGATGATAAGGTTTTGCCTCACATACTTGGGGAATGTTGTTAGGAGGGTCTATTCCTTGGAGAAGGACATGATTTTAGAAAGCATGGAGGGTCAGCTGAAGGACAGGAAGACCCTCAACCAGGTAGATTGGCATAATGGGCTTTTTTGTGTTGGGCAGTGTGAGGATGGCACAGGATAGAACAGGGTTCAGGTCTTTTGTTCATAAGGTTGCTATGAGTCATACTCGACTCCACGGCACCTAACAATAACAACAATAATAACAACAACCAAGTTTTAATTTACATCTCCTTAATGGCTAATGACATTGAATATCTTTGTATGTGCTACTTTGCCATACTAATGTCTTCTTCATTGAAGTCTGTATTCAGATTTTCTTATAGTTTTTTTAAATTGGATTGTTTCATCCTCTTGAACTTTGAAGGGTTTTAAATATATGTTCTACACAAAATCCTTTGTTGGTTATGTGATTTGAAAATATTTTCTCTTAGCCTGTAGCTTACATTTTCATTTTCTTGAACAGTGTGGTTCATTAAGCAGATGTTTTATGTTTTTATAAAACATAGATAATAAATTTTTAATTTTTCTTTTTTGGACTGTCCTTTTGTTATGTCTAAAATTTCTTTGCCTACCACTGTTGTTATGTGCCATCAAGTCACCTGCAACCCATAGAGACCCTATGTACGACAGTTCTGAAGCTTGCCCTATCCTGATCCAGTCTCACTGACTCCAATACACCTACCCCCATTGCCCCAGTTACTGTATTAATCCATCTCACCCAGAGTCTTCCTCTCCTGTGCTGTCCCTCCACCCTTCTGAGCATGGTGTCCTCTAAGGACTGATCCCCTCCTGACCACGTGCCCAAATTATGTGAGACTGAGCTTCAAAATTCTAGCCTCCAAGGAGAAACTTGGTTTCACCCTCTCCAGGACAGACCTGTTTGTTTTCTTGGCAGTCCATGATATGTTCAAGACTCTTCCCCAGCACCACAACTGAAAGGCATTGATTGATTCTTCTTCTGTCATCCTTAGTCATTGTCCAAATCTCTGATGCACACCAAGTAATTGTGAAGACCAATGTCTGGATTAGGCACACCTTAGTCTCTATATTGATACCATTGCATTTCAGTACTCTGGAGAGGACCCTGACAGCAGATTTTCCCAGTGCAATTTGTCTTTTGATTTCCTGACTGATGAAGAGTGTTGACTGTGGAGCCGAGCAAGCTGTAATTGTTAACAACCTCATTCTCTTCTCCATCTATCATGGTGCTGCCAGTTGGGCCAGTAGTGAGAAACTTTGTCTTCTTGATGTTGAGCTTCAATCCATATTGAAGACTACACTTGTTGTTCTTATGTGCCATCGAGTCACTTGCGACTCATAGCGACCCTATGTACAAGAGCCCTAAATGCTGTTCTATCCTGTGCCAACCTCGCCATCTCATACACACTCATTCCCACCACTCCACTCACAGAATTGATCCATCTCATCGAGAATCTTCCTCTCCTGTGCTGTCCCTCCACTCTCCCAAACATGATGTCCCTCTCCAAGGACCAGTCCCTCCTTGCAACATGCCCAGTGTATGTCAGACAAAGCTTCAGAATCCTTGACTCCAAGGCGCATTCTGGCTTCACCTTCTCCAGGACAGACCTGTTTGTTCTCCTAGCAGTCCATGGTATACTCAACACTCTTCTCCAGCACCACAGCTCAAAGCTATCAATTCTCTATCATCCCTATTCACTGTCCAACTCTCCAATGCATAGCACATAATTGCAAAGACCATAGCCTGGTTCAGGTGCACCTTAGTCTCCAGCCTGAAGTCATTGCTCTTCAGTACTCTTGAGAGGTCCCTCACAGCTGACTTTCCCAATGCAATTCGCCTCTTGATTTACTGGCTGCTGTTACCAGGAGTGTTGACTATGGAACCAAGTAAACTAAAACTGTTAACTATCTCAATCTCTTCACCATCCATACTGATGCTGCCAGTTGGCTCAGTGGTGAGAATCTTTGTTTTCTTGATGTTGAGCTTCAATCCATATAGGAGGCTGCAGTCCTTGACCTTGTGCAGCAAGTGCTTCAGATCTTCCTCCGTTTGAGCAAGCAGGTTGTGTTATCTGCATAACGCAGGTTGTTGATGATTTTTCCACCAATCCTGGTGCCACATTCCTCCTTGTACAACCCAGCATCTCTGATGATCTGTTCTGCATACAGATTGAAAAGGTATGGAGACAAAATACATCCCTGATGGACACCCTTCCTGATTTTGAACCATCCAGTGTCTCCCTGCTCTATTCTGATGACTGCCTCTTGGTCCAAGTATAGGTTTCGCAGTAGCACAATCAAATGTTCTGGGATTCCCATTCTTCTCAGAGTCAGTCATAGCTGTTGTGATCCACACAGTCAAAAGCTGGTTATGAAAGTTATTTCTTCTTGTTTCCTTTTGAAAGTTTTATAGTTGTACAAATCATGGGCATCAATGATCCATTTTGACTTGATGTTTATATCAGATATGAAGTTTAGGTTGACCTTCACTTTTTGCATATAAATATAGAGAATATTTTTAAAAATATATTTCCAGCACCATTTGCTGAAACGATTGTTCTTTCTCCATTTACTTGCCTTTGCATTTTCTTAGAAATCTGCTAGCCATTTTTGTATGTTAATTCTAAATATTATACGTAATAATGAATAATTGAAATCTTCCCTTCTAATATCAGTAATAAGACAAGGATGTTCACTCCTGTTCACAGTGGAATGAAGTTAGAAATAAATATCAAAAGGATAGTTAAGAAATTTACGAATAATGTGGAAATTACACACTACTGATCAATGAATTATCGCTGATCATAAATAACACAAAAACTAAGAAAATAGTTTGAGGTGAATTAAGGCAAAATACAACATACAAAAACTTATGGCATAAAGTAGAACCAGTTCTTAATGGAAAAATCTGTAGTTATCAAGACCCACTTTTAACAAAGAAGAAACACTGAAATCGATAACTGGACCTTCTAGCTTAAGAAACAACAAATAGAAGAATAAGTCATACCCAAATGAAGAGGAAGGAAATAATGATCAGCATGGAAATAACTGAAATAGAGAAAAATCAATGAAAACAAAAATTGGTTCTCTGCAAAGATAAAAAATTTTCTCAACCTTATAGCCAAACTGATCCCCCAAACAGGAAGACTTAACATTATTAAAATCCAGATCTACTCTAATTTGTATTTTGTTTAATTCTTCCTTCAATATTCAAAGTGGAGTATTAATTCAGATTCAGCATAATGTATTTAGTGTGTTAATATGTGATTCTTAACTACTGTTTTGCTATACATTTTCCTTGTGTCAGTAAACCAAACTCCCCTTCCAGGAATGTAAGTTGCTATAGCTTTAGGATGTCAAGAAACCAGGGAGAAATCATGCGTCATACATAGAAAATGAAAACTTTTCTACTCTTTTGATAACATCTTCTTGATCCTGAATTTTCTTAGTTTCTGTAACTCTTTAACTAGTTTTCAGAGTTCTGACAAAGTTGCTTCTGTAGGTTTTTATCTGTTTTTTCAGGGTTGTACATGCATATGTGGAGACAGGAGTGTATAGATACTCATAATTACCATTCTGTTTCAGACTCTCTTTGTTGTAACCTTCAATATAAAGTATTTTTGTACTGGATGTAGAAATTTAGTGTGGCAGGTTTTTTCTTTGGGTATTTTTAATGTATCATTATACTAGTCCCCATAGTTTGTTATGTAAAATCAATTGTTAACCTTTGTATGTAATACAGACCCTTTTATGGTTTTTAAGATTTTCTCTTCAACTTGGTTTTGATGGTATGGCTACAATATGTCTAGGTGTGAATCTCTTTGAATTTATTCCATGTGGAATTAGTTCTCTTAGCTTTTTTGATGTATAGACTTATGCTTTTCACTAAATTTTGGAATCTTTTAACCATTAACACTTAAAATATTTTTTTCCTGCCCTTTTGTTCTTCTGGGACTCCTATTATACATTTGTTAGGTAGTATTCTTCATAGTCTCCTACAAGTCTGTGAAACCCTGCTAGTTTTTCTTCATTCCTTTTTCTTTTTTGTTCATTAGACAAGATAATATCAATTGAATGTCTTCAAGTTCAGATTCTTTCTTCTGTCAGATAAGATTTTCATTTGAGTTCTAGGTATAGGGCAAGTTAGGATTTTAGAAAGCTCTCTATTGTTACCAAGATTTCATTTTCTTTCTTCCTCAAAATTCTTCAAGCCTTTAATTAGTTTCCAAAGTTCTCAGGAAGTTATTTTTTTTCTTTTTACAGAGGATAAGATTACTAGACATTCTAACTCTTAACATTTTGGAAGTGCTTTCCATAATTTTGCACTTTTAAAAAAAATTCTTTTATTTCTTTTTTTTTTTTAATTTTACACTGGGTTACCTTCAAAGTTCATATACATTGCCTCTCACACCAGATCCCCACTACCTCACCAACCACTACCCATCCACCCATCAAACCATGCAACTCCATGATTACCCTCACCCATCCCCACCCTTCTGCTCCCCCCTACAACCCCTTAGTTTCTCATACACGTTTTACTAGTTACCTGTTTTTACAGTAGTGATCTTATATAGTATTTGTCCTTATGGGACTGAATTAATTAGCATAATACTCTCTGGTCCCTCCCAAGTTAGGTAGTGATTTACAAAATCATTGTTCCAGCATACTGCATAGTATTCCATCATCATTTCTCAATCTGTTTGATTGTAGTTGCACATTTGGGCTTTTTCCATAGTCTTGTGATGGTGAATAATGCTGCCATGAACACTGGTGTACAAGTCTCCATTTGTGCCTCAGTTATCATTCTCTTGGGGATATGTTTCAAGCAGTGGAATAGCTGAGTCATATGAAATGTCTTTATTCAACTTTTTGAGGAAATACCAAACTGCTTTCCGGAATGGTTTTACTATTTTACAATCCCACCAACAGTGTATAAGAATTCCTATCTCATCACCTCCTCTCCAACATTTATTACGTGCTGTCCTGATATACTTTACCCCTGCTACTGGAGTGAGATGTTATCTCATTGTGGTTTTCATTTGCAAATCTCTTACTGCCAGTGATTTGGAGCATTTCTTCATGTGTCTGTTGGCCATCCGAATATCTTTCTCTATGAAAAGTCTCTCCGTGACTTTTGCCCATTTTGTAATTGTGTTATCAATCTTTTTCTTGTGGAGGCCTTACCGAATTTTGTAAACATTTGATATGAGACCCTTGTCTGAGATGGTATTGCCAAATGTTTTTTCCTTGCCAATAAGTTTTCTTTTCACTCTGCTGGAAAAAGTTTTTTTATGTATACAGGTATTTAGTCTTTAGAAGGTCTCATTCTTCAATTTTATCCTCTCTAGATTGTGTATTTCTGACTTTATTTGGAAGTCTCCTTATACCATAGACTAGGTCATCTAAGCTTGATCCCAGTTTGTCTCTGATGATTTTGATGGTTATGGGCTTTACTCCGAGGTCTCTGATCCACCTTGAGTTGATTTTTGTGTATGGTGTGAGATGTGGATCCTGTTTCAGCTTTCTGCAGGCAGCAGTCCAGTTTTGCCAGCACCATTTGTTGAAGAGGTTGTCATTTCTGCATTTGATAGGTTTTATTTCCTTGTTGAATATCAATTGGCTATAGATAGCTGGGTCTATTTCTGGGTTCTCAGTTCTGTTCCATAGGTCTGTGTGCCTGTCATTGTACCAGTACCATGCTGTTTTGGTTTCTACCACTGTGTAGTAGGTTTTGAGGTCAGGTAATGCTATGCCTCCCACTTCATTTTTGTTTCTCAGAAGTCTTTTGCTTATTTGGGGTCTGTTTCCTCTCTAAATAAACTTGACAATTTCCCTTTGGATCCCTTGAAAAATGACTTTGGTGTCTGTATCAGGATTGCATTGAACATATAGATTGCTTTTGTAGGTTTCTCATTTTCACAATATGGAGTCTTCCTATCAAATAGGTCTGTCTTGGAGAGGGTGAAACCAATTCTAGGCTAGGATTTTGAAGCCCCACCTCACTTACTTTAGGCATGTGGCCAGGAGAGACCAATCCTTAGAGAAGGACATCGTGCTTGGAAGGGTGGATGGACAGTGCAGGAGAGGGAGACCCTGGATGAGATGGATTGATACAGTAACTGAGGCGATGAGGGTTGGTGTGTCAGAGTTAGTGAGATTGGCTCAGGACGGGGAAGGGTTCAGAGCTGCTGTACATAGTATGGTTGCAGGCGACTCAATAGCACATATAAAAACAAATAATGTACTATGACAGGTTTGTCTGGAAGCAGGAGTGGCATCCACTTCCAAAATGGCTTGCCTCCAGAAACTCTATGTATGAACAGTGCTCAGGCCTTTCGTTCATAGGGTTGCTATGAGTCATCTACGACTCGATGGCACCTAACAACAACAATAACAACATGATAGGTTTGTAAGCAGGAGTGCCATCCACTTCCTGAATAACATGCCTCTGGAAACTCTGTGAACTTTGATAAATGTTGATAGTTGTAGAGGGGCTTCAAGGCTTTTGTTCATAGGGTTCCTATGAATCGTGCTTGACGTGAAGGCAATCAACAACAACATCCATGAACAGGACACCTTTTTCCATTTATTTAGATCTTTTACTATATCTTGTGGAAATGTTCTATAGTTTTCTTTGTATAGGTCTTCTGTATCTCTAGTTAGGTTCACTCACTCCCAAGTATCTCAATTTGTGGTGGGCTATTGTAAATGGTATTGCTTTCTTGGTTTCCTTCTCTAAGTTCTTTTTGTTACTGTAGAGATATCCCACTGATTTTGGATATCGATCTTATATCCTGCCACTCTACTAAGTTAGGGTTAGTCTACTAGGTCTAACAAGTTTTTGTTGAGCCCTTGGAGTTTTCTGTGTACACTACCATATCATCTGCATATAGGAACAGTTTTACCATCTCTTTATTGATCTGCATGCCTTTTATTTATTTTTCTTGCCATAATGCCCCAGAAAGTACATCCAATGCAATATTGAATAGAAGTGGCAACAGTGGGCATCCTTGCCTGGTCCCTGTTCACAAGGAAGATGCTTTTAGTCTTTCTCCATTGAGAATGTTGTTGACGCTTGGTTTTGCATATAGATTTTGCATGATGTTGAGGAAATTCCCTTCTGTTCCAATTTTGCTGAGCATCTTCATCAGGTGTTGGATTTTATCAAATGCCTTTTCTGCATTAATTGTTAAGATCCTATGGTTCACTTGTTAATGTGGCAAACTATGTTGATTCTTTTTCTTATGTTGAACCATCCTTGCATACCTGTTTTGAATCTCACTTGGTCATGAATTATTTTTCTGTGTGTGCTTTCAGATTTTATTGTTAAGGATTTTTGCATCTATATTCATGAGAGATATTGGTCTGTAGTTTTCTTTCTTGGTAATATCTTTGCCTGGTTTTTATATGAGGGTTATGCTTGTTTCATAGAATAAGTCTGGGAGTGTTCATTCTTTTTCTGTTTATTGAAATATGTTAAGTTGAACTGATGACAGATAATCTCTGAATGTTTGGTAGAATTCAGCTGTGATGCCATCTGTTCCAGGACTTTTTTTATGGGAAGTCTTTTTATGACAAATTCACTTTCTTCATTTGTAATGGAACTGTTCAAGTGTTCTACATCTGTATGGGTCAATCAGGGTAGGGCATGAGTTTCAAGGAAACTGTCTATTTCCTCTAGGTTTTCATATTTATCTCAGTATAGCTTTTCATAGTTCCAATATTATAAGTTTAATTTCTGTTGTGATGTCACCTCTGTCATTCTTAGTTGATTTATCTGTATTTTCTCTTTTTTTCCCTTTTATTAAGTTTGCCAGTGGTTTGTCAATTTTCTTGACCCTTTGAAAAAACCAGCTCCTAGTCTTGTTGATGGTTTAGGTTGGTTTTCTGTTTTTTTTTTATCTCATTGATTTCGGCTCTTACCCTTATAATTTCCTTTCTTCTAAAGGCGGTAGGATTAGATTGTTTTTCTTTTTCTGTTTGATGAAGGTGTTGAGTTAGGTTTTTTCTTTCTTCCTTCTTTATGTGTATACCTATTGATATCCCGTGCAAGCAAGGTTCTGCTGAAGATTATCCAAAAAATGACTAGAACAGCAAGCAAGGTTCTGCTGAAGATTATCCAAAAAATGACTAGAACAGCACATCAACAGAGAACTGCCTGAAGTGCAGGCTGGATTTAGAGGAGGCCATAGCCCTAGGGATATTCTAGCTAATGTCAGATGGATCTTGGCTGAAAGCAGAGAGTACCAGAGGAATGTCTGTCTGTGTTTCATTGACTATACAAAGGCATTTGACTGTGTGGAACACAACAAACTGTGGCTGACTCTGAGAAGAAT
>NW_006399833.1:2954156-2955764 GCF_000299155.1 Elephantulus edwardii | reverse complement strand
ACAGAGCAGAGTTTAGGGCCATTGTACATAGGGTCGCCATGAGTCTCAGGCAACTCGACAGTACGTAACAACAACAACAACAACAACAGTTTTATAAACTTTGCCCTCCTGTCGTTAATTGCTAATTTTAGGGAATAGTGGTCTCAGAAGATACTTTGTATTATTTCAGTGTTTTTTAATTTGTTGCGTTTTGCTTGTATCCTAATATGTGATGGATTCTGATGAATGGATGATGTTCACTTGACAAGTTTTAGTTGGGTGCAGTACCTAAATACATCCACAAGGTGGAGGTGGCTGATTGTATAGTTTAGATATCCTGCATCTTTGCTAAGTTTCTTTTGCCTTAACCTATTCTTTGGTGATAAGTGGTTTGTTGAAGTTTCCTACCACTCTTGTGGTGGTGTCTATTTCTATTTTCAATTTTGTTAACAGTTTTATATATTTTGCAGGTCTCTCATTTTGTGCATAAATGTTGACCACAGTTATGTCTTCCTGAACTGTTGTGCCTTTAATCAATATGTAATGCCCTTTTTTATCTTTTATTATGGTTTCATTCAGACATCTGGTTTATCAGAGATTTTTATTGCCACTCCTGCTTTTTTGAGGGTGTTATTTGCTTGGTATATTTTTTCCCAACTGTTGATTTTGAGTCTTTCTCTTAATTTTTTAGATGTTTCTCTTGTGGGCAACATATTGATGGGCTTTGTTTCTTATCCATTCTGCTACTCTTTTTCTCCTGATTGGCACATTTAGTTCATTCACATTATGTGTGATTGTTGTCAGGCCACATTTTACCATTGTCATTTTGCTTTGTTTCTTTTTCCATTGTTTCTTGTTTCTGTGTTTCATCTACTTTCCTTTGATATCTCTGTGTGAAGAACTTTATTTAAAATTTCTTGAAGTTTTGGTCTTGTTTTTACAAAGTCCTTATGTTCCTTTTCTGCAAAGGATCTAACATCTCTATATTAGATGGAAAGCTTTGCTGGTTACAGGATCCTTGGCTGGCAATTGTTTTCTTTCAACTTTTTGTATATGTTATCCCATTGTCTTCTAGCTTGAATGGTTTCCTCAGAGAAATCAGAGCTTAATCTAATTGTTTCCCCTTTGTATGTGACTCTTTGTCTCTGTCTTTACCTTTTAATTTGGAGAATTTGACAATGATATGGTTTTTCTTTGTTGGTCTATATTTGGTGTTCACTGTGCTGCTTTTTCCTTTTTTTCCTACTATGCTGTTTGAATGTGGGTTTCCCCATTCTTCACAATACCTGGGAAGTTTTCTTATAGTACTTCTTTCACAATTTTCTCTATTTCTTCCCTGTCACTCCTATGTTTCGGAATTCCAGTCATACATATGTTGTTCCTTTTGATGTCATTCCATATGATCCTAATATTTTCTTCATTTTCTTTACGTTTCATCTCTGATTTTTCTTCTACTGTGTTTCTAGTGAGGCTCTTGTCTTCCAGCTCACTGATTTTCTGTTCTATCTCTTCAGTTCTACTTTGTGCCTCCTACATATTGGATACTTCTGCCATTTTGGTCATAATTTTCTGGATTGCATTTTCATGCTTTTCTGTTATTTCCAGTACTGTATTGGCTGTACCCTCTCT
>NW_006399833.1:2930586-2953871 GCF_000299155.1 Elephantulus edwardii | reverse complement strand
GAGGCATTCATCAGAACAGAGCAAGGAGACACTGCTCATTCCTTTTGATTTTCTGACTCCAGTGCCTTGCACATTTCATTGTAATATTTTGCTTTGTCATCCCGTGCTGCCTTTTGGGATCTTCTCTTTAGCACTATATCCAACAATATTCGCCAGTTATTCATTGGGTCTTTCAAGGCCTATTACTTCAGAAATGGCCAGTTCTACTTAATCTTTTATAGTCTAGAAACTTCACTGAAACCTGTCCACTGTTGGTGACCTCACTGATATTTGAAATTCTAGTGGCATATCCTCCAGCATCACAGCAACATGTAAGTCTTTATAGTACAGCAAACGGCAGACAAGTCTCTTACCAATAAAAGCAAACTCAAGTCTCACCATCTTGTTTATGGAGTCTGAAGCTTTCAGAGCTTTCTTCCAAAAGCTTGCGGACTATGTCACCCGGGTTGCAATCAGCCCTAGATTGGTAAGAGTACTGAAACCCTTCTTCTTATGGGGTACTCTTACCCAACATACCCCACAGTCATATATGGCCAACTCAGATTGACTGTGACTGTTTTATTATGCTAGCCATTTCTGAGTGGATACCCTGCCTGCACTCAACCGCTGGACTAGCCATGTAGACTAGCTAGTCTTGGCTCTTCTGAAACCATCAGAAACTTTGATTAAAAACACTTAGTTGTACTCATGTGAAACCTATACAGAGACCAAGAAGTTGTCCCAGTAGAACAAGAGATCACTGCCTGGTTTGTTTTGATTTTTTTTTTAAGACGAAAACCACGCAGACTACATCCTTTCCATTTTACTCTTCCATAAAGTAAGAGAAGAACAATCATCAATGGCAAGTGGCAGTTACACTGAAGCAACACTGAGAGCCAGCTTCACACTCAGGAGAGAACACGGCTTCTCATTTTCGTGGTTTTCAGTGCTCTACTTGATCAGACTGATCATGTATCAGTCAATCAGTCAGTCATTCTGATCAGGAAACAGTCCTCAGAACAGAGCAGGGAAGCATTGCATGGTTCAAAGTCAAGAAAGGAGTGCTTCAGGGATGCATCCTGTCTCCATATCCTTTGAATTATATGCAGAACAGATCATTTAGGAAGGTGGGCTTTATGAGGAAGAATGTGGCATGAGGATTGGAGGAAGACTCATCCACAACCTCTATTAGCAGATGACAGAACCCTGCTTGGGGAAAATGAGGAGGACCTGAAGTGCTTACTGCAAAAGGTCAAGGACCACAACCTTCAATATGGATTGAAACTCAACATCAAGTAAACAAAGATTCTCTCCACTGGGATTGAGGTGGTTAATAATTAACCGCTTGCTCAAAGACTAATTGCATTGGGAGAATCTGTTGTTAGGAACCTCTCCAGAGTACTGAAAAGCAACAATGTCGGTCTAGAGACTGAGGTGCAGCTAATCCAGGTCATGGTCTTTTCACTTGCTATGCATCAGAGAACTGGACAGTAACTAAGGATGACAGAAGAAGAATCTATGCTTTTCAACTGTAGTGCTGGAGAAGAGTCTTGAATATACTATGGATTGCCAAGAAAACAAATAGATCTATCTTGGAGAGGGTGAAACCAAGTTTCTCCTTGGAAGCTAGGATTTTGAAGCTCCATCTCACATACTTTGGGAACATGGCCGGGAAGGACCAGTTCTTGAAGGACATAGTGCTCAAAAGGGTGGAAGGACAGCAAAAGAGAGGAAGACCCCAGATGAGATGAATTGACACAATAACTGGGGCAATTGGGATAGCTGTATTGGAGTCAGTGAGTCTGGCTCAGGACAAGGTAGGCTTCAGAGCTGTGGTATATAGGGTTGCTATGAGTCTCAGGTGATTTGATGGCACATAACAATGACACAATCAGAGAAACTTCTCTAGTAACAAACTATAGAAATGATCCCTGCAAGACTATTCTTATTAGTTTTATAGTGTAAGTGTAGTGTTATATTACATGGTTTAAATCAGGAAATGTGTGTGCAGGTTGTTTCCTTTTTCATATTTATTCTGTCTATATGCTGAGCAATTCATTTGAGAAGTTAAACTATGTGAAAAAAAATGTGGTGTCAGGATTAAAGAAGACTCGTCAGCAACCTGTGTTATACAGATGACACAACCCTGCCTATGGAATGTGAAGAAGACTTGAAACACTTACGCAAAAGACCAAAACCTATAGTCCTCAATGTGTTTTACATCTCAACATCAAGAAAACAAAAATCTTCACCACAGGACCAATAGGCAACTTCATGATGTTGCTGTTGTAGGTACTATCAAGTATACTGCGATACTTGTTATTGTTATTACTATGTGCCATCAAGTCACCTGAACCAACCTTTTTGTCTCTGACACTCCTACTCCCATTACCCCAGTCACTGAGTCAGTCCATCTTATCGTGAGTTTTCCCAACCATGATGTCCCTCTCCAAGGACTAGTCCCTCCTTGCAACATGCTCAAAGTATGTCAGACGAAACTTCAGAATCCTTACCATCAAGGAATAGCCTGGTCTCACCCTCTCTAGGATGAACCTGTTTGTTCTTTTAGCAGTTCATGGTATATTCAGTACACTTCACCACCACAGCTCAAAATTCTTTCTACCATCTCTAGTAAACATCCAGCTTTCTGATGCATAGCATGGAATTGCAAGGTCCATGGTCTGGATCAGGCGTACCTTTGTCTCCAGACTGACATCATTGCTCTTCAATATTCTGGCCATGTTTCCGACAGCACACTTTCCCAGTGCAATTCATCTTTTGACTTCTGGCTGTTGGTACCAAGAGTGTTGATTATTGAGCCAAGGAAGCTAAAGCCATTTAATTTCAGTCTTTTCACCATTTATCGTGAAGCTGCCAGTGGGCCCAGTGGTGAATATCCTTTTATTGATGTTTAGCTTCACTCCATATTGAAGGCTGCAGTCTTTGACCTACTGCAGCAAGCACTTGAGGTCCTCTTCAGTTTCAGCAAGCAAGGTTGTATCACCTGCATAACGCAGGTTGTTGATGAGTCTTCCTCCAATCCTAATGCCACAGGACTCTTCGTAGAGTCCAGCCTCTTGATTCATCTGTTCTGCGTATACATTGAAAAGGTATGGAGATAGGACACATCCCTGATGTAAACCCTACCAGAGTTATCCATGCCATGAAATATTTCACAAATTCTTGATAGATTTTTTTTGTATTTCATAACACTCCACTGTTTGAAGGATACCACTCTTTCTTTAATCATTCAACCATTGATGGGCACTTGACTTGTCTGCAGCTCTTTACTATTGAAAATAATACTGCAGTAAACCTGAGCTTGAGTATGACAGTTTGTGTTGCAGCTATTATTCCTTTGCAGTACATACCTAAGTAATGGTATCAGTAGATCAAATTATAGTTCTATTCGCAATTTTCTAGGGAAGCACCCAACTGATTTACCTAGTAGTTGCACCATTTTACCTTCCTACCAGGAGTTTATGAGAGTTCCAATCTCTGTACATTTTTGTCAGCATTTATTGTTTGATGTCTTATTGGACATTGCTATTTTTGCTGAGGTAAGATGGTATCTCATTGTTGTTCAGATTTGTGTCTCTCTAATTTCAAAAGGCAGCTCGGGATGACAAAGCAAGATACTATAATGAAATGTGCAGAGAGCTGGAGTCAGAAAATCAAAAGGGCTGACTTGCTCAGCATTTCTTAAGCTGAAGGAGATGAAAAACAAATTCAAGCCACAGGTGGCAATACTTAAGGATAGTTTGGGTAGAGTGTTGAATGATCCAGGGAGTATCAAAAGAAGATGGAAGGAGTACACAGAGTCACTGTATCAGAAGGAATTGGCTGACACAGACGAATTTCATGAAATGACATATGAGAAAGTGCCTATGGTGATGAAGGAGGAAGTTCAAGTTGCTCTGAAGGAATTGGCAAAAACCAAGGCTCCAGGAGTTGATGGCATACCAATTGATTTATTTCAACAAACAGACGCTGCCCTGGATGTGTTCACTAAGTTGTACCAGGAAATCTGGAGGACAGCTAGCTGACCAACTGACTGGAAGTGATGAGTATTTGTTCCCATTCCAAAGAAAGGTGACCCAACAGAGTGGAAATTATTGAACAATATCATTGATATCACATGCAAGCAAGATTCTGCTGAAAATGATCCAAAAATGTTTGGAACAATATGTCAACAGAGAACTGCCAGATGTGCAGTCTAGATTTAGAAGAGGTTGTGGTACTAGGGATATTATAGCTAATGTTAGATGGATCTTGGCAGAAAGCAGAGAATACCAGAGGAATGTCTATCTGTGCTTCATTGACTATGCGAAGGCTTTTGACTGTGTGGATCACAACAAGCTATGGCTGAGTCTGAGAAGAATGGGAATCCCAGAACATTTGATTGTGCTACTGCGAAACCTATACTTGGACCAAGAGGCAGTCGTCAGAACAGAGCAGGGAGACACTGGATGGTTCAAAATCAAGAAAGGGGTCCGTCAGGGATGTATTTTGTCTCCATACCTTTTCAATTTGTATGCAGATCATCCGAGACACTTGGCTGTATGAGGAGGAATGTGGCATCAGGGTTGGTGGAAGAGTCATCACCAACCTACATTATGCGGATGACACAACCCTGCTTGCTGAAATTGAGGAGGACCTGAAGCGCTAGCTGCAGAAGGTCAAGGACTGCAGCCTCCTATATGGATTGAAGCTCAACATCAAGAAAACAAAGATTCTCACCACTGGGCTAATTGGCAGCATTAGTTTACTTGGCTCCACAGTCAACACTCTTGGTAACAGCAGCCAGGAAATCAAGAGATGAATTGCATTGGGAAGTTAGCTGTGAGGGACCTCTCAAGAGTACTGAAGAGCAACAACATCAGGCTGGAGACTAAGGTGCGCCTGATCCAGGCTATAGTCTTTGCAATTACGTGCTATGCATCAGAAAGTTGGACAGTGACTAGGGATGATAGAAAGACAATTGATGGCTTTGAGCTGTGGTGCTGGAGAAGAGTGTTGAATATGCCATGGACTGATAGGAGAACAGACAGGTTTGTCCTGGAGAGGGTGATGCCAGAATGTTTCTTGGAGTCAAGGATTCTGAAGCTTCATCTGACATACTTTGGACATGTTGCAATGAGGGGACTGGTCCTTGGAGAGGGACATCATCTTTGGGGGAGTGGAGGGACAGCACAGGAGAGGAAGACCCTTGATGAGATGGATCAGTTCTGTGAGTGGAGTGATGGGAATGGGTGTGTCTGAGATGGCGAGGTTGGCACAGGATAGAATGGCGGGGTCACTATGAGTTGAGCGACTCGATGGTACATAACAACAACAACAACAGTTAATGGAATCAAAATTGGGAAGTTGTCTGGAACAGCTGGATTCTACAGAGGTTTGTTTTCTGGTTCTGGTGCGGCTTGGGTATGGAATGTTTCGTCACCTTTGGGTGTGAGCCGACTGGATTTGGCCTCCTATTTCAAAAGGCATTCGATTTTAATTGTTTTAGGTCAAACATACTTCTAAGTGGTATAGCACTGGTCTGTACATTTGCCATACAGAGGTAACTTATGGTTGCTGTGATGCTAAACACTGTGACACTGATGTGTCAAATGTGATAATGATTACCCATGGTGGGACAGTGTTTGGTGGAGCTCCCCAATTAAAACAAGCTTGGAAGCAGGAGTGGCATCCACTTCCGAAATAACTTGCCTGCGGAAACTATTTATGAACTTGGAGAACGATGAAAGTTGTACGAAAGTTCAGGTCCTTTGTTCATAGGGTTGCTCAGAGTCATCTACGACTAGACGGCGCTTAACAAGAAAGCTCTGTTGGCCTAGTGGATAGAAAGTTATGGTACACAGCCAAAGGTGAGTGATTTTAATCTGTGGCCGTCGGGCCTGGTTTTACTTGTTTGTGGTCAAACTGGTCTATCTGTTTGCTATACAGAGGTAACTCATAGTTGCTCTGATACTGTGACACTGATGGGTCAGATGAGATAATGGTCATCCATAGTGGACAGTGTTTGGTGGAGGTCCCAGATTAAAACAGGGTTAGAAACAGGATTGGCATCCACTTCTGAAATAGCTTGCCTCTGGAAACGCTATGAACTTGGAGAAACGATGAAAGTTTTACAAGTGTTTAGGTCTTTAATTCAGAGTAGCTATGAGTTGTCAACGATTCAACTACACTTAACAACGGTAGCTAATGAGGGGACTTTGGTGGTTTTGGAGTAATGACTTGCGCTGCCAGCCCAAAAGCACACAGTTCAAATCCACCAGCTGCTCTGCATGAGATAGATGGACATTCTCCTCCTGTGCAATTTATTGCCTCTGAAAACCTGTTTGAGGGCCAGTTCCGAATCAATTCCAACTGGATGGTACAATAGCTACAATAGCTAATGATCTTGCACACTTCTTTATGTATTTCTTGATCATTTGAATGTCTTCACCAAGTCCTCAGCCCATTTTGTAATTAGATTGTCTTTTTCTTCTTGAAGAGCTGGAGTTTTTATAAATTTTAGAGATGAAGCCCTTGTCAGATATGTCATTGTTAAACAGCTTTTCCCAATCTTTATGTCCTCTATTCTTTTATCAAGTCTTTTGATATATACAAATATTTTATTTTCAGAGGTCCCAATCATGTGCTTATCCTCTACTGTTTGTGCATTTTCAGTTTTATAGTCTATTTATGCCTTTGATTAGGGCTCCTCTGTTTCTCCTAGTTTTTTCTTTGATATTTATTGTTTTATATTTTCCACCAAAATCTGTGATCCTTCTTGAGTTAGTTTTTATAGGATGTGAGGTATGGGTCTTATTTCTGGTTCTCACCCCACCCCCGAAGAGACACCATTTTCTGCGTATTGGGTTTGTTTTTCAAAAATAGAGAACAGAATAGCATGTGCTTCCATATTGTACTCAGTTCAGTAGAGCCTCAACTTGGACTTCTATTCAGTTGAGGTTTCACACTTTACCATGTAACATGTTCTTCACTGCTCTGGTTACCTGATCAGCACTGAAATTGTTGTAGCAGGCCCCGAGTTTAGGTTGTACATTGTAGCGCTCACAGATTAGGATGTGCAGGTCAGGGTTCATCTTCTTAGCTCTACATACTATTTTCTCGACAAAGTCTCTGATGCCCTGCTGCCAATTGAGTGTTGACGTTGTAGTTTTTGTTTGCCTTCAAGTTGAGCATGACTCATAGCGACCCTATGGAAAAAAAAAGCCTAAAGAAAGCCTTTTTTATAGCTATTGTCATTTATCAAGGTTCATAGAGTTTCCAGAGGCATGTTATTTAGGAAGTGGGTGCCACTCCTGCTTCTAAGAACGCTGACATAGTGGATCTGAATCTCACACAAAGCTAGTTTTACGTAGCTCCCTCAATTTGCTGCGGCTACCATCATTTCCACTCATAAAAATGCCCTAAGCCCTTGCAATCCCTAGATACCAATTTGCCAGCATCATTTTTATAAAAGGGATATTTTATTAAGGGATTGAATCTACTTGTCAAAAATCAATTGTTCATTGTTTTTAGGTGCCATCAAGTTAAGTACAATTCATTGCAACCCTGTAAATAGCTGACCTGAAGCCTGCCCTTGCCTGTGCAGTCCTCATCATCTCTGACATACTTGAGCCCATCGTTGACACTGAGTCAATCCATCTTGTAAGGGACTTACCTCTTTTTCACTGACCCTCCATCTTTCCAAGCAGGATGTTTCTTTCCAAGCAATAGCCTTGCCTATCCACATGTTCAAAGTATGAAAGACTAAGCCTTACCATCTTTGCTTCCAAGGAGCACTCTGGCTGCACCCTTTCCAGGACGTATCTGCTTGTTATTTTGGCAGTCCATGAATATTCAGTACCCTTCAACACCACGTCTCAGAGTTATCAGTTCTTCTCTGTCATCCTTATTCATTGTCTAGCTCTCTTATGCATACTGATGATTGAGAAGACCATGTCCTGAATTAGGCACATCTTAGTCTTCACAGTGACATCATTGCTCTTAAGTATTTTGGAGAGGTCCCTGACAGCATACTTGACCGATGCAATACTTCTTCTGATTTCCTGACTGCTGGTACCAGCAATGTTTCTTATTGATCCAGGCAAGATGAAATCATTGACAGCTTCAATCTTTTTTCCATCTATCATAATGTTGACCATTGGTCTTCAGTGAGGACCTTTGCTTTCTTAAGGATAAGATGCAATCATAATGAAGACTGTAATTGTTGATCTTCTGCAGCAAGTGTTTCATATCCTCTTCATTTTCAGCAAGCATAATTGTGTCATCTGCATAATGCAGGTCTTCAATGAATCTTCCTCCAATCCTGATGCCACATTCTTCTTCATAGAGTCCACCTTCATAAATTACTTGCTCAGCATACAGACTGAATAGGTATGGAGAAAGGATACAACCCTGATACACAACCTTTCTAATTTTAAACCATGCAGTGTTTCTTTGCTCTGTTTGAACAACAGCTTTTTAATCTAAGTATAGATTCTGGTTTTGCACTATTAAGTGTCTTCTCAGCCATAATTTGATCCCACAGTCAAGTGTTTTTGCATAGTCAATAAAACACAAATAGATATTCTTCTAGTAGTCTCTGTTTTTATCCAGGATCCATCTGACATCAGCAGTGATATCCCTGGTGCCATGGCCTCCTCTAAAAACAGCTTGCACTTCTGGTAGTTCCCTGTCAATGTCCTGTTCTAGCCGTTTTTTTAATTCCCTTCAACAATACTTTCCTTGCATGGGATATTAATGATATTGTTCGATAATTTCCACCTTCTGTTGGATCACTTTTCTTGAGAATGGAGATGAATATAGATCTCTTCCAGTTAGTTGACCAGGTAGCTGTCCTCCTAATTTGCTGGCAAAATCTGGTGAGTACATCCAGGGCTTAATCTGTTAGTTGAAATGTGTCAGTTGGTATTCCATTGGTTTCTGGGTCCTTATTTTTGGCCACTGTCTTCAGTGTAGGTGGATGGATTTATTTTGGGGTTTTAGGTTATATTTCGTCAGTCTAAGTACTTGTCATTGTACCAGAAATAAGTTATTTTTGTTACTGTGGCTACGTAGTTGTTGTTAAGTACCATCAAGTTGACTACAACTCATAGTGATCCAGTGAACAATGGATCTGAACCCTTCTCTGTCCTGTGTCATCCTCATCATCCCTGACGTACTTGAGCCTCCCTGCAGTCATGTATCAGTCCATCTCATTGAGGGTCCTCTCCTCCTTCACTGATCCTCTACATTTCCAAGGGTGTTATCTTTTTCTGAAGTCTGACAACATGCCCAAAGTATATGAGACAAAGTTTCACTATCCTTGCCTCCAAGGAGGATCCTGGCTGCACCTTTTCCAAGAAATACTTGTTTGTCCTTTTGCCATTCCATGGGATGTTCAGCACCCTTCTCCAACACCTAAACCTTAGTCTTCAAACTGATGTTGGTCTTAAGCACTTTGGAGAGGTCCCTGACAGCAGACTTTCCCAATACAGTACATCTTTTGATTTCCTGGCTGCTGGTGCCAAGGATGTTGATTGTGGATCCAAGCAAGACGAAGTCATTGACAACTTCAGTCTTTTCTTTGTCTATCATAATGGTGCCTGTGAGACCAGTGGTGAGGATTTTTATTTTCTTGATGTTGAGATGCAACCCACATTGAAGGTTATAGTCTTTGATCCTGTGCAGCAAGCATTTCAAGTCCTCCTCACTTTCAGCAAGCAAGGTCATGTCATCTGCATAATGCAGATTGTTGATGAGTCTTCCTCCTATCCTGATGCCATATTTTTCTTCAGATGGTCCAGTTTCTTGAATGATTTCTTTTACATACAGATTGAATAAGCATGGAGCAAGGGTGCCACCCTGATGCACACCTTTCCCGATTTTAAACTATGCAGCATTGCCTTGCTTTGTTTGTTCCACAGCTTCTTGGTCTCTGAATCAGTTTTGCATGCACAAAAGTAAGCCTCCTACTCTATTTTTTCCCCCCAGTATCTTTTTCCTTATCTGAGATCTCTTTCCTTCCCATATGAAGTTGGTAATTCCTTTTTCATCTCTTTGGAAAATAATGACAAGTTCTAAATAGGGATTGCATTATACTTACACACACATGCACCTGTATAAAAACAAACCAGAAAACACCCTCAAAACAAAACCCACATTTGGGCATTGAAAGAAATAGGAAACCAAGACTGAGGGAGATGCACAATAAAGAGGAATCAGGATAGTAAAAAAAGAGAAGAAGAGAGAGAAGGAGAAAAACCTGCAAATGGGTGGGGAAGGGGAGCGGCCTGGGACTAGAGAGATGATAAAGTTGAAGGTTTTGTTGTTATGTGCCATTGAGTCATTTGTGACTCATAGTGACCATGTACAACAGCCCTAAACCCTGCTCTATCCTGTGCCAATTGCATTGCCTCTGACACACTCATCCCAATTACCCCAGTCACTGAATCAATCTACCTCATAGAAGGTCTTCCCCTCCTGCGCTGTCCCTCCACCCTCCCAAGCATGATGTCCCTCTCCAAGGACCTGTCTCTCCTTACAATATGTGCAAAGTATGTCAGGCAAAGCCCCAGAATCCTTGCCTCCAAGGAGTAGCCTGGTTTAACCTTCTCCAGGATGAATCTGTTTGTTTTCTTGGCAGTCCATGGTACATTCAACACTCTTCTCCAGCACCACAGCTCAAAGGCATCAATTCTCCTCCTATCCTCTCTAGTCATTGTCCAGCTCTCTGATGCATAACAAGTGATTGCAAAGACCATGGCCTGTATCAGGCGCACCTTAGTCTCCAGAGAGACACCATTGCTCTTGAGTACTTTAGAGAGGTCCCTAACAGCCGACTTTCCCATTGCAATACATTTTTTTATTTCCTGGCTGCTGGTGCCAAGAATGTTGACTGTGGAGCTGAGCAAACTGAAGCTGTGAACAATCTCAGTCTCTTCACCATCCATCCTGATGCTACTAAGAGCAAATTAGAAAATAAACAAAAATGAGATAGGGAAAATGGAGGAGACCTTGGAGGAGAATGTACCAAGCACCTTTCATGTGCTCTAGTCACTGCTGTGGCAGGTGGAGGCAAGAGATCTGGCTTGGGGCAGTGTGCCTGCCAGTCTAACAGAAGGATGGAGTTAGAGTCCCCAGTCAGTTTATAATTTCTGCTTCTCTGAGAGGTAACTCAAGCCCCAAAATGGGAGATGGAACACACAGTCTGTGACACAGTTTCTGCTGATTTCAAAAGAGTCTGCGTGTCTAGGGATTGTGTTTTCACCAGTCTAGGTACTGAATGCTAGCTAGCAAGGTATGCAGTCAGAGATACCTAGCAAAAATAAATAGTCACTGCTGAAATCTCCAAAGATAATACACTTCTGCAGAGGATGCATTGTTCCAAGCATGACCGTGGTATATGCAGAACAAGGGCGCCTGGTGAAAGACAAAGACTCCAGTGAGAGGTTGTGCCTCCACTAACCAAGGGGTTGCCTGCAGGCCTGGCATGGCACAATCTGCCGTCTCCCAGACATGAGATTAAGGGTCGAAACTTGCCTGCTACTAATGCGAGATACAAAACTGTATGGACCTGGTCTTAGTGAGAGCCAGGATGGACCAGAGAACACCACCAACAGTCCAGCGGGTGGTAGTGGGGGAAAGTCACTACCCATATACCAAAAGGGCAGATGGGACAAGATTGCGTCTTTCCTGTCGTCAGCCACTGGTGTGGATACTGCTGCTTACCTGGGTTTCCATGCCAAGTAGACAGCTGTTCATAATGGCTGTGTGGGGTTCTGTGCTCTGTATCCTTATTCTTTGTTTTCATTTCACTTCTTCCTTAAATCAGTGTTTAAAGTACTTCTTTTTACACCCAGGGTTTCAAAATTATCATCTATTATCTTTGTTTTCTGGTGTCTTCAGTCAAGAGAGTCTGAGCTGTTTGTTCTGTCTAGTTGGCCATCTTACTGCTGGTGAATTGATACTGCTTTAGCGAGAAGAATTTCCACAAGGTTTTTTTTCACTCTTTTCACTGTTGTCATTCCTGTTACGGATATTTTTTGAAGTTCAAAAGTTGCTTGTATTGGTTTATAAAAGGTGCATATATTGATTCACTTGCTGATGTTCCACAAGTCTCTAGGCTATGTTTACATTTCTTCGTTCTTTTTTTCCCCCCTCAGACACAATCATTGCAATTGTTCTATCTTCAGGTTTGCTGATTGGGATTTTTTTTTTAATGCCTGATTAAATCTCTTGTTTGAACTCTTCAAGTGAATTTTCCATTTAAGTCATTGTTCTTTGCAGCACCAATATTTATGTCTGGTTCCTTTTTTATGGTTTTTTCTCTGTTCATGCTCTCATTTTACCCTGCATCATTTATCTTTAGTTCTTTTCTGGTTTTGCCTTCTTTTATTTTAGGTTGAACCAGCCTAATATATTTGTTTTCTTTTTCATTGTAATTTTTGAGTGAAAATGTACAAATCATATTGACTTTTCATTCAGTCATATTTTGTTCTGTAACAACAGGAACAACATCAACATTAATTACTAAGACAATTGTTTTAAACTCTAATTGGTCCATCATCTAACCTTTCCACAAGGACAGTTTTTGTGGCCTTGTTTTATTCTTTTGAATTGGCTATTCTTTCTTGTTTCTTTGCATGCCTTTTGAATTTTTGTTGGAAAGAGAGTATTTAAACATAGATAGTCCCTAATATGACAAGGGTAGAGGCTCTAGTGGCCTAGTGGTAAGATACTACGTTGCAATCCTAAAGGCACATGGTTCAAATCCATCACCTGTACCCTGGGAGAAGGAAAAGCAGTCTCCTCCCATGTGAGTATCTGACTCAATAGCAAACAACAAAAACAATATGAAAAGGTTCTAGCCCAATGACTTATCATACATAAGTTGTTATTGTTAGGTGCCGTTGAGTACGACCCATAGTGACCCTATAAATGAATTCTGTCCTATCCTGTGCCATCTTCTACCATCTCTGATATAATAATGGGCTTGAGTCCATTGCTGTAATCACTGTGTCAATCCATCTCAATGGGGGGGGGTCTTCCTCTCTTTTGCTGACTCTCCACCCTTCCAAGTATGATACACTTTTCCAAGGAATAGCCTTTCCTTTTTCAAGGAATAGCATGTCCAAAGTATGAGAGACAAAGCTTTGTCATCTTTGCTTTCAAGAAGCACTCCAGCTGCACCTTTTCCAGGGCATACCTGTTCATTCTTTTGGCAGTACGTGGGATATTCAGTACTCTTAGTTGTGACATAAGTCGAATGCTTCATTTTTAGGTTTCTTTAAAATCATCAATGTCTTTCAAGATCATAAAATTGAGTATCTGAGAATAACATTAGCAAATTAGATGTTACATAGTATGTATGTATGTAGTACATATTACTAATTAAAAAGATAGATACCAAAAACCAGATGATCCTACGCACAGTTTGTTGTAACTTGAAAACATCATGAATCAGATACTGTTGTTGTTATGTACCATCAAGTCAACTACAACTCATAGCAATCCTGTGAACAGCTCTGAACTTGTCCTGTCCTGAGCCATCCTGACTATCTCTAATACACCTGAACCCCTTGCATTATAGTTTGATTACTTTGGAAACCATGTTTTCCCTGTTCATAAGAATTTTCTGTAGGGCTTTATTATTTATTATTATTATTGTTAAATGTGATGATTGTTGTTGTTAGGTGCTGTTCAGTTTGGATGACTCATAGTGACTTTTTGAACAACAGACCTGAAACCCATCCTATCCTGTATATTCCTCAATCTCTGTTATACTCGAGCCCACTGCTACATCCACCAGGTTGTTTTATTTTTTTTTTAAGACTTTTTTTAAAGAGGGACCAATCAGTAGCATCAGGATGGATGGTGAAGACATTGAGATTGTTCACAGCTTCCGTTTGCTTGGCTCCACAGTCAACACTCTTGGCACCAGCAGCCAGGAAATAAAAAAACGTATTACGATGGGAAAGTCTGCTGTTAGCGACCTCTCTAAAGTACTGAAGAGCAACGGTGTCTCTCTGGAGACTAAGGTGCGCCTGATACAGGCCATGGTCTTTGCAATCACTTGTTATGCATCAGAGAGTTGGACAATGACTAGGGAGGATAGAAGGAGAATTGATGTCTTTGAGCTGTGGTGCTGGAGAAGAGTATTGAATGTACCATGGACTGCCAAGAAAACAAACAGATCCATCCTAGAGAGGGTTAAATCAGGCTATTCCTTGGAGGCAAGGATTCTGGGGCTTCGCCTGACATACTTTGGACATATTGTAAGGAGAGACAGGTCCTTGGAGAGGGACATCATGCTGGGTAGGGTAGAGGGACAGCGCAGGAGGGGAAGACCCTCTATGAGGTGGATTGATTCAGTGATTGGGGTAATCGGGATGGGTGTGTCAGAGGCACTGCAGTTGGCACAGGATAGAGCAGGGTTTAGGGCTGTTGTACATAGGGTCGCTGTGAGTCGCAAACGACTCAACGGCACATAACAACAACAACCTCTCTAGTAATGTGTGTCGTCACCAAAAGTCGCTTTCTTTAACTTGTGCTCTGCTACTTTTCTGACAGAGGTTTGCTTGAATAACAGGGACGATAAATAAAATACCTTTGTAGTCTTTGATCTTCAGTGAGTGCTTTAAGTCTTCTTTTAATATTCACTTAGTTGCTGTAAACCTTTGACTGGCTTCCAGAATTCTGACAAAGCTGATCTTTCTAGTTTCTACTTGTTGTTTTGTTTTCTTCACATAGCGAATCCTCCATTGGATTTTCAAGGTTGTAAATTTCATGAGAAGAGATTGCCCACCTTTCTCCCATGAAGCTGTAGGGGGATTTGAACTGCCAGAGAGGTGAAACTTTTGGGTTAGCAGTGCAACTCCCTACAGACTGCGTTACCACAGCTCACCAGTTTATACGGCGATCTATCTTACTGATTTCACTCTTGTTCACTTTTTTTAGCCACAGTTTTAAAAAGGGATGGGTAAACCTATTGGTGAGCAGAAAAAAAAAAAAGGGATGGGTAATAATAAAGTACATTTAAAACATGAATATTCAGTCACATCAATAAATAAAACATTGCCAGCACCTCAGAAGCCTCATATAACCTTCACAAATTATAATCCCTTCCTTACTAGAAGTAATCACTGTTTTAACTAGTAATAATTTCCTTGATTTTTTTTCTATTGCTTCCACTTGTACATACAGCACTAAGTAGTGTTTCATTTCCCCTCTTTTTGAACATTCTATCAATGAATCATACTATATGTAGCCTCTTGGGTCCTTTTTTCATGTGTTTATTGGCCATTTGTATGTCTTCTTTGGACATAACTGTTTAAAAAGTCCTTTGCTCAGTTTTCAATTGAGTTGTTCTCTTTATTTAAGTTTCTGAAGTTGTTTTGTACTCTGGTTACTAAATACTTGTCTAATCAATGGTTACCAAATATTTTGTCCTGTTCTGTATGTTGTCCCTTCAATTTCTTGATAAAGTAAGTCCTTTGATGCATAAATGTTAAAATTTTTTTCTTTTGTTTTAGTGCTGATTTTTTTATTCCAGTTTCTGCCAACCCTGGTAACTATTATGTACTTTAGTCGTTATGTATTTGCCTCTTCTCTGGTGGCCTAGTAGTGGTAAAGAGTATGCAGTTCAACCCAAAGGTATGCAGTTCAAACCCAGCAGCTGCTTCATGGGAGAAAGATGGGCATTCTCCTCCTGTGCAATTTATAGCCTCTGAAAACTCACTGGAGAGTCAGCTATGAGTTAGTTCCAACTTGACAGCACATAACGGCAACAACAACAGACATATCACATACACAGAATATTCTATTTTTTCCTTTACTGTCTAGGTTATTTCTGTTCATATAATGTTTTCAAGGTTCATCCATTTTGTAGTATTTCATTTCTCTTTATGGCTGAAAAATAATCTATTGTGTGGATCTCTGCAACACTTTTGTTTATTCATTGGTTGATGAACACTTGGTTTGTTTGCTTGCATCTTTCAATTATTGTGGATAATGGTGCAGCAAACATAGATTTACTGGTATATTTGAGTCCTAGCTTTTAACTCTTTGATAGTGTCTACCTAACTCTGGTGGCGTAGTGACAACAAGCTATGCTTCAGTCCCGAAGGCATGCAATTCATGTCCACCAGCTGCTCCGCAGGAGAAGGATGGTCAGTCTCCTCCTGTGCGATTAATTGTCTCTGAAAATCCGCTAGAAGGTCAGCTATGGGTGCATTCCAACTCTGGCACACAACAACAACAAAAAACAAGGAGTGAAATTGCTGGATATGTAGCAATACTATATGTAACTTCAAGAAACTGTCAAATAATTTTCTATGATAACTATACTACTTTACATTTGTAGTAACAACACACAAATATTAGTTTCTTTACATCTTCACTTATCGCCCATTTTTTAGAAACTATAGTGGATGTAGAGTCCATTGTAGCTTTGATTTTAATTTCCATAATTAATAGTGAGATTTCCATAAGTGTGAATGTCTGTGATAAGTATGTTTTTTCATATGCTTAATAGCACTTTGAATCTTCATAGGAGAAATGTGTATTTAAGTTCTTTGCTCCTTTTTAATTGGGCTGTTTATAAATTATTTTGCTCTAAGATATATGTGTTTGTTCTTTTAACAGTCCATGAAACACTCAACACTCTTTCCCAACACCACATTTCAAAGGCATCAATCTTTCTTCTGTCATTTTTATTTATTTTCCAGCTCTCAGATGCATGGCAGGTGATTAAAAAGACTATGGTTTGAATTAGATATACTTTAGTCTTTAGACTGACATCATTGCTCTTCAGAACTTTAAAGAGGTCCATGAGAGCTGACTTTCTCAGTGCAATATGTCTTGATTTCTATTTTTTTTTTAGTAAAATTTTCTTATTTTATGCTGGTTTACTTACAAAATTCACATACATTGTTTTTCACACTGGATGCTTCCCATATCTTTAACTCACCCCCCCACAATCCATCAAATTGTGCAGTCCTATGATTGACCACCACCCCCAGCCCCCCCCATCCTTATCCCTTTGCTCCCACCTTCTACCTTTTGAATCCTCATACACGTTCTACAGTAATGGTCTTATGCAGTATTTGTCCTCATGCTCTCCAGTCCCTCCCAAGTTAGGTAGTGATTTACAAAATCATTGTTCCTGCATGCTGCATAGTATTCCATCATGTGACTACACCATAATTTCTCAATCTATTCGATTGTGGTTGGACATTTGGGCTGTTTCCATGTTCTTGCTATGGTGAATAAGGCTGCTGTAAACATTGGTGTATAAGTCTCTGTGCCTCAGTTCTCATTTTCTCAGGGTATATTCCAAGCAGTGGAATAGCTGAGTCATAGGGAATTTCTATGTTCAGCTTTTGAGGATATGCCAAACTGCCTTCCACAGTGGTTGTACCATTTTTACAATCCCACCAAAAATGTGTAAGTGTTCCTATCTCTCCACATCCTCAACAACACTAATTACTTGCTGTTCTGTTAAACTTTGGCACTGCTACTGGGGTGGGATGGTATCTCATTGTGGTTTTGATTTGCATCTCTATTATGCCAGTGATTTGGAGCATTTCTTCCTGTATCTGTTGGCCATCCGAATATCTTCCTCTGTGAAAAATCTTTCCATGTCTTTTCCCCATTTTGTAATAATGTTATCAGACTTTTTCTTGTGGAGGCCTTGCAGGATTCTGCAAACTTTTGATATAATACCCTTTTCTGAAATGGTATTGTCAAATGTTTCTTTCCCAGTCGGTAGGTTTACTTTTCACTCTGTTGGAAAAAGGTTTTGATGCACATAGGGATTTAATCTTTAGACGGTCCCATTCATCAATTTTATCCTCTCCAGATTGTGCATTTCTGACTGTATTTGGCAGTCTCTTTATATCACACACTAGACCATCTAAGCTTGATCTCAGTTTGTCTCTGATGAACTTTACTGGTTTGGGCTTTACTCTCATATCTCTGATTTACCATGAGTTGATTTTTGTGTATAATGTGAGATGTGGATCCTGTTTGAGCTTTCTGCAGGTGCAGTCCAGTTTTGCCAGCACCAATTGTTGAAGAGGTTGTCATTTCCCCATTTGATAGGTCTTACTTCCTTGTTGAATATTACTTGACCATAGATAGCTGGGTTTATTTCTGTGTTCACAGTTCTGTTCCATTGCTCTATGTGCCTTCCATTGTACCAGTACCATGCTATTTTGGTTACTGCCACTGTGTAGGTTTTGAGGTCAGGAAGTGCTATGCTTCCTACATCATTTTTGTTTTTCAGAAGTGCTTTGCTTGAAGAGCTCTGGTGGCAAAAAACTGCACTACAATCCCAGAGGTGAGCAGTTTCAAATCCACCAGATTCTTTTCTGGAAAAGGAGGGACGGATTTTACGGTACACACACACACACAGAAGTGCTTTGCTTATTTGGGGTCTCTTTCCAAATAAACTTGACAATTTCCCTGTAGATCTTGAAAAATGAATTTGGTATCTGTATTGGGATTGCATTGGATATGTAGATTGCTTTTGGTAGGATTGTAATTTTCACAATATTGAGTCTTCCTATACATGGGCAGGGCACATTTTTCCATTTATTTGGGTCATTTACTGTGTCTTACAAAAATGTTCTGTAGTTTTCTTTGTACAGGCCTTTTCTGTTTCTAGTTAAGTTCACTCCCAAGTATCTCAGTTTGACAGCACAAGAGAGGAAGACCCTGGATTGACTCAGTGACTGGAGTAATGGGAGTAGGTGTGTCAGAGACAATAAGGTTGGCACACGATAGAGCAAGGCTCAGAGCTGTTGTACACAGGGTAGCTATGAGTTGTAAGTGGCTTGGTGGCACATAACAATAGCAACATTGTAAATGGTATTGCTTTCTTGGCTTCCCTCTCTGAGTTCTCTTTGTTACTGTAGAGGAATCCCACTGATTTTTGGATATTGATCTTATATCCAGCCACTCTACTAAATTGGACTACTAGTTCTAACAGTTCTTTTGTTGAGTTTGGGGTTTTCTGTGTACACTACCATATCATCTGCCTATAGTGATAGTGTAACCATCTCTTTGCCCATCTGGATGCTTTTTATTTCCTTTTCTTGTCTTACTGTCCTAGCAACACTTCCTATACAATGTTGAATAGAAGTGGTGACAGTGGACATCCTTGTCTGTTCCCTGTGATATCGGTGCTCCTGGTGCTAGATAGAAGGGGCAGCAGATGGGCATTCTCTAGGCAGTGAGGTAGCAGGGTCTTCAGGTGATGGTGGCAGTGGTCTAGTGCTCTGGGCTGGATTGCACTCTAAAACTGCCGCCTCTCAACCTGGCAGGCAGTGGTTCTATCGCTGGCTGGGGTGTGAGTGTGTCTGGGCTGGGCCTCAGTCTTTAGCAGACACAGGGAAAATGGTGGCTGGAAGGTGCTCCTGGGCTAGCCATGCCACACAGGCCTTGGTGTCTTGCCACAGAACAAAGGTAAGATTCCCCAACCTGGGCTGTTTATCTTTTTACTATTGTTGTTTTTGGAGTTCTTTTATATATCCTGAATATTAAACCTTTGTTGTTGTTAAGTGCCGTTGAGTCGTAGGTGACTCATAGCGACCCTATGAACAAAAGTCCTCAACACTTGTGTGACTTTCATCCTTTATCCAGGTTCATAGGGTTTCTGGAGGCAAGTTATTTACAGAAGTGAATGCCACTCCTGCTTCCAAGCTTTTTTAAATTGGGGAGCTCCACCAAACCCTGTCCACCATGGGTAACCATTATCACATTCGACATATCAGTGTCACAGTGTTCAGCTTCACAGCAACCACAAGTTACCTCTGTATGGCAAGTGGACACACCAGGGCTATATGACCTAGAAGAATGTTTGACAAAAAAAACCTTAAAAACAGGCCTGAGGGCTGTGGATTAGAGTCACCCACCTTTGGCTTGGTAGCATCACTTTCTGTCCACTGGTCTCTCTCTATGTTGTTAAGTGCCGTTGACTCATAGAGATCCTATGAATGCAAGTCCTCAACACTTGCGTGACTTTCATCCTTTCTCCAGGTTCATAGGGTTTCCAGAGGTAAGCAATTTACTATGCAAGTGGATGTAACACTTAGGAGTGTTCATTTCAAAAAGAATAACATTCAGGCTCAAGGGCCTGTAGCCCAAGGGCTCAAATGAATTAAAACATGGCCATAGGTCTGCTCATGCTTCAAGTTCCCCTTTGCTCCCATCAAAAGGCTTCCAGAGGGCCAACCAGGACCAACACCTTCCCCACCAACAGAGAAAGAGTGCACCTCTGAAGCCAAATGAATTAAAATATGGCCGTAGGTCTGCCCATGCCCTTCAATAGTGCTGTCAAAATTGGACCTGCAGAAAGCTGAAACAGGATCTACACACACAAATCAACTCAAGATGTATTAGAGACTTAGGAATTAGATCTAAAACCATTAAAATCATATGATATAAGGGAGCTCTGGTGACTAGTGGCAAGAAACTGCAATGTAATACCAAAGGCGCTCACTGTTCAAATCCACCAGATGTCCTGCTGAAAAAGGAGCAATCTCCTCCACTGTCAGCCAAATATGATTCAACAGTATGCAACAAGGGGGGGGGGGAAAATCATAGGATACAAAATGGGACCTATTTTAGAAGACCTGTTGTTGTTGATTGTCATCGAGTTGAGCACAACTCAGAGAGACTCTGAACAAAAGACCTAATAAAATAAAAAAAATTATGCTCAAAATCAATAGCTATTAGAGAAATGAAAAAATACACCAAAATACAACAACAATGAGATACCATCTCATACCAAAAGCAATAGCAAAGTTCAACATGACAGCAAACAACAAATGTTGGCAAAGATTGCAAGAGATCAAAACTCTCATAAACCCTTGTCTGATAAATTATTTACAAATATTTTTTCTCATTCTGTATGTCATCTTTTTAGTTTCTTAAAAATGTCCATTGATATCTCATAGTTGTTTTGATTTGCATCTCTCTTAGAGCTAGGGATTTTGAACATTTCTTCATGTGCTTTTGGCCATCTGAATGTCTTCTTTAGTGAAGTGTCTGTTCATATCCTGTGCCCATTTTTCTATTGGTTTATTTACCTTTATCTTGTTGTAATGCTGGAGTAATTTATAAATTCTATATATAAGTCCCTTGTCTGACATGTCATTATCAAATATTTTTCCCCAGTCTGTGGATTCCCCTTTTACCCTGTTGGAGAATTTTTTAGATGTACTTGGGGATTTGCAAAATTTAACATTACAGCAAACAACAAATGCTGGTGAGGTGGTGAAGAAACTGGAACCTTTATTCATTGTTGGTGGTAGTGTACAATGGTGTACCCACTCTGGAAAGCAATATGGCACTTTCTCAAAAAGTTGGAAATAGAAATACCATTTGACCCAGCAATTCCACTACTGGCAATATACCCTAAAGAAACCGTAACTGCCACCCAAGCAGATATTTGCTCACCCATGTTTATTGTGGCTTTGTTCAAAATAGCAAAGAGTTGGAAACAACCCAAGTGCCCATCAACAAACGAGTGGATAGAGAAGCTGTGGTATATTCACACAGTGGGATACTATACTGCATTGGAAAAAGAAGGAACTCATGAAATATTATGCAAAATGGGTGATCCTGGAGGACATTATGCTGAGTGAAAAAATCTCAGTCACAAAAGGACAAATACTGTATAGTGCCACTGTTGTAGAGTGGGACTGACATTGGTGTTGGGGGCTAGATTTAAGAGGGGATAAATAATATCTACTGCATTGAAACAGATGAGGGAGAGTATTGTTTAGGAGGAATATATAATTAGGTATTGTCATGACAAGAGTTCAGAAGGAAACCTATATAGTGGAGTGGACTGGGGTGGGGGGATTGTATAAAAATGAAATAATTTTTTTTACTTGTCAAAGAGAAAAGCAAACTGGAAGGAAGAGGAGGGCAGGGAGGAAAGTGTGCAACAATAAATGAATGGAAATTAAAAAAAAATATAAAAAATTCAAACATAAAAAGCCCCTTGATTCCTAAATGTTTAATACTGAAGTTCAATTTTTTAATATTTTTCTTTTGCTGCATATGTTTTGAGTAACATATCTATGAAACAGTTACCTAAAAAACAAGATTTAAAGCTTTATTGCTATGTTTTCTCCTAAGAATTTTATGGATTTACTAATTACATTTGGGTCATTGATTGATTCAAGGTTAATTTTAGTATATGATGTAAAGTATGGATTCAACTTTATTCTTTAGCCTGTGAAGGTCCAGTCTTCTCAACACTATTTGTTTAAGAGACTGTTCATTTTTCCATTGAATGGATAAGAACCTTTGACAAAAATCAGCTGACCATAGGGGGTGGGGTGTGTGGGATTGGTTTGTGTCCCTAGCCCCACCTGATAATATGACCAAAGTATATAAGATGAAATATCACTATTTCAGAATCTGAGAGCTGGGCAGTGAATAAAGATGACAGAAGAAGAATTGATGCCTTTGAGCTGTGGTACTGGAGAAGAGCACTGAATATCCCATGGATAGCCAACAGAACAAACAAATATGTCTTGGACAAAGTGCAGCCAGAGTGCTCCTTGGAAGAAAAAAATGATAAGGCTCTATCAGAAAGTACAGCCAGTCCATTCCTTGCCTATAAGAAGTACACTGGCTGCACTTCTTCAAGGACAGATCAGTTAGTTCTTTTGGCAGTTCATGGGATATTTAGTACTCATCAACTCCATAATTCAGACATTGATTCTCCTTCTTACTTATTTACTCATTGTGCAATTTTTGCATGTGTATGAAGCAAGATACTAGATGTACCTTGGACTTTAAATGGACGGCCTTGCTCTTTAGTACATTAAAGAGGTCCTTGACAGCAGATTTGTCCATTGCAACACATCTTTTTGTTTCTTAACTGATGCTTCTATGGGTGTTCATTGTGGAGCCAAGTAAAATGAAGTCATATACTTTCAGTTTTTTTCTCTATCATGATGTTAGTCCAGTGGTAAGAATTTTTGTTTTCTTGGTAATTGAATTGTAAGCTGTCAGAGACCTCTCCAAAGTACTGAAGAGCAATAATGTCAGTCCAGAGACCAAGGTACATCTGAAACAGGCCATAGTCTTTGCAATTACTTACTATGCATCAGAGAGCTGGACAATGACTAGGGATAATAGAAGGAAAGTTGATGCCTTTGAGCTGTGGTGCTGGAGAATAGTGTTGAATATACCATGGGCTGCTAGGAGAACAAATAAGTTTGTCCTGGAGAGGGTGAAGCTAGGCTGCTCCTTGGAGGCAAAGATCCTGAAGCTTCATTTGACATACT
>NW_006399833.1:2927569-2929429 GCF_000299155.1 Elephantulus edwardii | reverse complement strand
CCTCTCCAGACCAGTCCCTCCTTGCAGCATGCCCAAAGTATGTCAGACAAAGCTTCAGAATCCTTGACTCCAAGGACCATTCTGGCCTCATTCTCTCCAAAACAAACCTGTTTGTTCTCCTAGCAGTCCATGCTTCAGGGAAACATAAAACTTTTCTCTGTAGTTTTATTGTTAGTGTCTCTGCTAGTACTGCTAGTACTAGTGCTTGCTAGTTCTGCTGTAACAAGCAGCAAGGGAGCTCTAGTGGCCTAGTGGTAAGGAGTTACACTGTCAACCCAAAAGCACACACATTTCAAATCCGCTAGCTACTCTGAGAGAGAAAGATGAGTAATCAGTCTCCTCCTATGCAATTTACTGCCTCTAGAAACCCACTAGAGGGTCAGCTCCAACTCCAGGGTACATAACAATAACGTGTGTGTGTGTGTACTAAAAAAAAACACCAAAAAAACGACCTCAAACTCATTGCCCTCAAAGAAGGGCTGACTCATTGCTGATCCTCCATTGGGTTTTTAGAGGCTATAAACTGTAAGAGAGAATGCTGTCCGTCTTTCTCCCTCAGAGCCACTGGTATATAGTATAAGGAAATGACAAGAAAAGTCTAGTAAATAATTTTGTATTAGGAGCCAAATTTCTATCCATATGAGAAAAAAGTCTAAAATAAAGTAATTTAAGTGAAAACACTGTAATCTATTTTTTAATTTTTTTATTGATATCCTTACAAAGTCTGTATATATTTTGTTTTACACTATCCTTCACTCACCTTGTGTTTCACACAATTATTCCCATTCATTACATTTTATAAAATTAATTACCATTGAACTATGCCCACCATTACCCTATCTTACCAAATACCTGCTAGATCCTTCCCCCTCCCTCTACTTACCAAATTGTGCTACTCTATGATTTTTCCTCTGGCCATCTTCAACCCTCCACTCCCACCCTCCTCCTCCACCTTGGATTTCCCATACACATTTTACTAATTATCTTTCTGTATCTACATTAATGGTCTTATGCTATATTTGTCCTTCTGAGATTGAGTTAGCTCACTCAGGATGAGGCTGAGTGAACTCCAAAGTTGTACAGTAGTTTTCGAAATTGTTACTCCTGAGTGCTGTGTCATATTCCATCGTGTGAATGTACCACTTTCTCAATTCATTTGATTGTGGTTGGACATTTGAGCTGTTTCCATATTCTGTGATGGTAAATAATGCTATGAACATTGGTGTATAAATCTCCATTTCTGTCTCACTTCTAATTTTCTTGGGGTATATTCCTAGCAGTGGAATAACTGGGTCACATGGAATTTCTGTGTTCAACTTTTTGAGGAAATGCCAACTGCCTTCCAGAGTGGTTGTACCATTTTACAATCCCACCAACAATGGTTCCTATCTCTCCACAGCCTCTCCAACATTTATTGTTGCTACCCTGCTAAACTTTGCCACTGCATCTGAGGTGTAGTTTTGATTTGCATATCTCTTATTGCCAAGGATTTTGAGCTTTTCTTCATGTGTCTGTTGGTCATCTGAATAGCTTCCTCTGTGAAAGTACTTTCCATGTCTTTTGCCCATTTTGTAATCATCAGTCTTTTCTTGTGGAGGCCCTGTAGGATTCTTTAAATTTTGTTATGAGACCCTTGTCTGGGATGGTATTTCCACATGTTTTTTCTCCAGTCAGTAGGTTTTCTTTTTACCCTATTGGGAAATGTTTTTGATGCACACAGAAATGTAATCTTTAGGAGGTCCCATTCATCAATTTTATCCTCCCCTGATTGTATATTCCTAGCTGTATTTGTCAGCCTCTTTATACCATAGGCTAGGCCTTCTAGACATGGCCACACTTTATCTCTTTTGATCTTTATGA
>NW_006399833.1:2925552-2926559 GCF_000299155.1 Elephantulus edwardii | reverse complement strand
GTCCTCAGTATAGATAGATGGATTAATTTCTGGGTTCTCAATTCTGTGCCATTGGTCTGTGTGCCTGTCATTGTACCAGTACCATGCTGTTTTGGTTCCTAGAGCTGTGTAGTAGGTTTTGAGGTCAGGGAGTGCTATGCCTCTCACGTCATTCTTGTTTTTTCAGAAGTGGTTTGCTTATTTGAGATTCCTTTCCTCTCCAAATAAACTTTTCAGTTGCCATTTTTATCTCTTTGAAAAATGAATTTTGTATCTGTATTGGGATTGCATTAAACATGTAGATTGCTTTTGGTAGGATTGTCATTTTCATTATATTGCGTCTCCTATCCATGAACAGGGAACATTTTATCATTTATTTAGGTTTTTTCTTATTTCTCGTAGTAGTGTTTTATAGTTTTCTTTGTGTCTCTAGTTAGGTTTATTCATTTTGGTTATCTCATTTTGTAGTTGGCTAGTCTAAATAGTAATGCTTTCATATTTTCCTTCTCTGTGTTTTCTTTGGTACTGTAGAGGAGTCCCACTGCCTTTTTTATGTTGATCTTTTATCTTGCCACTCTACTAAATTGGTCTACTAACTCCAACAGTTTTGTTGTTGTTGAGTCCTTGAGGTTTTCTGTGTACACTATCATCTACAAATACTAACAGTTTCACATCTTTGCCAATCTGGATGCCTCTTATTCCTTCTCTTGCCATATTGCCCTACCAAGTACTTTCAATACATTATTGAATAGGAGTGGTAACAGTGGGCTTCCTGTGTAGTTTCTGTTTGCAAGGAGAATAATTTTTTGTCTTTCTCCATTAAGAATGATACTAACTTTTGGATGTGCATATATACTTTTCACTATGTTGAGGAAATTCCCTTTTATTCCAGTTTTGCTAGGTTTATTAATCAGGACAGGGTGTTGGGTTCTGTCAGATGCCTTTTCTGCATCAATTGCTAGGGTCATGTAGTTCTTGTTATTTACTTGTTAATGTGATGAATTACATTAATTGTTTCACTTATGTTG
>NW_006399833.1:2923614-2924141 GCF_000299155.1 Elephantulus edwardii | reverse complement strand
CCATGTATTGTCTCTTTGCTCTGTTCTGACAACTGCCTCTTGGTCCAAGTAATTATTTTTTTTATATGGTGTTGGATTCTATTGGCCAGGATTTTGTTAAGGATTTTTGCATCTATGTTCATCAGATGTTTTCCTTTTTTGGTATTAGGGTTCTGCTTGCTTCATAGAATGACTCTAGGAGTGTTTCTTCTTTTTATATTTTTTAAATAATTTATGAAGAATTGGTGATAGATCTTCTCAGAATGCTTGGTAGAATTCAGCCATAAAGCCATCTAGTCCAGGACTTTTTTGTGGAGGAGTCTTTTTATGACCTGCTCATATCTTCTTTTGTAATGAGTCTGTTCAAGTGTTCTACATCTATCCGTGTCAGTCTGGGTAAGGCATGAGTTTCAAGGAATTTGTCCATTTCTTCTAGGTTTTTAAATTTATCAGAGCTTTTCCAGTATTAACTATTTAATTTCATCTTGTTCTGTTTTAATGTCACCTCTATCATTTGACAGGTTATTTGTGTCTTCTCTTTTTTTTTT
>NW_006399833.1:2920816-2922714 GCF_000299155.1 Elephantulus edwardii | reverse complement strand
GCACTCATGCTTTTTTTGCAGATGTCATTTGCTTGGTATATTTTTTTCTAGCCTTTGATTTTTAGTCTGTCTGTTTCTTAGATGTATCTCTTGTAGGCAACATATTGATGGACTTTGGTTTGTTGGGTTGTTTTTTTGTTTTGTTTTGTTTTGTTTTTTGTTCTGTTACTCTTTTTCTCTTGATGGTGCATTTAGTCCAATCACATTAAGTATCATTATTGACAGGCTAGGTTTTATCATTGCCCTTTTGCTGTGTTTTTAGTTACTATGGTCCATCTACTTCCCTTTGGTGTCTCTGTGTAAAGGACTTAAATTTTTTTTTTGTAGTTTTGGCCTTGTTTTAGAAAATTCCTTAAATTCTTTCTTTTCTGCAGATATCCTAATTTCTCCTTTGCTGGGTATAGGAGCCTCAGCTGGCAATTGTTTTAACATTCTGGATATGCCATCACATTGTTTTCTTGCATGTGTGGTTTCTGTTGAGAAATTAGAACTTACTGTATTTGGTGTCCCCTTTGTAGGTGACTCTTTTTTTCACACTGATTTTAGTATTGTATCCTTATCTTTTATTTTAGAGAATTTGCCTATGATATGTCCTGATGATTTTTCTTTTTGGGTCTAGTCTGTTTGGTTTTTGCTGAAATTCTGGGATATGGATTTCTCCGTTCTTCATAATACTTAGGAATTTTTCTTCTAGTACTTTTTCCACAATTTTCTCAGTGATATCTCCCTCCCTCTCATGTTCTGGAATTGCAGTCATGTATGTAATTCCTTTTGATGAGTCTAACATTTTCTTCATTTTTTTGTCTCATCTCTGATTTTTCTTCTAGTATGTTTCCATTGACGCGCTTGTCTTCCAGCTCACTCTCTGTTCCATCTCTTCTGTTTTGCTTTTTTGTCCCACTTTTTTGTCATTTAGTCTTAATATTCTGGATTTAATTGTCATGCTTTTCTGTTATTTCCAGTACAATGTTGGCTGCCCTCTGTCTTGTGATGATTATTTAAGTTCTTGTACCTTTTTATCTATAGTTTCAGTTCTTTTTTCCATCTTTTGCATTTTCTTCTATAGTTGTTCAGGTTGCTCCTCTTCAATATATTTCTTCTGGTTCCCTGTTTCTGGAGTATTCTCTTAATTAATGACTTACATTATTTCCTCCACCATCTGCATCTTCTGTAGCTGTTCAGGTAACTCCACATCAAACAAATTTCTTCTGGTTCTCTGTTTCTGGAGTATTCCGTGGGTCTGCAGTATCATTTGCATTTTTAGTAGAAGGGTTATTTTGTTCTTCTATGATGTTTGAGGCTGCCTGGCACTTTCTTGACATTATATGAATCTTCTTGTAGATGTTAGGTTTTTATAAGAGTATAATGTCTGGGGGATGGTGATGTTCTGTGAAGTATATTTATGTCAGTGCTCCCAAAGCAGTGTTAGTGTTATTCTCTGGAAAACTGCAGCAGGTTCCCCTTTGGCTTAAATAATCCCAAGCCTTTTCCATGTGTTCAAGGGTCAGGAAATTTCACGGGTCAAAACAATGTAACCTTAAATCTCAACTAAAAAAGCCAATAAAACAGCAGGATGCTTTCCCCCTTAAAAATATATATCCTAACTTTATCGAAGTGAAAGAGCTGAACAGATGATTTCAAAGGGCAGCTCGGGAGGACAGAACAAAGTATTATAATGGAATGTACAGGGAGCTGGACTTGGAGAATAAAAAGGGAAGAACTCACTCTGCATTTCTGAAGCTGAAAGAGCTGAAAAACAAATTTAAGCCTCATGTCACAATATTGAAGATGATATGGACAATATATTGAATGACACAGAAAACATCAAAAGAAGATGGAGGAAATACAGAGAGTCACTGTACCAGAAAGAATTGACTGGCAAAGAAAAATTTCAGGAA
>NW_006399833.1:2913014-2919471 GCF_000299155.1 Elephantulus edwardii | reverse complement strand
CAGGTGGATTGACATAGTGATTGCTGCAGTGGGCTCTTGTGTGTCAGGAAGTGTGAACATGGCACAGGATAAAAGAGGGTTTAGATGTTTTGTTCATAGGGTAGCTATGAGTGAGACTCAACTTGAAGGCACCTAACAACAACAAAAACATTTGCCTACCAAAAAAGGCTTGAAAACAACAACTTAAAGGCAGTAGACACTTCTAGCAACACTCTGTGGTTTCTAAGTATCATTTCCCACTGAAAGAAACCTAGGATACTTGGATAAATATTATAGGTTTAGGGGGAACATTTGATCATCAGTAAGAATCATTACTACTATCTTAGATATTTAGTGCTACTATGACAGAGATACTGAGCTCTGGTGGCCTAGTGGCAAGAAGCTGCACTGCAATCCTGAAGACACTGGGTTTGAGGCCACCATCTTGTCCACAGGAGAAGGATAGGCAGTCTCCTCCCATATGATTTACTGCTTCTCTTTCCTTTTCTCTCTTATAAGCTAGAAAGCGATGTGATTCGGGACACACTCCAGGGAAACAAATCATACATCCATTAAGGGCTGTGATCTAATTAAGAGTATTGTATCCCACCCTAATCTCCTTACCTTAGATCAAGGCTGATCACATTAGATTACATCTTGAGGAGTTTGCCAGGCCACTGAGAATCATGGCCCAGCCATGTTGACACAAATTTGGGTAAGAGGTGGGGGTGAAGGCATAAATCAATTAATGAGAACTGCGTTTAATTTAAATACAAAATACAAAAATAAGTGATTTCCCAATGATACCAATATTTGGTTCTCATTACATATGTCTACATTACCAGCTCATTACTCTAATAATTGGTAAATACTAGGAGAAAAGCAATCATTTTCCTGCCTTTTCTCTATGAACTCTCTTTAGGGAAATAATAGTTAACTATGGTAATTTCAATATATAATTCTAACTAACACATTAAAGTGACATAATAGAACTAGGAGAGCATCATTTTACAACACATCATAAAATAATAGATTTAGGTCATGGTCATCAGTGGGTGCAAAAGCCCATAAGTAAAAGATAAATGAGAGAATTTTGTAATGGAGGGATCAGATTAAAACTGCCTAAATCCACTTATCAATTTTAGTGTCACTAAAAATGGAACTACTAAATATTATATACCTTATGATATAAGACAACTGTAAGTACATAGCACCATTTTGTGCCTAAAATAAATCTAAGCCGGAATCTAATCAAATCTCTAAATTAGCACCATCCAGTTTGACTTTGTGCAGTGATGCCAATGATTTTTATCTGCTCTATGCAATATGCTGTCCTCTAGCCTCATGGTGACATTTGAGTACTTGAAGGGGAACTAGTAGGACTCAGGAGCTGATTTTTTTTTTAATTAAACAGGCAGAGTTTAATACCTGCTAAATCTAGAGTTGCATGCACAACTCTAGATTTAATTTCTAGTTTATAGGAAATATAGTTGTCTTAAGAACCGAAAATGATACTGAGGCTAACAGTGCTGTGATCATCTCTCTGAAAGGGCTAGAGGGAATGAGAATAGTACAGCCCCTCACTGCCCCAGAGCAGAAAGCAGATAAAGAACCTGTAGCCTAGTCCATTAGTGCCTCTAGAACCACAACAAAACGAGGTTCAATTACTTGTTGCTTACTCACAGACTCACAGTTGTAGTACCAACAACAGTGTTTATTAAGGCAGGAAGTTGGAGTGTGGGGGAGGCAAAGAATATCACCCTCTACAAGTCTAGGTTCTAGCCCAACATTTCCAAGGCACAATTTCTCAATTAATCCAGGCTCTGGTTTTAGTTCAGCAACACTAATTCAAGAAACCTCTGGTTTCCTCATTCATCCAGCAAGGTTTGTCTCAGAGCAGTTAAAAGTCAGCTTCTCCTTCAAGCATCTGGCAAGAATAGCAAAACTGTTAACTGTGGCCAACATGAAGGAAAGAAGCCTGAGGTCACACCTTGCAGTTTTCCACAGCAATGCCACAACCCCTCCACCACCATCACCGGGGTCTCACTCCAACAGGGTCTTGATCCAGTCTACCTCAAGTCATTATCTCCTCAAGTCTTGCTGCTCAGTGTGAGAAGCACTCTTTCTCTTATCCTAGTCCCACAGCTGTTGATAATTTACCACATCTGTATGATGGCTTAGCACCTGGTAATGACTTGCACTGCTAGCTCAAAGGCTCATGATTTAAATCCACCAGCTACTACTCTTAGAAAGATGGGTATTCCCCTCTTGTGTAATTTATAGCCTCTGAGAACCCACTGGAGGGTCAGCTATGGGTTGGTTCCAATGTGATGTCATACAACAAAAACAACATTGTTCTGTAAACAACCAGGTTTTGCTACTAAATCAGTGTTATGGAAGGAAAACAGACTACTGTTGCTGGAAGGAAGGGACACTTTTCAGGTAAAAGAAACTTAAGTGACAATAACAGTCAGAAGAAGGTTTAGATCTTCAACTGAACAATTAACTGTAAAAAGATATCTATGAGATAAAGTTAAATTTTAACTTGGTATTAGTTGATTGGAAAAGGACATAATGCTTGAAAAGGTCAGCAAAAGAGAGGAAGACCCCTAAAGAGATGCATTGACATCATGACTGTAACAATGGGCTTGAGCATATCAGAGATGATGAAGATGGCACAGTATAGTACAAGATTCATATCCATTGTTCATAGGGTCTTTGAGTTGTAGTTTACTTGACAGCCCCTAACAACAGCAATAGATGATGCTAAGAAGCTATTATTGGGAGTTCTGGTGGCCTAGTGGTAATAATCTGTGCTGCAGTCCTGAAAGCATGTGGTTCAAATCCACCAACTTCCCTGAAGAAGGATAGGCATTCTACTCCCATGCAGTTACTGCCTCTGAAAACTCACTGGAGGGTCAGCTTTGAGTTGGATCTGACTCAGTGACACACAACAAGAAGGAGCTATTAGTGATTTTATGAACTATGAGAATGTCATACTGGTTATAGATTTTCAATGTCCTTATCAGTTAAGTTTCCATGGCTCTTAGAATGAGTGCCTCCTTAAATTTTATATGCCAAGTGCTCTACCTGCCTAATCATAGCCCCAGCTAAATAGTATTCTCCTTTATCACAGGTTGTAAAGACCTTACCCTAGCCAACTTTCTGTATATGAAATAAAAGATTGAGTTTATTAATTGATCAATGGTTGTATTGGTAGGTTTTGTGGAACTTTCCTATCTCTTTGTCTTGATCCAGATGATCCCCACAAGAAGAACAAAGGTGATCCTATGAACAACCTGGAAAATTTTTACCAAGAGATGATAATGAAAAAACGTCTTGAAGAGTTCCAACTTATGAGAGGTGAACCCTTTGCCTCCCACTCAGTGGTGTCAGCCACGACAGTGGGAGGTAGTGAAACAGCTGAGCACCCGTCATTACTTCAAGGCAAGAGGAAACAGGCAGCACAGGGTAAAGGCCCCAGTCTCCATGCGGCAAAAGTTACTGATTTTTCATCTCAGCAGAGTTGGACTGAGTCTAAGAAGCTGACACAACAAATAGAATTTGTCCCAGAAGATGAGATCCAAAGAAATCGTTTGTCAGAGGAAGAGATCCGAAAAATTCCCATGTTTTCTTCATATAATCCAGGAGAGCCAAGCAAGGTATAGGCCAAATACATTAAAAAATGGGTTATTTTCATTTTTGTTTCCCTCCACGCAAAGCAATACTTAAAAAAAAAACAGTTTTGATTATACCAAAGATAGTGATTATGTTTGTCCTTGACCTTAACTATTAATTCTCTGCATAAGTAGTATATTCCCTGTGATGCACTTGGCATATTCTATAGGGATTTGTGCTACAGAACCAAAGGCTGAGCTTTTCTGCAGACACAAATCCAACAGTTCTGATGGAGAAAGGTGAGCAAATAACTCCCACATTATGATCTCAAAACCTGCAAGAAGGTCATAAGTTCTGACTCAACTATAAATTGTTTTTTTAAATAAGCTACCAGTAAAGGATCCCCAGTAGCAGTGTAGTACATAACATATCGGACTCCTAACTGATATGTTAACAGTTTGAATCCAGCAGGCACTGTTCAGGAGAAAGATGAGCAGTCTCCTCCAATAAAGATTTACAACCTTGGAAACCTAATGGAGGTTCTCTGAGTTGAAGCAGACTTGATGGCAATGGGTTAAAAGTACCCTTGACATTTTAAAGAAATCTTTATAAAGCTTAAGTTCGTATCCATTTACAATCCTAAATGGAAGAAATACTAACTTCTGATAATTAAGTAAATATTCATAGCCCCAGTAGCCATTGTGCCCTCGAATTATTAGTAAATAAAAAATTGCCTGGTTGTGAGTTGAGTTTTCCAGATGAGCTTTCTTTTCAGAATGTTCTTTATGGCTTTATATGGCTTATGATGCTGGTAGCTGAGTAGCAGTAACAAACATTGGTTCTCCAAATCTTATGAAATTGCCAAACGTGGCTAAGTAAAATTATAACGTCCTCTTGTATTATTAATCAGATCATAATTTCACATTCATGGATGTAGTGGAATAGGAAACTCTTCATTATCATGTCACTCCAAGCTCTAGGAGAATTTATTTTTTTTTTCTAATTTATAAATATAAAAATAAAATCTCACTTTCTTATCATCCCAGAATTTTTTTTCTTGGTTTTCATACAATCATGCATATGCATTGTGTTTTATAATTGTGTTCTGTGCCATCGAGTCAGAACTGACCCATAGCTGAACCTTCAGTGGATTTTCAGAGACAGACACAGGAGGAGACTGTCCATTCTTCTCCTAAAGAGTAGCTGGTGGTTTTGAAATACATGGCATTGGTATTGCAGCACAGCTTTTTATCACTAGACCAATGTTACTATTAATTATAAAATTTAATAATTTTAAAGCCCATACAAGGCTTTAAATTTAAATATACAACTAGAGCTATAAAACCATTTTCTTTCACTATTTTAATATCCAATATTATCTTGTGGTTAGTTCAAACCAAGTTCTTTTTATGATTATTATTACGAAATATTACTAATATGCAAAAGTATTATGGAAAATAAGATTACAACCACCTTTGTTCTCAGCCAGCCATCTTAATATTGTCTTAGCATTTTCCACAATTTCTTAAGAAAAGATAAAGCAAAGATATACTTGAAGGCGTTCATGTATTCCTTACCAATTCCTTCCCGTTTTCCAGAGCTAAGCACTATTCACAGAGCTTTGGTGGCCTAGTGGTAAGAACCTATGCTGCAATCCAGAAAGTACTTGGTTCAAATCTGCCAGCTGCTTCCCAGGAAAAAGATGGGCATTCTTCTACCTTGTGATTAACTGCCTCTGAAAATCTGCTGTAGAGTCAGCTATGGGTCAGTTCTGACTCGACGGCACTTAACAACAAGCACTATTCTGAATCTGATGTTTTTTATTCTCTTGTATGTTTTTATATTTTTAGTACATATATTTAGTACATACTTGTTGTGGTTAGTTGATTCTGATTCCTTGTGTATCTATGTGTTCAGAGTAGAACCGTGACGTTTTCAAGGCTGTGTGACCTTTTAGAAGCAGATCACCCTGCCTGTATTCTGATAAGCTTCTAGGTGGATTCAGATTTCCAACCTTTCAGGTAGTAGTTTTAAATAACACATGTTCTTCTTGCACATCTTCAAAAATCTCAAACTCACTTCTGTCAAATTGGTTATGAGTCATAGTAATCCTCCATTGGGTTTCTGAGGATGTAAATCTCAATAAGAGGAGACTGTCTATCTTTCTCCCATGTAGCCACTGGTGGATTTGAACTGCCAGAGAGACATGCAGCCTTTGGGTTAACAGCATAACTTACCATGAAATATGGCTCCAGAACTTCCTTCTTTACACATCTTAGAACTACATAAACTATGTCACACTCTACATCTTCTACAACTTGCCTTTTTGACTTAATATTTATTTTTTTAAAACTTATTTCTGGTGTACAATGGGCTATATCATATGTATTGTAGAAAACTGTTATCGTTAATATTCCTATTGAATTTTTTTCTTTTCTTTTTTCATTGGTTTTCATATAATAATTCATTTACATTGTGTTTCATTCATATACATTGTGTTCCATTTAATCATTCATATACCGTGTAACCTATATAATTAATTACCATTGATCTATGCCTATTATTATACCATCTTTTAAAGTCCCAATTGACTCTTTTCCATTCGCTTCCCCTTCCCCAGTGCACCCACTGGAATGTGTTATCCTAGTGATTTCCACCCTTCTCCTTTTTCCACCTCCTTTGCCTTCTTCCCTTCCTCTTTTGGACACTCCTATATCTCTTACTCGTTGTTATTATTATGTGCCATGTTATTATGTGCCATCGAGTCACCTGTGACTCATAGGGACCCTGCTCAATCCTGTGCCAATCTTATTGTCTCTGACACACCTACCCCCATTACTCCAGTCACTGAATCAATCCA
>NW_006399833.1:2908999-2909886 GCF_000299155.1 Elephantulus edwardii | reverse complement strand
TGGTGGGGGTAGGTGTGTCAGAGACAATAAGATTGGCACAGGATCATAGGATAGAGCAGGGTTTAGAGCTATTGTACATAGGGTCGCTATGAGTTGCAGGTGACTTGATGGCATATAACAGCAACAACATATAAAATGGCTTTATTAATTCATTGTCAATTTTAATGGATAACTGCTTTATTAATCATAACAGCTACTGGGGGAAAAATGTTACTATGTACCATAAGTTACTTGTCAGTTCTAAAGATATTATTTGTCTACCTTTTACTCCTGGCAATATTTCCACCCCTTATTTCCTGCATTTAGATTTGAAACCCACACGTTGAATGGTCCTATTTTATACTATCAATGGGAGCTCTGGTGGCTTAGTAGTAAGGAATTGTGCTGCTAATCCAAAGGCACACACTCTGAATCTGCTAGCTGCTTCATGAGAGAAAGGTGGAAAATCTCCTCCTGTGCAGTTGACTACCTTTGAAAACCCATTGGAGGATCAGCTTTGAGTCAATTCTGATTTGTCAGTATATAACAGCAACAGTGCTATTAATATCACACTTCAAGTTCCCACAGGCTTAAAAGTTTCTTAATTTTTTTAAGCGTGTATGAGGGTTTCCATGACCATTCACTCATCAGAAAAAAAGAGTAGTCAAATATTCTCAATACCATAATAGCTTCTTTTTAAATTTTTTTAAAATTTCATGTTGGTTTGCTTACAAAGTTCATATACATTGTGTTTCACACTATTCTTCATTCATACTGTGTTTCATACAATCGTTCCCAAGCATTATGTTTTATAAAATTAATCACCATTGGGCCTTGCCCATCATTACCGTGTCTTTTCAGGTTCATGCCAGATCCATCCCATTTCCTTCATTCCCTCTCTCCATGTA
>NW_006399833.1:2901622-2908899 GCF_000299155.1 Elephantulus edwardii | reverse complement strand
TTTTTCTTAGCAGTCCATGGTATATTCAATACTCTTCTCCAACACCACAGCTCAAAGACATCAATTCTCTTTCTATCATTCCTAGCCTAGTTACCCTTCTGTTTTTACCATAATGATCTTGTGCAGTATTTGTCATACTTATAAGACTGAGTTAGTTCACCCAGCATTATGCTCTCTAGACTCTCCTATGAGTCCTGTTATTTTTAAATATATCTAAAGCACACTCTATAGTCTAGTTTGTACCTTTTTAATAAGAACAAAGGTGTCAGTTTTAACAACTAGATGTACCTATCCCAAGCCACGATATTTTCATTGGCTTCATATGCATGCAAAACTTGAACAATAAAAAAGGAAGACAGAAGAATTGAAGCCTTTAAATTATTATATTGGCAAAGAGCATTGAATATCCTATGGATATTCATTCATAAGAATGAACAAAACAAAGAACAAACAAATAGATTAAGTATAATTACGGTGTTTCTTAGAGTCAAGAATGGTGAAACTTCATCTCACATATTTTAGTCACATAGTCTAGTGGCTCCGAATCCTTGAAAAAGGATATCACACCACTGCTTTGATTCATGTACAGTTATCATATGTGTATAATTAAGTATTCTGAAAGACCTGAGAAAGGAGAGGAAGACCCTCAGTCACATGAATTGGCACAATGACTGCAACAGTGGACTTAAGCTTGGCAGAGAGTGGTAACGTTGAGGATTGAGCAGTTCAACTTTGTTGTTCATAAAGTCGCTATGAGTCATAGTCACTTTGATGGTGCCTAACAGCCGCGCTCTTTATAACACAAGTTTTGCCTTCTAAGGAAAAATACATTACCAAAACCTTATCTGACCTAAGAGAAATAAAGTTAACCAGCTTTAGCCCATTTCTGTCTCAGATAAGAGAAAATATTAAAAGGCAAATTGCTTCTTAATGATATAATTACACAGACCCAATTAAAAAGCTGAGTTAGTTATGTTGTTGTGTACTATCAAGTTGAAACTGACTCATAGCTAGTCTTCCCGTGGAAGAGATTGCCCATCTTTCGCTCAAGGAGCAGAACCTTCTGCTTTATAAGAGCATTGAACACTTCCTTATGATCCATCAACAGGATTCTCATAGGAGCAATAGATTGTGGCTGAAAGAGTCCAAGACTCAAACTCTCATTTAAGAAGGAATTTTTGTGGAAACAAAAACAGCAAAAAATAGGCAAAACCGAGGAAATGGAATTAACCTTTTTGTGTTACTGGTTACAGTTTAGTCACCCCAATTCATGATCACTTTATGTATAACACAATGAAACATTGCACCATCTTCATGATTGTTGATATATTTGAGTCCTTTGTTACAGCCAACTATAATATGTGTATCATTGAGAATTCCCTCATTTCCATTGACTCTCTTTACTTTACCATACATGATGCCCTTTTAATTAATGATATACTCAAAATAGGCAAGTTTAAGTATTATCTTCCTTGCTTGTAAGGAACAATTTAATCTAGTAGTATTTTTTCTGACTTGATTTTTTTGTTCTTTTGGCAGTCTTTTCTTCACAGTCACCACCATTTGAATGCATTTATTCTTCTGTCTTCCTTTTTATTATCTAAATTTCACATGTAAATGAAAAACATTTTTTAAAAAAGGAACTCTGGTGGTCTGGCCCATAGGGAATTGCCCTGGTAACCCAAAGGTGGGGCTTCTCTTATAATTTGAATTTACCAGCTGTTCTACCGGAGGATGAGCAGTCTTCTCCTGTACAGATAAAGCAATTGATAAAATACCACTGCTTTGGTCAGATAACACCTTACTTAATCAGTAAAGTGACATCTTTATAAAACTTTTGTAGCAGATTGGCCCAGTACAGTTTGTCATTTGATTTCTTGACTGCTGCTTCCATGAACATTGTTCATCCAAGTACAATGAAATTATTGGCAATTTCCATTTATTCTCCTGTTTTTTTAAATTTATCATTGCACATTTTCTTCCCTGCTCCTCGCTCCTTGTTCCAGACTGTTGTCATACAGATGATGCCTATTCATATATTCTTTTCAGATAGTTCTTCCCTTCATCTGTTCTTTTGCAGTGTTCATTGTCATCTTTTCACTCTTTTCCAATTCTCTCCCCAAACTCCCCATGTCTGTCCTCCATTACAACAGCAGCATTATACAGTATTTGTCCTTTTGTGACTGAGATATTTCACTCAACATAGTGTCCTCCAGGCCCACCCATGTTGTATAATGTTCTCCAAGTTCACTGCTTTTTAATACTGTGTAGTAGTCCATTGTATGAATGTACCATAGATTTTCCATCCATTCATTTATTGATGGGCACATGGATTGCTTCCATCTCTTTGCTATTGTGAATCTCCATTTATTTTGATGAGTACAATTGTAAGGATTTTAATTTCTTCTTGATCAGTTGTAATCTATACTGAAGGCCTTTAGTCTTTGATATTTATCAATAAGTGCTTCAAGTCATCTTCACTTATGGCAATCAAGTTGTATCATGTGCATATCACATTCTTCTTCATATAGCATTCTAGATTATCTGTTCAGCACACATATTGACTCATTATGGTGAAACGGCACTGCCTGCCAAATGCCTTTTCCAATTTTGGACCATGTAGCATTCTCCATCTGTGGCGTTGGAGAGTATTGAGTACACCACAGATTGCTAGGAGAACAAACAGGTTCGTCCTGGGGAGGGTAAAACCGGGCTGCTCCTTGGAGTCAAGGATTCTGAGGCTTCGTCTGACATACTTTGGGCATGTTGCAAGAAGGGACCAGTCCTTGGAGAGGGACGTCATGCTTGGGAGGGTGGAGGAACAGTGCAGGAGAGGAAGACCCTGGATGAGATTGATTGACTCAGTGGCTGGGGTAATGGGAATAGGTGTGTAGGAAACAGTGAGGTTGGCACAGGATGGATCAGGATTTACGGCTGTTGTACATAGGGTCACTATGAGTCGCACACGACTCAATGGCACGTAACAACAAGTATCCCCATGGCCTGTTTAATCCATGTATAGTTTTCACACGTGTACAATTAAGTATTCTGAAATTGATTCTTCAAACATTATTCATAATGTTTTCTACAGAGTTAAATGCCTTTGCAGAGTTGATAAAAAGTAAAAAAAAAAAATCCTCACAGTGTTCTCTGCATATGAATACTTTACAATCATTCAAGAGGTTGAGGAATTCTAGGAAAGATGACAGACTAGAGAACTGTATTCCAAAGATATAAAACCACCTCACTGAAGGGGATCAGATGAAAAGATTTTGACCTAATTACTTTAGAAATGGGTAGAGTCTGAGCCAGTAAAAGCAAAATGAACTGCACATAAGCACTACACCCTAGTTCATAAAGTTGTTTCTCTTGGTTAACAGTCAAGACACTTTCGTTTTGATCTGCTGTATATAAGGTTACCATGCGTTGGAGTTGACTCAAGGGCACCTAACAGCATCATATCCTACTTATATGCTGGAATAAACCAGTTGGGTAAATGGATGACAGATAGTGGGAACCAGGTCTCATAGTTAGAGAGTTTATAAATAAACCAGGGCAGGAGCCTAGTGTGATTCATATAGCAGTGGATTATAGTTAAAGCCATCAGAATGAACTCATGTCTAACTTAATATTGATGCAGATGTTTATAGAAAACTGTATCGACACAGGTTACATGTATATGTTTTTTATCAGTCAACTAAAAGAGCGTAGAAGAAATGATTCCCCAGTAACATCAACAAGTCTCATATCTAAATCTTGGTTTCTAATACTGCTCTCCAATGAAAGGAACCAGCATTCCTTGGAAAAATGGTTATTTCAAGAACTGGGGCAAGAAATGTGCAAGATTATCCTGGAGCATCTTGTAACATCAGAAAGTTAGAAAGTACTCAAAACAACCAAAAAACATGGATGGGGGTATATCCAGGTAGCATAGGAGCCAACAAAACTGCAAATGTCCAAAGGTGGAATGATTTATGCCAAAACCAAAATTGGTTTATGATTTGACAGGTAAGAAGCTCGGATGGCATAGTCCTTAGCATGTTATGCTGTTAGCCAAAAAGCTGCATATCTCTGGTGGTTTACATTCACCAATGGTTTCCCCATAGGAAGATGGACTGTCTCCCATTAAGGTTTATAGCCTCAGAAACCCAATGGAGCATTGCTATGAGTTGCAACTGACTCAGTGGCAGTTAGTGTAACCCAACGTATAAAAGAAATACCCATGAGTCCATATGTTATTCTTGTTTTGTCAGGTGCCATGGAGTCAACTGTAGCTCATCACATCTGAACTTTGCCTTGTCTTGTGCCATCCTCATGATCTCTGTCCTCAAGCCCATTGTGGTAGTCATTCTGTTAGTCCATCTTTCTGAGGTTCTCTTCTCTTTTGTTTACCCTCTACCTTTCCCAGCATGATGGCTCTTTCCAAAAACTGGTTCTTCCTGAAAATATTCCCAAAGTAAGTGAGATGAAATTTCACTTTGCCTCTAAAGATTACCCTGGTTGCTCTTCCTCCAAGACAGATTTGAGTCCATACGGATATAGATAAGTGACTGAATAAATAAATAGGTAGGGAGAGACATATCTCCCTTACCGGAGAATTCTAAATAACATGTTGATATTCTACCCTCAAGGAGAGAGGAGAATTGGCTCCCCACTCTTTAGGTATAGGCTACTCATAGGAACTTCTCACTAAAGATTACAACACAGAAAGGGGGAGAAAGGTAATAACTTTCTCGTAGAGAAAGCTTCCACTCCCTCATTTGAATGACTAAGACCAACATCAGTAGTTATAAATCATATTGATATTCAATACACTTGATAGGATGTAATGACAATGGCAGTTTACCTCCAAGTCTTCATTCCAATATCTTGTATCCCTGTTCTAACCACTAAAAAAAAAAATCACTCAACAAATTTCAGTAAGTGACCAGAACACATGAGCAGTACTTTGCAAAATAATGGCAAGGTCATCAAAAAGCCAAGAAAGTCAGATACAGAAACAGCCAAGAGGATCCTAAACAGACGTGACAATTAAATATAATGTGGTATCCTGAATGAGATGCAGGAACAGAAAAAAAAGATGCGGTGGGGATCTGGAAAACCAGGGTAATGGTGGGCATAGTTCGATGGTGATTAATAAAACATAATGGGAATTATTGTATGAAACACAATGTGAATAAAGGATAGTGTAAAGGGGAAAAAAACTTTAGAGAAAAGCTAAGAGAAAAATAAACTGGACTGAATAAGAAAGTACAAATATTGATTTATTCATTGTAATAAGTATATCATGTTGTTGTTATGCACTGAGTCAGAACTGACCCTCTAGTAGGTTTTCAGAGGCAGTAAATTGCAAAAGAGGAGACAGTTCGTCTGGAGCAGCTCATGAATTTGAATCCACATGCTTTTGGGATTGCAGCACAACTTCTTATCACTAGGCCACCAGAGCCCTAAGTGTTTCATACTATTATATTATTAACAGGGAAACTGTATACATAGTATATGAAAACTGTATTGTCTCTGAATTTTTCTGTGACTCTGAAATGTCTACAAATTAAAGTCTATTTTAGCAGGGATAAAAGAAATTAGTTGCAAATAATGCTATGTACAGCATAGAAATATTCAGAAGAACTTCATCCTCTGATCACTTAAAGTTTCTGTTCTTTTTTACAAAAATATTTTTCTTGATTTTGAGTCTAGTGCGCCTTTGAGTTTGTATATATGTGCCAAAGATGATATACGTGTGCATGTATGTATATCTGCATACCAAATATGTATATGCATTTATGTTTAGAAATAGAGATATATCTAAAACTGACAGCTGCCTCAATCAGAAGTCTTCATAATTTCTTTTTTTTAATGTTCCTATCAAAGGAAACTGCCTTAATATGGACCTTGCCTAATTTGTGAGAAACTTGAAGACTGTTTTCATATATTCCTTAGTGTGCTTATTTAAGTTAGTAATGCTTTCTTGATTATATGAGACCTAAGATTATAAATCATCTAATATGGTTTAAATGAATCACAAGTCAGTTATTCTATGCCCTTTAAGATGAAAATTATACTTAAATCCTAAAAATGAAGATATCTAGATTTTAAATACTGTAAGACAAAGATTCTACTATTTGTTAGTGGTTTTGTTCATAGACCTTAATAGTTAAGTCACTCAAGTGTTCTCTCTTTCTTAACTCCTTGCTCTTGCTGGTCCTACCTGAATGTTTTCCAAATTCCTTTAAGCTATAAAGTGTGTAACTCATGGTAGCTAATACATAAAGCCTTTTCTTTTTCTCTTGAATATTTTTTAAAAATCTCATTTCTAATCTCTAATAATAGAGATAATATCTTTTTCTGTTGGTATTTTTCTGAAGTATGGGGATTTGGTGATCCCCATCCCTCATGGTCTTTATCTAATAAATAAACCTCATTGTTTTAAAGCTGTTTCTGGAAGGAGTGCAGTTAAGTGCAGTGTTTAATCTTCCATCTTTCTTTGAAATTTTTTAAAATTTAACTATAATGAAAGAGTTGCCTTATCTTCCTAATATGGTATCTCTGTTGTCATTGGTTTGTTATTAGGTGTTATATCTGAAGAACCTTAGCCCTCGGGTGACTGAGAGGGATCTTATCTCCTTGTTTGCCCGATTCCAGGAGAAAAAAGGACCTCTGATCCAATTTCGAATAATGACTGGACGCATGAGAGGCCAGGCTTTCATCAGCTTCCCCAGTAAGTAGCTTCATCTAAATAAAACTACCCGGTTTTTAGTTCACTAAACTAGCCATACCATAAGAGACTGGCAGCAACATGAGGTGTTCAGAAGCACAGAAATCCTGACGGCTTGAGATTTAAGCCATCATATCAAGGGTTGCTTAAGAGGAAAAAGGTGTTGAATGGTATAGGCTGAAGTAGAAAAGGATGCTGGTGGAGTAGGGAAAGAGATGGGTCAGAATACACAAGGCAACGGTGGGTAGCAACATTGAATCTATCTATCATTTTTCTTACTGGGTAAATGTCTTTCATCTTTCTCCTCTTTTCTGTAAAATGCTTGTTTGTCAGATACTATTATAAAAAAAAATATGACAGACTACAAAGAAGGATTGGCCGTCCACTTCCAAAAATAACAGGCCTTCGAAAACCCTATGTACAATAGAGCACACTTAGACTAGTAGATATGGTAATTGATGCTGAGATTTCAGATATGGAAACACAAAGGAGGAACATCTGTAAGCAGACACTATTGATTGGAATGTGGAATGTGAGAAGCATGAATGTAGGAAAATTGGAC
>NW_006399833.1:2886760-2897347 GCF_000299155.1 Elephantulus edwardii | reverse complement strand
TTATGAGACTGAATTAGTTCACTCAGCATAATGCTCTCCAGTCTCTCCCAAGTTATGTAGGATGTTTTAAAATCATTGCTCCTGTGTGCTGTGTAGTAATCTATCATGAAAATATACCACAAGTGTTCAATCCATTCAATTTTTGTTGGACTTTTGGGCTGTTGCCATCATCTTGAGATAGTGAATAACACTTCTATGAACATTGGTGTGCAGATCTGTTTGTGTCTCAGTTCTAATTTCCATGGGGCATATTCTTAGTGAAATAGCTGGGTCATACAGAGTTTCTGTGTGCAACTTTTTGAGGAAATTCCATACTGCCATCCAGAGTGGTTGTACCATTTTATAATCCCACCAACAATGCGTAAGATTTACCACCTCTCCATATCTTCTCCAACATGTATTGCTTGCTGCTCTACTAAACTTTGCCACTGCTGCTATGGTGAGATGTTGTCTCATTGTTTTGATTTGCATCTCTCTTATTGGCAATGATTTTGAGTACATAATACTTTATGTCACTGATTTTAGAAATTATTTGCTTCTCACATTACCTATATAATCTGCTATCACAGTATGTTATTTTATGCTTAGAATTCCTTAGCATAATTTCTATATCTTTGTTTCTTTACCTGTATATTTCAATTAGGACTCTTGGTGATGTAGTAACTAATGTCTTAAGCTGCAACCAAAGGTCAGTAGTTCTAATCCTCCAGCTCTTCCATGGGGAAAACATGACCAGTCTTTTCCTATAAAGAGCTATAGCCTCAAAAACTCAATAGGGATTCATTGTGAGTCAGAACCAAATCCACAGCAGTAAGTTTGAATTTTTTAATTTTGATACTCAAATTAAGAGAATCTGTTTTACATTTTTATTATCATTATTGTTGCTGAGTCAAACAGATTGAAGATTATGAAAAAGAGAACTTATTTACTGACTACTGGGCTTCATGTACCTTCAAGACAAAAACCCTAAACTAGATATGAAAAGAGAACTTTATTAACGATATAAATTCTTTTTTTTTCTCTTTTAGATAAGGAGATAGCACGGGAAGCATTGCATCTAGTAAATGGATATAAACTACATGGAAAAATACTGGTGATAGAGTTTGGAAAGAACCAAATACAACAGTCAGATCTTCAGAATGATTCTCTCAAATCCTGTGCTGCAAATAGCAATACAGAAATCGATAACAGCTAGAAGATGAAGAAGTTACAGGCCCTGAGCAGGTTTTCTTGCAATAGAAACTTGGATATACAATTTGGGCATACATTGCAGTTTGTTTGGAATTGAAGAGGAGAAAGCAGTTTGTTTGGAATTGAAGAGGAGAAACTAATTGAAAGAGGGAATAAAAGTCATTGAGACAATCCTTTTCAGTGTATGAAGAGAAATAGTGGAAAATATTTTATATAATCAAAGACTGTCTAGGACAGTTCATATTCTCTGAATGAAGGTGAGGGTACAAAGTATACTTAGAACAGAGAGGATTATTTCCTTAGAAAGGATTATTTCCAAGTTTTTTGTGTTTCCTCTTTTTACTATTTCTGGAGTCTTCTTTGTTTATCTCTAGAGATTATATTCTTTCCAAGACTTGACTCCTATTTTACAGGACAAAAAATAATTAGTTTACTATTTCTGTACTAGGACCTAGTTGTCCTTAATTTCATCTACCTAGTAAACAAAAGACCTCAGTACGTTCTGTTAAGTCAGAACTGTCAGTAGTAGCAGGAGATAGTTTCCTAAGACAGTTAACATATATAATTTCTACTCCTCACTAAGTGATCAGTCTTCAGAAGTATATATTTTTCTAAAAAGATCTTTTAGGTCACAATATTGATGTTCTTAGGGCTATTTAAGCTAATATCCATTGAGTACCATTCAACTCAAAGCAATAAACATTAATCTTCCAGCAAATGTTGCTGTTGTTAGGTGCCATTGAGTCAGCTACTACTCACTACTACTCAGCACAACCCTATGAACAAACGAGCTGAACCTTGTCCAATCCTCTGCCATCCTCATGATCTCTGATATGCTTGGGCTTATTGTTATAGTCACTCTGTCAATCCATGTTGTTGAGGCTCTTCCATAGGTACTTTTGGAGGAGGCATATGGTAGTGATGATGACTAAAGAGAACTAGAAAGAATTCTTGGAAAGAAAGGATTTTCTGGAAGGGAGGCAGCTCGCCTAAAGCCTCTATAGTTTGTTTATGGTTGTTAAAGAATATAAAGACAGTATGATATATAGGAAGTAGTACAAACTTTGGATTCACAATTGTGTCTGAACTTCACAGCCACTCTTACTACTTTGTTTTATTGGCCAGTCAGCTCTTCTACACCTCTGTTTTCTTGTCTGCAAAGTAAGGATAATAATACCACTTACCTCATTGGCTTGTGAGGATTAATTTGAAATGGTATTAGGCTCAGGAAGAGAAATAAAAAAGGAATGACAAGAAAACCAACAGTCAAGAAAAACCTGTGGGACACATGCCAATGAAGCAAAGAGAAAAAGATCAGAGAAAAATATTTTAATACCTAATGGCTTATAACTTCAGCGAAAAACAAATCTACACATTCACGAAGCTCAAGGATCCCAAATAGACTAAGCAAAAGGTATCACAGCAGAAATTGCCTAATAAAAATGCTTAAAGGCAAAGAGAAAATCTAGAGAGTAACATGAAAAAAACAAGGAAAATATCACTTTCATCAGAAACAATAGAGGCAGCAGTGCAATAATATTTTCAAAGTGCACAAATGAAAGAAGAAAAAGGTCCATCAAGACTCCTATATCCAGCAAGGCTACTTTTTTGTAATGAAGCTGAAATAAAGGCATTCCTCGATAATAAAAAAAGACTGTGAAGATTCATTACAACCAGATCTAACTTAACAAGAAATACTAAAGGAAGTTCAAATGGCCAAAAGCAAATGACACCAGACAGTAATTTGAAACGGGGGAAAAAATTACATGATTATAAAAGACAGAATAAATGTGTATTTTCTCCCCCGTCTATTATTTGAAAAGTAACTGTACCAAAGTAGCTGTTGTAATGTTGGGTTTATAACATATTGAAATGTAATATATTTGGAAATAACAGCACAAAGGAGGTTGGTGGAAGCTACGAGGTATTAGGTAGCAATGACTTCAGATGGTAATGAAAATCTACAGGAACAAATTAAGAGAACCAAAAATGTGGGAAAAGATTAATGTATTTCTTCTCTCTACGTCTTTAGTAGACATAGTCTTATATAAATTAATAATTTTGATAATGTATTACTGGATTTGTAATATATATATATATATAGTTTGTATGATACTAATATCACAAAAAAGGGGAAGAAGTAAGCAGCACTGTATAAGAATAAGATTTCTATACCTCACTGGAATTTTAGCTAAGTCTGAATCAAAATCTGTTAAGCATATATATTAAGACCTAGAGTAGCCATTAAAAAAATAACTTTAAAACTATAGCAAAGAAATGTTAAAGAATTTAAAATGTTACATGAGAAAATATTTAGTGCAAAAGAAAGTAGTAATGGAGGATTAGAGAAACAACAAAGGCATAAAATGTGTACAAAACACAAAGTAAAATGGCAAGCATAAATCCACTGATACCAATAATTGCCTTAAACATAAACAGCTCAAACATTGCAATCAATAGGGAGATATTGTGAGACTGAGGAAAAACAAGATTAACCTGTATACTGTCTATTGGAAACAGACTTTAGATTCATAAATAAAAAGTGGATTGAGTGTAAAAGGATGGACAAAATAGATCATGCAACACTCAATAGTAATAAAATTGGAGTAACAGTACTAATACCAGACAAGATGCATTTTTTAAAACATTACTGGCAATAAAGAGTGGCATTCTATACTGATGAATAGGCCAATGAGGAAGATATAAAATGCTTATAAACACATGCTCACCTAATAACAAAGCAACAAAATAGAAGAAGCAAAAACTGGGGGACATGAAAGAGAAAATAGACAAGTCAACAATAGTTGGAGACTTCAATATTCCACTTTCAGTATGGATAATACAACTAACTAGAAGATCATCAAGTAAAAGGAAGCCTTGGGAAACATTTTAAACTAGATATTCCAAATAGAAAGACATAGAGCACTAATTATAACAACAGCCAAAAAAACTCCACTGCTAGCAGCAATTGCAACTCCCTAAGGCAGAGTACTACTGACACATCTCTCTAGCCCAGCAGCTGGTAGATTCGAACTACCAATCATTCAGCAGCTACTGAAGTCTTAAAAGCTTGTGAACAGCCATTCAAGATACAACTGTTGGTCTCTCCCAATCCATCAAAGAAGAGCGACAAAAATAGAAGACTCAAAGAAGCAATTAGTCCGAAAGACTAATGGATCATGCAAACCATAGCTTCTATCACTCTGATATCAGAAAGAAATACATGGTGCCTGGCCACCACTACCAACTGTTCCAATTAGTATCATAGTAGAAGGTTCTGGACAGAGTAGGTGAGAAAAAAAAAAAGGACAAAGTGAAAAATCATAAAAAAACCAACCAGACTTTATAATCTAATAGAGACTGCTGCTAGACACCGTCCCCTCCAAGGTTGTGATCCTTAGAGACCCCAGAGAAACCTAGATCCGAAGTTAACTCCTAGGAATCCACATTCAGCCAAAAAATTCACAGCCTTATTAAAGTGCATAATAACAAAGAGAAACATTCTACTCAGGAAAATCAACTATTTGAGACCAAAATGTCTTCATTTGCCCACAAAGCTCAGAAGACAGGAAAAAAGAAAAAATAGAAATGGGAAATGCAGGCAAGAAGTGAGGAGAGTGCTTGTTACATCCTGGGGATTTCAATCAGTGTCATGAAATAAGATATGTATAAACTGTTAAATGAAAAATTAATTTTCTTTTTTTATGTTTTAAATTTTATTATTAAAGAATATAGGAAGATAACTTTTTATTTGTTATTTTTTAAAAAAATTGGATTTCTTCGAGCTGAGTAACAAGTGAATGGAAGTGGCTACAGAGTTATGAGACTTCTACTGGAATTCTCTGACAGTATAGCACAATGGAGTCATTTCTGCATTGCTAGGATACATTTTTTTTAAAAGTATCTTCTAAGTTTCTCTTCAAAAAACTATGAGTTATAACAGATGATAGCATAAAAAAGCCACCCCCCCCAATTCATTCTGTAGTATTGGACCCAGTATTTTTACCATCACAGGCTAGTATTCTCACTTTATCCACTTTAATAAGCTGTCACCTCTCTGAATTCAACATCATTCAAAACAGAAGTCTGCACATTATTGCAGAATCTGTACATACTTAAAGAGCCACTGACTCTGATCCAGACTCTCTGAGCCCATGCTGATTTTATAGCCTTATCAGACTGAAGGAGAACTTGAAGAGCAAGTTGGGGGGGGGTGATCTGTTGAGACTATATGAGCTCATCTAGGCTCTCTGCAAGACTGTCTCCCAAGGTGGTATTTCTATATAACTGATAAGCCATGGCTTAGGTGGAAGGAATACTTTTCTTATTCAGGCTTGCATTTAATGTCCTGTGAGGAAGGCATTTTCCATTGCAACAGCAGAAGTCTACTTCCAGACCACCTACCTCTTCAGCACCCCAGAAAAATAAAATTAAAAGAGGATGAGAGAATAATATTTTCAACAAATGGTGCTGTAATAACTATAGCCATAGGCAAAAGAACGGCATTGGCCCCTTACCTCATAACGTGAACAAAAATCAACTCAAAAAGGATCAAAGACACAAGCCCTAAGAGCCATAAAACTCTTAGGAGGAAATATAGGAATAAATCGGTTTTATTTTTAATTTGGCAATGGATTCTTAGATAGGATAGCAAAAGCATAAGCAATAAAATAAAACACAAGTAAATTGGACTTCATCGAGGCAATAAACCACTGTGCTTCAAAGGATAGCATCCAGAAAGTGGATGGAAATATTTTCAGATTATGCCTGATGACAAACTTGTACCCAGGGGGGAAAATTATGTATATATGTACATATATGTATCGAGAGAGACTTGATAATAAAAAGAAATACATAGAAATGTATTGGAAGAAGATACATTAATGCCAAAGCACATGAAAAGATGATCAGCATCATTAGTCATTTAAACACAGCCCACAGCTGTCAAGTTGATTCTGATGGCTATGCACCTTATAGGACAGAGTAGAACTGCCTCATAAAGTTTCCAGAGCTGTAAATATATTTTTTTCATAATGCCACATCTTTGTCCTATGGAGCAGCTGGTGAGTTTGAAGCATCAGCCTCCCAGTTCCCAGTGGGACACGTTAACCACTGTGCCATCAGAGCTCCTGATGAACCCTCAAAGAAATGCCAATCAAAACTACAAGCTGCTCCTTGACACTGACTTGATGGATATCGTTTGCATTTTTAAAGAAGCAAAACAAGTGTCAACAAAGATATTTGAGAAATTTGAAACTCTCATACATTTCTGATGGGACTATAGAAGGATGCTGCCACTTTGGAGAACAGCCTAGCAGTTCCTCAAAAACTTAAAGAGTTACCACTGGACTTAGACAATTCTATTCCTAGGTTTATACCCAAGAGAAATGCAAACATGTCCACACAAAAACCTTGCACATGAATATTTCATAACAGTTGGGTTTATCAGCCATTGAATTGTTCATCAAAATGGGTACAGGCAGTCCCAGGTTATAAATACAATCAGTTCCTATCTTTTAAGTCTTTAAGTGGAATATTTAGGTAAGTGGGCACAAGTAACCTAAGATTGTCATTTCGCCTTTGCTTGAGTGCAAGGCTCAAAGTCTTTTCAGTAATGTAAAAGCTGTGCATACAGCATGCTAAATGATTGTAATGAATAATTGGTTGGTTCGCTCTTGTCAAACAAGAGAGAGGGAAAATTTACTTAATAGTAAAAGGCAAATAGGAACTGTAGGTACTCGTTTGTTACCTGGGAACTGCCTGCATATCCATCAATATAACGGCTTATTCAGCTATAACAAGGAGTGAAGTATTACGTGATCGGTGCCTGCTACAATGTGAACCTTGGAAATGTCTAAGTGAAAGAAGCCAGCCACAAAAAGCATATATATTATGTGATTTTATTGCTATGAAATGCTAAAAACCGGCAAATCCATAGATAAAGAAAATTGTTTAGTAATGGTTTAAGGATGGGGAATGGTAGCTACAGTGCACAAGGTTTCTTTAGGAGTTGATGGAAATGTTCTAAAAACCATTGAATTGTATACTTTAAATGCATGAATTGTGTGGTGTGTGAATCAATAAAATGTCACAAAAAAAGAACTTGTATACATGCAAATGTCCATTACTAGAGGAATACATAGTAAGTTATGGCACAGCCATTAGAGTGGAGTATGTTGTTAGATGCTATTGCGTCAACTATGACTCATAGTGACCCTAAGAACAACATATCGGAACTCTGTCCTATCTTGTACCATCTGCACAATCTCTGACATAGCCCATTGCTAAAGTCACTGTGGCAGTCCATTTGGTTGAGGGCCTTTCTCTTTTTTACCAACTTTCCAAGCATAGTATCCCTTTCCAAGGAAATAATAATATCCCTTTCCAAGGAAAAGCCCCTCCTAGCAACCTACCCAAAGTATATAAGACAAAACTTTATCACCTTTGCCTCCAAGCAGCACTCTGCCTGTACCTTCTCCAAGACACATCTGCTTGTTCTTTTGGCAGTCCATGGGATGTTCAGTACTCTTCACAACCACAGCTCAAAGGCATCAATTATTCTTCTGTCATTCTTAGTCATTGTCTAGCCTTCAGATGCACAGCAAGTGATTGACAATACCATGGCCCAAATCAAGGGCACCTTAGTCCGCAAACTGATGTCATTGCTTCTCAGTAATTTAGACAGGTCCCTCTCTTCTGATTCCAGGGGTGTTGAATGTGGGTCCAAGATGAAGTTGTTGACAGTTTGAATCTTTACTCCATTATCATGATGTTGTCTACAGGTCCAGAGGTGAAAATTTTTGTTTTCTTGACATTGAGGGGTATTCCACATCAAAACTCTATTCGTTGATCTTCTGCAGCAAGCGTTTCAAGTTCTCCTCACTTTCATTAAGCAAGATTGTGTCATCTGCATAACATAGGTTATTGATGAGTTTTCCCCATGCCACATTTCTTCATAGAGTTCAGTTTCTCAAATAATTTGCTCTGCATACAGACTGAATAGGTATAGAAAAAGGATAAAAAAAAAAAGAAAAAGGATACAAGTTGTATATGCACCTTTCTTAATTGTAATGCAGTGTTTCCTTGCTCTGTTCATACAACAGCCTATTGATCTAGATATAATTTTTGTATGAGAACAATCAAGTGTTCTGGGATTCCCATTCTCCTCAATGTTAGCCATAATTTGTTATGATCCACACAGTCAAATGCCTTCGCATAGTGAGTAAAGCACAAATAGACACTATCTATATATTCTAACTTGGGTTGGTTTCCACAATGTTTTAGTACATTTAATAATAAGGTCTGGAAATATGTACAGTATGGATACTTCTCTAAACAAGTCTTTGTGTATCTGTAAAGTGCATGTGTACATAGATATAGCTGAACACATTTATGGAAAAGCTGGAAAATATAGATACCAAATTGTAAAAATGGGATTGGAAAGGCTAAAAAGGAGACATATTCTATGGAATTTTGAAGTGTAATTAAGGCTTAGATTTACTTACTTTGGATTTGATTGGAGAGTTTATTTGTTTGCTTGTTTGATTTGGGTTTGTGGGTTTTTGTGGGTTCCCCCCCCCTAAAGATCTACCTGGCATGCTGTGAAGATATGTTCTAATAATTCTCAGGACATACTCTGTTTTCCTTTGACATACTGTTCATTTCCAGATTCTCCATTTTTATATGTAATTTAAGGTGCATCATATGAATCGTCCTGGAATAACATCTTATTCATGCCCTGGGACATACCTCTAAGATGGACTCTTCAAAAGTTACTTCTTCCTATTGGGTGGGAAATCTCATCTGCTGCCTTTGACTTGATAAAAATGGAGACGTCTCTCAATTGGTGCATAGAAAACCAAACTGGTATATCCGTATGATGGGATCCAACATAGCAATAAAAACTGATGAAGTAAGGGAGCTCTGGTGGCCTAGTGGCAAGAAGCTGCACTGCAATCCCAGAGGTATGTGGTTTGAATCCACCAGATGCTCTGCTAGAGAAGGAGGGGCAATCTCCTCCTGTACCAGTCAAAATTTAAAAATTAAAAAAAATTTTAAAAAACTGATGAAGTGCATGGGTATGTCTGCAATATATTGTGCTACACGAAAGATGCTAGGCTCACAATGCTGCCTACTGTATATGATATTCTGGAATATGTAAAACTCGAGTGATGGAAAGTTTGTCAGTAGTGAATGTCAGGGTTTAAAGGTGGGAGAAGGTTTGACTATAGAATAGTGGTGGTGTTGGTGTACCAGTGAATCAGAAACAACTTACAGCTGACCCTCCAGTGCGTTTTCAGAGGCTATAAATCACATGGAAAGAGATTGCCCATCTTTGGCCCACAGAGCCCCTGGTGGATTCCACCCAAGTGCCTTTGGGTTGGCAGCACAAGTCCTTCCTAAGCCACCAGAGCTCCCTACAGAAGTGAGTAGCATGAGGGATTATTTCAAAATCATGAAAATTCCCTGTATTTTGATTGTTATCAACAAAGTGAGTTCACAGGATTTCTTTACTTAAATCGTAAGACTTTATGATACTTGTGTTTACATGACTACGCATTTGTTAAAACTGTATGGCAAAAAGGATGCATTTTGCTGTATGTAAACTTGAAAATAAACCTCACTGTTTTAATGATGTGAAAGAAAAACTAGATGAGACAATTATTTCCATTAAGTTGTATTTCTCTTCTTTTGATGATTGTTGAAGAACCAACGCCCCTTTGCAATTATTATTTTTGTGCTCATGAATCATGAAAAAATTGTCACTTAATAACATCACTATAACCCTTTATACTGTGGCACTTAGTCACCCTTCCAACTTGTAAGAAAACTCACGCGATCCCTCATGGCTCAACTTTCAGCCAAATAATAGAACATTCATTCATTGTCATCAAGGCAGAATCAACTCATAGCTGTACCTCCAGTGGGCTTCTGAGGTATGGGAAAAGGCTGCCCATCTTTCTTCCACAGAACCTCTGGTACATTCATAAATCAGAGTCTTACTCAGTAATAAAAACTGAAGAACTTCATGCATGATGTTTGGATTAGCAGGGTAACTCCCTACTGACTAAACCACCAGAGTTCCCTTTGGCCTTTAATGGAAATGAAAACTACTGGGAGGAAGTGAGAAAAGAGCAATTACACTGTGAGTATTGCATTACTAACCCAAAGGTTGTACTTCCGAGCTGTTCCAATCCATCAGCAGCTCTGAGGAAGAAAGATGGGCAGTCTCCTCCCGTGCGATTTACAGCCTCAGAAACCCAGTGGAGTGTCAGCTGTGAGTTAACTTTGACTCAACAGCAGTGAGTATTAATGAATATTGTAATTAATGTTACAAAACAACATATGTATGAATGGTTGAATGAAAAATTCATAAACTTTCAAATTACAATAAAA
>NW_006399833.1:2884320-2886660 GCF_000299155.1 Elephantulus edwardii | reverse complement strand
ATGATTTTATTCATTGCAGATACCTTTTATAGGAAACACAAATTCAGGGAGCTCTGGTTGCCTAGTGGCAAGAAGCTGCACTGCAATCCCAGAGGTACACGGTTCAAATCCACCAGATGCTCTGCTAGAGGAGGGGCAATCTCCTCCCGTACCAGTCAGATCTGATTTGACAGTTGTTGTTGTTGTTGTTAGTTGAAGTGGATGCCACTCCTGCTTCCAGGCTTGTTTTAGTCAGGAAGCTCCAACACTGTCCACCATGGGTTTGGTACACTGTCACTGTCACAGTGTTCAACATCACAGCAACCACGAGTTACCTCTGTACAACAACACACAGACCAGTGCTATACCACCTAGAGGAATGATTGACAGGAAAACAATTTGAACCTGGCCTGAGGGCCACAGATTAAAATCACCCACCTTCGGCTTGGTAGCACAGCTTTCTTTCCACAAGGCCAACGTAGCTCTCTCTATGTAGTCGTTGTTATTGTTTTTAGGTGCCGTCAAGTCGTAGATGACTCATAGCGACTCTATGAACAAAAGACCTGAGCACTGTCCTTACACACACAAAAATAATAAAATTTTAAAAAAGAAGGAAAAAAAGAAACACAAACACAAGCGATACACATGTATTTCACCTTATGGTATGCATAGGAATCAAATAGATTACATTTGTGGAAAGAATTGCTGGAGAAGCTCAATATCAGCTGTGAAAACCAGGCCAGGTGCTGATTGAGTAACAGACCACCAACTACTCATGTGCAAGTTCAAGCTGAAGATGAAGAAAAGAAAAGAAAATCCACAGGAACCAAAATTTGATCTTAAGTCTATCCCACTCGAATTTCAAAACCATTTCAGGAACAGGTTTGAGGCCTTGAACACCAATAAGTATAGACCAAATGAGCTGTGGGAGGATATCAAGAATATCGTCCATGAAGAATGCAAAAGGTCATTACAAACGCTGAAGAGGAAGATGAGACTCTGAATATTGCATTAGAGCGCCAAGAAGTCAAAGGTAAAGGAATAAATCAAGAAACTAAAAAGCTGAATAGAAAATTTCAAAAGGCAGCTTGGGATGACAAAGCAAGATACTATAATGAAATGTGCAAAGAGCTGGAGTCAGAAAATCAAAAGGGCCAAACTCACTCGGCATTTCTTCAGGTGAAGGAATTGAAAAGCAAATTCAAGCCACGAGTGGCAATACTTAAGGATGCTTTGGGCAAAGTGTTAAATGATACAAAAAGCATTAAAAGCAGATGTAAGGAGAATACACTCACTGTACTAGAAGGAATTGGCTGACACAGAAGAATTTCATGAAATAACTTAAGAGCAAGAGCCTGTGGTGATGATGAGGGAGGAAGTTCAAGTTGCTCTGAAAGATTTGGCAAAAAACAAGGCTCCAGGAGTTGACAGCGTACCAGTTGACATGTTTCAAAAAAAACAGATGCTGCTCTGGATGTGCTCACTAAGTTGTGCCAAGAAAACTGGAAGACAGCCACCTGGCCAACTGACTGGAAGAGATAGATATTTATTCCCATTCCAAAGAAAGGTGACCCAACAGAGTGCAGAAATTATCTAATAATATCATTAATATCACATTCAAGCAAGATCCTCCTGAAAATTATCCAGAAACCACTGGAACAACACATCAACAGAGAACTGCCAGATGTGCAGGCTGGGTTTAGGGATATTATAGCTAATGTTAGATGGATCTTGGCAGAGAGTACCAAAAGAATGTCAACCTGTGCTTCATTGACTATGCAAAGGCTTTTGACTGTGTGGATCACAACAAGCTCCACAGCCATCTGACTCTGAGAAGAATGGGAATCCCAGAACATTTGATTGAGCTTATGCGAAACCTATACTTGAACCAAGAGGCAGTTGTCAGAACAGAGCAAGGAGACACTGCATGGTTCAAAATAAGGAAGGGTGTCTGCCAAGGATGTATTCTGTCTCCATACTTTTTCAATCTGTATTCACAACAGATCATTCAGGACGCAGGGTTGTACAAGAAGGGATGTGGCATCAGAATTGGTAGAAGATTCATCAACAACCTGCGTTATGCAGATGACATAACCCTGCTTGCTGAAACTGAGGAGGACCTGAAGTGCTTGCTGCAGAAGGTCAAGGACTGCAGCCTTCAATGTGGATTAAAGCTCAACATCAAGAAAACAAAGATTCTCACCACTGGGCCAGTTGGCCATATCATTATGAATGTTGAGGAGATTGAGATAGTTAACAGTTTTAGTTTGCTTGGCTCCACAGTCAACACTCTTGGTACTAGCAGCCAGGAAATCAAGAAATGAATTGCATTGGGAAAGTCAGCTGTGAGGGACCTCTCCA
>NW_006399833.1:2877946-2878792 GCF_000299155.1 Elephantulus edwardii | reverse complement strand
TTATGTACAACAGCCCTATACTCCACTCTATCTTGTGCCAATCATATTGTCTCTAACACATCTATCCCCATTACCCCAGTCACTGAATCAATCCATCTCACCGAGAGTCTTCCTCTTTTGCACTGTCTCTCCACCCTCCCAAGAATGACGTCTCTCTCCAAGGACTGGACTGGTTGCTCCCTGCAACATGTCCAAAGTATGAAGCTTCAGAATCCTTGCCTTCAAGGAGCAGCCTGATTTCATGCTCCCTAGGACGAACATGTTTGTTCTCCTAGCTGTTCCTGATATATTCAATACTCCAGCACCACAGCTCAAAGGCATCAGTTCTCCTTCTATCATCCCTAGTCATTGTCCAGCTTTCTGACACATAGCAAGTAATTGCAAAGACCATGTCCTCAATCAGGTGCACGTTGGTCTCCAGACTGCCATCATTGCTCTTCAGTACTTTGGAGAGATCTCTAACAGCAGACTTTCCCAATGCAAATGGTGTTTTAATTTCCCGGCTCCTGGTACCAAGATTGTTGATTGTGGAGCCAAGCAAACTGAAGCTGTTAACAATCTCAATCTCTTCACTGTCTGTCTTGATGCTGTGAATCCGCCCACTGGTGAAAATGTTTGTTTTCTTGATGTTGAGCTTCATTCCATAGTGAAGGCTGCAGTCCTTGACCTTCTGCAGCAAGTTTCAGCAAGCAGGGTTGTGTCATTTGTGTAATGCACATTGTTGATCAATCTTGCTTCAATCCTGCTGCCACATTTCTCCTTATATAGCCTAGCCTTCTGGATAATCTGTTCTGCATATAGATTGAAAAAGTATGGAGATAGGACACATCCCTGGCAAACACCCTT
>NW_006399833.1:2870121-2877251 GCF_000299155.1 Elephantulus edwardii | reverse complement strand
AACTTATTTGTTCTCCTAGCAGTCCATGGTATATTCAACACTCTTCTCCAGCACCACAGCTCAAAGGCATCAGTTCTCTTTCTATCATCTCTAGTCACTGTCCAGCTCTCTGATGCATACCACACAATTGTGAAGACTATAGCCCAGATCAGGTGCACCTTAGTCTCCAGCCTGATGTCATTGCTCTTCAGTACTCTGGAGAGGTCCCTGACAGCTGACTTTCCCAGTGCAATTCGTCTTTTAATTTCCTGGCTACTGCTGGTACCAAGAGTGTTGACTGTGGAGCCAAGCAAACTAAAACTGTTAACTATTTCAATCTCTTCACCATCCATACTGAAGCAGCCAGTTGGCCCAGTGGTGAGAATCATTGTTTTCTTGATGTTGACCTTCAATCCATATTGAAGGCTGCAGTCCTTGACCTTCTGCAGCAAGCACTTCATGTCCTCCTCAGTTTCAGCAAGCAGGGTTGTGTCATCTGCATAACGCAGGTTTTTGATGATTCTGTACTCTGGTAGCCTAGTGGCAAGAAGCTGCACTGCAATCCCGAAGGCACACAGTTTGAGGCCACCAGCTGCTCTGTGTGATTAACTGCCTCTGAAAATCCACCAGAGGGTCAGTTATTGGTCAGTTCCGACTCTATAGTACACAACAACATTATTTTGGCTCTGCTTAATACTTGCTGTTGGACCTTGAGTACGCTTTTAAAATCTATGCTTTTGTTTTCTCATTTGTAAAATGAAGGTGATGATTGCATCTACCCCATAAGGTTTGTGAGGGTTAAATGAATACATGTAAAGTGTTAGGAGAGTGCCTGGCACATAGTAAGAACTCAATAAATACTTGATGATGATGATGATGATGATGATGATGATGATGATAATTACAATTGCCCTTGCTCTAATCAAAGGTTTTTCCTTATTTTGTGCTTTAATGCACCATCCAGTTGAATAAACATGTCCCTTGATTTCATATCTGTAATTGTCCTTTGTGTCTGCATCTTCTGTTATTCTCATTGGCATGTGAAACTATCAGAGTCTTTTTCATTCATTGAAATGAAACTCCCTTGACTTCCCTTTGCCGTTAACCACTGCTCATTTCTCACTTGATAGCAAGATTTCTTGAACCTGTCACTATCTCATTTAGTTCCTTCCTGTTCTCCTCAATCCACTCTGGATTTCAGAGGATAGGGTAAGGTTTTGATCTATTGTTCATAGGGTTCCCAGGAATCAGAGTCAATGCCACAGCACCTACTAACTTGAAAATATCCCCTGTAGCTATTTAATCTTGCCAAATTGATGACTATTTCTCTGTCCTCATACTTTTCAACTGTGCACTTGCATACAATCCAGTTGGCCACTCTCTCATTCTTTTTTGTTTCTATGACACTGCAATCATGGTTTCCCTCCTCCATCGCTGGTGACTTCTCTGTTTCTTTTTATTGGCTCTTCCTCCTCTGCTTTTCTAAGTGGTATCATGCTCTGGAACTCACTCCTCGGCTTTCCGTTTTGTAATTTAACATTCTCCCTAAGAGTTCTCATATAGTCTCATGGCTTCACATTACAGTCTTATGACTGCTACATCTATTTATTATCAGTTCAGAGCCTTCCATTGAGCTCCAGATTCTTACACACAATTTAACTGGACTCCTGAGCAAGAGCATTTGAATTTCTAAAGCCATCTCAAATTTAACAAGTCCAAAATAGAATATTTGAATACCCACCTTCACAATCATTATCATTTTTAGTTTTTCTCATGCCCCTGACTAGCGCCATCATCCATCCATTTTAGGCAATATTCTCTACTCTTTGCTTTCATTTGCCACATATGAGCAACACTGGAAATCACCTGAGGAAATATTATTTTTAAAAAATCACCCATTTCTCCTCCAATCCGCCAATCTGGCATCAGTTCTCAGACTACTATATAAGCTTTCTAACTGGAGCCCCTGTTCGTGTCTCTTAATAGCAAAGAGAACAGTCTTATTAGATATAATTTATATTATCTTAAACAACAAACAAACAAAAACCAACAACAAAAACCAAAACCACTTGCCAGTTCCGGCTTCGGACGCAGCCACCATTGCAATGTTGATGCCCAAGGAGAACTGGATTGTGATATATGAACTCCTTTTTAAGGAGGGGGTGATGGTGGCCAAGAAGGATGTCCACATGCCAAGGCACCCCGAGCTGGCCGATAAGAATGTGCCGAACTTTCCTGTCATGGAAGTCATGCAGAGTCTCAAGCCACGAGGTTGTGTGAGGGAACAGTTCGCCCGGAGACATTTCTACTGGTACCTCACCAGTGGCGGTATCCGATATCTGCGTGAGTACCTCCACCTGCCCGCTGAGATTGTGCTCATCACCTCACGCTGCAGCCGTCCTGAGACTGGCAGGCCACGATCTGAAGGTCTGGAAGGTGTAAGACCTGCAACACTGACTCGAGGGAAAACTGACAGACACAGACAGACCGCAGTGCCCCCTAGTGCCGACAAAAAGGCAAGCTGGATCATCAACTGAACTCCAGTTTAGAGGCGGATTTGGCCATGAATAGGGTCAGCCATCTCTGTAAAGTTGGAGAGAATTGTTGTGTATCGAATAAATAAATAGCCAGAAAAAAATACTCTAAAAAACCCGAACAACCCACAAACATCAAATATATCCTCATCGATGCAGAATCAACTCATAGCTAACCCTCTAGCACCTGTGTGCTGTCAAGTTGGAACCGACTCAAGGCTGACGCTCCAGCAGGTTTTCAGAGGCAGTAAACAGAACGGGAGGAGACTGCCCATCCTTCCTCCACAGAGCGGTTGGTGGATTGTAATCGTATGCCTTGGGAGTTATAGCAGTTTCTTACCATTAGGCCCCCAGACCCTGCAGCACAGACGATTGCCCATCTATTTCTCATCTTGCTGCCAGTGGATCCAAACCACCAAAGAGGTTTCCTTGCAGTGCAACTCCCCTACAGAATAGGCCACCAGAATTTCTCAACAAACTCCTCGAAGTGGCTCTGAAAAGGGCAGAAAACGGAGATTCAAGGGTCTTCTACCAAACCAATGATTATGCTGGTGGAAAATTTCAGACCCCTTATCCTCGCCGCTCCTGCCCCCTCCCCCAAGTTAAGGAATCTAATCTAATTGAAAACATAAAACAGCCAGGGGAGTGCTCAACTCTGAGAAGTGAGAATGCTAGCTCATATTTTCTGGAGTGACTCACCAGAGAAGCAGTATAACCTGGTTCTTGAAGAGCTATGATTATTCATTTCAATCTGCCTGGTGGCATTACGTGTCACATGTTGCACCGCTAAGCAAAATGTCAATGATTCAAATCTACTAGATGCTTTATGAGAGAAGAAGAAGATAGTTTTCTCCTCTGAAGATTGATGCCTCAGAAAATGATGTAGGATTGCCAATAGTGAAAATCAACTCGGTGAGAGATTTGATCCTAAAGAATCAGCTCAGGGACTTGCCTTTGTTTTGACTCCACAAAACTTTCTTAAGGCTGGTGTTATGTCCTGGGCAATGATTGTCTAAAGCATTTAAAGGCATATGCTAGCTGCAGTCACTTGGGACAAAGGAGAATTGACAGGCTCTTTTATTTAGATCAGCAGACACATCTGAAATCTGAGGAATGTAGAGTCTGGAGAAGGAGATAGCAACAGCTGTGCAGTGGATTCTGACTCACAGTGAACCTCCAGGACAAAGTAGAACTGTGCCATAGAATTCCCAAAGCTAAGTCTTTACAGAGGCAGAAGGCTGCATCTTTCTCCCTCAGAGCAACTGGTGAATTCAAATCACAGACATTTTGGTTAGCAAGCACTAGCTAACTTTAACCACAGAGATGCCCAGGCTCATTCAGAAAGGAGATAAAATTGAGATTAGAGCTTTTAAAAAGTTCTTAGACTCCACAAGTCCACATGCAATGACACCACTGGATGTCTGGATGTCATGCTCAGAAAAAGACTTGAGAGGCTCCAAGCTTTTCATATCTGACTCCTCTTAAAAGTCTGCGTATGCAAGAAAGAATGTATATGACAAAGGGGTAAGTGGCTTGGTGGTAAATGGTCTGGCTAAGCATTTCAAACGTGTCCAACCCGCAGACAATCTAAAAAGATGATTTTTTTTCAAAAAATTGTTATTTTTGTTGTTTTCTTGGCTTCAGACATTTAAGGAAATTTCAAGTCCCTAGCTGATCACTAAGCAAACAGAGCAGAAATTTCAGGACCCACACAAAACCATGACTCAAACTTAGCAGCTGTATTGGCTTCCAGGTTCTGTTGTTGTTCTTGTTGTTGTTGTTGTTGTTATGTGTCATCGAGTTGCCTGTGACCCGTAGCAACCCTATATACAGCAACTCTGAACCCTTCCCTGTCCTGAGCCAGTCTCACTAATTCCAACACACCAGCCGTCATTGTCCCAGCCACTGTATCAATCCATCTCATCCGGGATCTTCCTTTCCTGCACTGTCCCTCCACCCTTCCAAGCATTATATCCTTCTCCAAGGACTGGTCCCTCCTGGCCACATGTCCAAAGTATGTGAGACAGAACTTCAACATCCTAGCCTCTAAGGAGAAACTTGGTTTCCACTCTCTAAGATAGACTGATTTGTTTCCTTGGCAGTCCATGGTATGTTCAAAACTCTTCTCCAGCACCACAATTTGAAGGCATCAGTTCTTTTCCTGTCATCCTTAGTCATTGCCCAGCTTTCTGATGCATAGCAAGTAAATGCGAAAACCATGCCCTGGATTAGGTGCACTTTAGACTCTAGACTGACAACATTGCTTTTCAGTACTCTGGAAAGATTTCTGACAGCAGATTTTCCCTGTGCAATTTGTCTTTTGATTTTCTGACTGCTGGTGTTGAGTCTTGATTGTGGATCAGAGAAAGCTGCAGTTGTTAACAACTTCAATCTTATCTTCATCAGTCATGATGCTGCCAATTGGCACAGTGGTGAGAATCTTTGTTTTCTTGATGTTGAGCATCAATCCATATTGAAGACTACAGTCCTTGACCTTCTGCAACAAGAGATTCAGGTCATCTTCAGTTTCAGCAAGCAAGATTGTGTCATCTGCATAATGTAGTTTGTTGATGAGTCTTCCTCCAATCCTCCAATTCTTCCTTATAAAGCCCAGCTTCCCAAATGATCTGTTCTGCATATAGATTGAAAAAGTATGGAAACAGGATATATCCCTGACACACTCCCTTCCTGATTTGGGCCATGCAATGTTTCCCTGTTCTGTTCTGAAAACTGCTTCTTGGTCCAACTATAGATTTCTTATAAGCACAATCAAGTGTTCTAGTATTTCCATTCTTCTCCAGGTTAGCCACAATTTGTTGTGATCCCCACAGTCAAATGCCTTTGCATAGTCAATAAAACATAGATAGACATTCTTCTGGTACTCTCTGATTTCTGCCAAGATTCATCTGACATTGGCAATAATGTCTCTAGTGCCACGACCTCTTCTAAGCCCAGCTTGTATTTCTGCTAGTTCTCTGTCAAGGCACTGCTCCAGTCGTTTCTGGATAATCTTCAGTAGAATTTTACTAGTGTGTGATATTAGTGATATTGTATGATAATTTCCACACTCTGTCGAGTCACCTTTTTCTGGAATAGGAATAAACACGCTTCTCTTCCAGTCAGGTGGCCAAGTGTTGTTCTCCAGATTTCTTGGCACAACTTGGTGAGTACATGAAGGGCAGCATCTGTTTGTTGAAACACATCAATTGGTATTCCATCAATTCCTGGGACTTTATTTTTGGCCAAGTCCTTCAGAGCAGCCTAAACTTACTTCTTCCTTACCGTTGCCTCTTGAGAATATGTTCTTTCTTGAAATTCTTCTGTGTCAGTCACTTCTTTTTGGTACAATGACTGTATACTCCTTCCATCTTCATTTGATGTTTCCTGAATCATTCAATATTCTGCCCATAGCATCTGTAAGCATTGCAACTCAGGGCTTTAATTTTTTTATTTCCTTCAGCTTAAGAAATGCTGAGCGAGTTTGGTCCTTTTGGTTTCCTGAGTCCAGCTCCTTGTACATTTCCTTGTAATACTTTGCCCTGTCTTCTTGATCGGCCCTTTGAAAACTTCTAGTAAGCTCCTTAACTCAGGAACAGGTTTGAAGCCTTGAACAGTAATTAACAAAGACCAGATGAGCTGTGGGAAGATGTCGAGAATATCTTTTATGAATTATACAAAAGGTCATTATAAAGAAGGAAGGAAAAGAAAAGACCAATATGGATGTCAGAAGAGACTCTGAATATTGCACTAGAGAAGCCAAAGCAAAGAGAAGAAATCAAGAAGTTAAGGAGCTGCTTACCATAGATAAAATAAAATCTATGGTTGTGAGTGACCTCACTGACACATACAAAACCCTCCCCTTCCTGCTTTTCCTGTGCTATGAGAGTTTCCTTGTTTGATTCCTTTCCTGATGTCCCACATACAATTTGCTGTTGGAAAGTCTTCTGCCGTGAGAGACTTCCCTACATGAAAAAAATGACAGAACATTGGTCATTTGCAACACTGCCATCTTGTGGTGATATCTTTCTTTCAAAATAATAATAAAAAGAATATTTTAAAAAAACAACCACTACCAAACGAAAAACATTGCCTCTGAGTCAGTTCAGACTCATGGTAACTAGGTTTCTGAGGCTATAATTTGCCTCAGAAAAAGACTGACTAACCTCCAAATAGATGCAGATTTGGGATTGGTAGCATGGACTATGCCACCAGAGGTCCCTCTTTTTCTTTTATAAGATCTAAAATTCCTCAAATTCACTAAAAGTGATAATAAGAATAAGGAAAAGAGAATTTTGTTGTCCATCAGAAAATCTCAGTGAGTTGAAGTACCCTGAGACAAGAGAAAGAGATGATGTCTTTGTCACTGGGGACTGCTAAAGCAGGCTAATGAACCTACAAGACAGGAGCCTACGTAGCTAAGTTCATCTTTTTTTAGTGTTTTCTCCCTACATGAAAATTCTAATTTTTATACATTCAGTGTTTTAAAAATAGCCCAGGAAAGGAGTGCATCAGGGATGTGTCCTGTCTCCATATCTTTTCTTTCCATATGCAGAACAGATCACTCGGGGGGACTGGGCTTTATGAGGAGGAATATGGCATCAGGATTGGAGGAAGACT
>NW_006399833.1:2865175-2869328 GCF_000299155.1 Elephantulus edwardii | reverse complement strand
GAGTTGAATTGAGTTGAAAATTGCTTCAAAGAGGCTATGCTGCTACTAATGTTGTCATTCTAATCTTTCCCCTCAAAGGATATTGAGCCCCCTTTCCTGAGTTCAAGCCAGATAAAGTGTTAGTCAAAGTGACTGAAGGCAAGAACGTGTACTTCCTTGCCATTCCTAGGGGCTCTAACATGTTCCTGAGAATGGAGCAGGATAGGGTTGGGCTCTGATCTGTTGTTCATCGATTTGCCGTAAGTCATAGTCAACTCCATGACACATAAGTAGGTTGGTATACTACCAAAAGAGTGCCCCAAACCACAGATGCATGTTGGATTTTACTACCGACTGCTTCTCTAAATTTATAGGGGAGCTGAGACAGAGGGGAATTCTTTGGGTCCACAGTCAAGGATTCTCTAGAGGATGAGACTTTAAAGGCTCAGGAAGAGACAGTAAGTGAATGGTTAAGTGTTGCAAAGGTCTTCATCAGCTAGGAATGCTGAATTAGGCTTATATGGTAACAATACAGATGAGTCTGAATTGAGTTCCAAATTCACATACTCTTGGGGTAAATATAAATCCTCTCTATTGACAATAATGGCTGGTGCTAAAGCAATTTTGGAAGCCATAAATGCCCTGAATATAATGGAAACTCATGAAAAATGCACAAGAATTTTTGAGTCAAGAGTTGTCCAATAACTCTACTGACAGCATGCCCCACTTGGCCTAAAGGAAAATCACTTTCATCAGCAAGGTGTATTCTGGATCAAACCACTTAAGCATAATTTCTAAGATGAACAATGATTTATGTTGGACCATAAGAGGCAAGAAGATACCAAATTGCATGACTTCTGGTAAATTAGTGGAATAATTATACCAGATAAAGAGGCTAAGTCCAGTAGGCTACGATGTGTATGTGTATGTGTGTGTGGGGGGGGTGGCTTATGTGGTTATTATGGACTGCTGAGTCAGAAATGACCCATAGCTGTAACTCTCCAGCGGTTTTTCAGATGCAGTAAGTCACATTGGGAGGAGACTTCCCATCTATAGTTGTTGTTATTTACCATTGAGTTGGACCCAACCCATAGCTAATCCTATGGGTCACCAGCAATGACCCCTCCAGCAGGTTTTCAGAGTCACTAAATCGCATGGGAGGATATTGTCCATTTTTCTGTCTTGGAACAGCTGGTGGTTTCTAACTATGTACCTTTGCATTGGCTGCATAATTCCTTACCACTAAGAGGCCACCAGAGCTCCATATATGTGTGTGTGTGTGTATGATAGATAGATAGATAGATAGATAGATAGATAGATAGATAGGAGTTGTCCATCCAACTCATAAGCATGTGATTTGAATCCAACCGCTGCCCATGGGAGAAAGATAGATAATCTCTTCCCATGCCACTTATAGCCTCTGAAAATCTGCTGGGTGGTCAGCTATAAGTCGGTTCAGATTAGATCGCACATGACAATATGGTGAATATGTGTGTGTGTGTGTGTGTGCATGTGTGTGTGAGAGAGAGAGAGAGAGAGACTGACTCCATTGTGGTCTAGTGGTTAGGATTCAGCGCTGTCACTGCCATGGTCAGGGAAGCCTTTCTTCTTGAGCTCTGATGGCCTAGTGGTAAGAATCTGCTCTGCAATCCCAAAGGCATGGGGTTCACATCCTTCAGCTGCTCCGCAGATGGGCAATCTTCTCCTGTGAAATTTAAGCCTCGGAAAACCTGGTAGAGTGTCAGCAGCTAACGGTTGGTTCCGACTCAATGACACACAACTACAAACAACATGCCACCAGAACTAATAGATATTATATGTGATATTATGTATTAAAATAATGTTACTTCTGTAATATATTTTATATGTAATAAACTGTTGTTGTTAGGTGCTGTCGAATTGAGTATGACCCTATGAACAAAAGATCTGAACCTTGCTCTATCCTGTACCATCCTCACACTTCCTGCCACACAAGAACCCATTGCAGTAGCCACCGTGTCAATCCACCTTGTTGAAGGTCTTCCTCTCCTTCACTGACCCTCTACCCTTCCCAGCATCATGTCCTTCTCCAAGGCACATCTCCTATCAACATGCCCAAAGAATGTGAGGTAAAGCTTCATCATTCTTGCCTCCAAACCACTCTGGCTGCACCCTCTCCAAGATTATATCTGTTTGTTTGTTCTCTTGACTGTCCATGGAATGTGACGTGTTCTTCTCCAACAATGCTGTTCTGTTCATAGTAAAAAAGTCAATTTCAAGTTCTATCCTGAAAAACAGTGTTGTGAGTGATAGGATAATATCCATATGCATACAGGGAAGACCCTTTAAACACAACTATAATTCAAATATACACTCCTACATCTGGAGCCGAAGAGGAAGAAATTGACAATTTTAACCAAATCTTGCAGTCCAAAATTGACCAAACATGCAATCAGGAAGCATTAATGATAACTGATGACTGGAATGCAAAAGTATGAAACAGTGAAGAAGGGACAGTAGTTGGAAAATAATCTCTTGGTGATAGAAATGAAGCTGGAAATAGAATGATTGGATTTTGTATTTACAATGATTTATTCATTGCAATAATCTCTTTTTGAAGACAGAATGATTTTATACGTGAATCTCACCTGACGGGGTGCATAGAAATCAGATTGACTACATTTGTGGAAAAATTGTTAGAGAGGCTCAATATTGGCAGTCAAAACTAGGCCAGGGGCAGACTGTGGATCAGATCATCATTTACTCATATGCCAGTTCAAACTGAGGCCAAAGGAAAGTAAAATAAGTCCACAGGAAGCAAGATATGATCTTGAGTCAGTTCCATCTGAATTTCAAGATCATCTTAGGAATAGCTTGGTGGCATTGAATACCAATGATAGAAGACCAGATGAGTTGTGGGATGATATCCTTGATATCATCCATGAAGAAAGCAAAAGGTCATTATTACAAAAACAGAGGAGAAAGAAAACAATTAAAATGGATGTCAGAAGATATTATAAAAATTCTACTTGAGCATCAAGAAGCCAAAACAAAAGGAAAGCATGTGTAAGTAAAACAATGAAAGAATTTTTCTTTGACTTTTCCAAGAGGGTAGTGTACTAGGGGGGAGGGTTGGGAGAGGAGAAAAGTGCAACAATGAATGAATGGAAATCCAAAGTCTCTGTAAATTTTCATTGAAATTAATATTACAGTAAAAAAAAAAGGAAAACACACACACACTAAAAAGCTGAACAAAAGATTTTAAAGGACACCTCGAGCAAAGTATTATAATGGAATGTGCAGAGAGCTGGAATTGGAGAATAAAAAGAAAGAACGCGCTCTGCATTTTTCAAGCTGAGAGAACTAAAAAACAAATTTAAACCTCATGTAGCAATATTGAAAGGTGCTATGGGCAATATATTGAATGACAAAAAAAAAATCAAAAGAAGATGGAGGGAACACACAGAATCACTGTACCAAAATATATTATATATAATATTAATTATAAAATGTTGTTTTTGTTCAGTGCTTTCAAGTCTTAGACAATTCATAGTGACCTTATGAACAAAAGAAATACCTGAACACTTGTATAACTTTCATCATTTCTCCAAGTTCATACATAGTGTTTCCGAAGGCAAGCTATTTTGGAAGTGGATGCCACCCCTGCATATACTGTCTTATCAATACAACATATTAAAGATAATATTAATTATGTAGGAGTACCAGAAGAATGTCTATCTTTGTTTCATTGATTATGCAAAGGCATTTGACTGTAGAATTGGAATCTCAGAACACTTGATTGTGCTAATGTGAAACCTATACTTGGACCAGGAGGCAGTTGTCGGAACAGAGCAGGGAAACACTGCATGGTTCAAAATTGGGAAGGGTGTACGCCAGGGATGCATCCTGTCTCCATACCCTTTCAATCTTTGTGCAGACTGGATTATCTGGGAGGCTGGGCTCTATGAGGAGAAATGTGGCATCAGGCTTGGAGGAAGAATCATCAACAATCTGCATTATGCAGATGACACAACCCTGCTTGCTGAAACTGAGGAGGAACTGAAGCAGTTGCTGTGGAAGAGCAGGGACTGCAGTCATCAGCATGGTTAGAGGCTCAATATCAAGAAAATAAAGATCCTCACCACTGGGCCGATTGACAGCATCATAATGGATGGTGAAGAGATTGAGATTGTTC
>NW_006399833.1:2821839-2864205 GCF_000299155.1 Elephantulus edwardii | reverse complement strand
TGGTTCAAAATTGGAAAGGGTGTAGGCCAGGGATGTGTTCTATCTCCATACTTTTTCCACTCTATATGCAGAACAGATCATCTGGGAGGCTGGGCTCTATAAGGAGGAGTGTGACATCAGAATTGGAGGAAGACTCATCAACAACCTACATTATGCAGACAACACAACCTTGCTTGCTGAATCTGAAGAGGACCTGAAGCACTTGCTGAAGGTCAAGGACTGTGGCCTTAAATATGGATTGAGCAAAGATTAAAGTTCAACATCAAGAAAACAAAGATTCTCACCACTGGTGGATTGAGAACATCATGACAGATGGTGAAGAGATTGAGATTGTTAGCAGTCTCAGTTTCCTTGGCTCCACAACCAACACTCTTGGTACTAGCAGCCAAGAAATCAAAAGACAAATTGCATTGGGAAAATCGGCTGCCAGGGATATCTCCAGACTCAAGAGCAATGATGTCGGATGGGAGACTAAGGTGTGCCTGATTCAGGCCATGATGTTTACAATTAATTGTTATGTATAAGAAAGCTGGAAAATGACTAGGGATAATAGAAATTGATGCTTTTGAGCTGTGGTGCTGAAGAAGAGCATTGAATGTATCAAGCACTGCTAGGAGAGAGAATAAACAAGTTCATCCTGGAGAGGGTGAAACCAGGCTGCTGCTTGGAGACAAGGATTCTGAAGCTCAGCCTGACATACTTTGGGCATGTTGCAAAGAGGGAGCAGTCCTTGTAGAGGGACGTCATACTTGGGAGTGTGGAGGGACAGCGCAAGAGAGGAAGACTCTTGATGAGATGGATTGACTCAGTGACTGGCTCAGGATAGAGCAGGGTTCAGAGCTGTTGTACATAGGGTCACTATGAGTCACAAGCGACTCGATGGCACATAACAACAACAACATATATACACATACATACACACACTCACACACTTTGGTAGTTTAGTTGGTAGAGAATTGCCCTGCTAATCTGATGAAGGCCAGGCCTTTCTGGCCATTCAAAGCTAGAAGCAGTTCCGTGGGAGAAAGATAAGCAATCTTGTCCCATGTGATATATAGCCTTAGAAAGTCACTGGAAAGTCAGCTATGAGTCAGGTTCCAACTCCACCACAATAAGATTATTATCTGACAGTGCCCCTTTAAGATTATCCTTGCTATTCTTAGTCTTTTGCATTGCATTATAAATTTTAAACTCAGCCTCTCACTTTAAACCAAAAAAAGAACCAGTTGGAAGATTTATTGGGTTGTGTGCTCCTATAAATCAACTTTGAGAGAATTGGGATCTTTACAATATTGAGTCTTCCAGTCAATTCTTCCATTTCTTTATATATGTTTTAACTCTCTCAATAAGTTTTATCCTTTTTTGTGTAGAGCTCCTGTTAGATTAATTCCTAAGTATTGTTAAGTCATTGTAAATGGTGCTTTTTACACCACCACAATAAATGAACAAATATAAATTATCAATTATTAAATCCTTCTTGGATCAACAATAAATATCTAGATAAATATTAGTCAAGAAAGACATTATCTGGTTTCAAAAGCAACTATAATATATGGGTTTGCCTAAAGGTCTTTGCTTTGTTTCTAAAAAAAGTGTTTATTGATTTGCATACAATCTCTCATATATATCATGTTTCAAACATGTAATACAGTAATTCACATACATTATATTTTATATAATTTATAGTTTGTCCAGATAGATAATTCTAGGTTTACATAAATTGACTTTTGTCACCCCAAAAATATATATAATGAAGAAAAAAAATGTAATAGGCCATGATTCTCAGTATTATGTTATCATCTCCCATTTTGTGATCCTATGTAGTTACCCTAACTTCTATGTGTTGTAAGTACCAACCTCTATGGTTTGAATGTAAATGGCAAGATTGCCAGTCCAAAGACTAAGGTGTGTTTGATCCAAGTTATGATATTTTCAGTTGTTTCCTATGCATTTGAAAATGAGACAATGAAGACAGAAGACCAAAGAAGAATTAATGCCTTTGAATTGTGGTGTTGTCAAAAAGTTTTGACTATATGATGATCTGCCAAAAGTACCAAAAAAGATAGGTTGGAGGAAATGCAGCCAGAATGCTCCATAGAGGCCGGAATGGTGAGACTTCCTCTCGCATACTTTGAGCATTGTTGTCAAGAAAGGCTAGTCCCTGGAAAAGGAGATCATGTTTGAAAGGATGGAGAGTTAGAGCAGGAGAGGAACACCCTCCATGGGCTGTATTGACACAGTGACAGTGAACTGTGAGGATAGTGCAGGGTCATTATGAGTGAGCCAACTTGATGATCCTTGACAAGAACAATGAAGTAAATAAGGCAAGATTCAACAACAAACTTAATTCATTGCCAGTCAAATTGAAACCAACTCATAGTTGTCCCTCCATTGGGTTTCTAAAACTGCAGATCACATGAGCCTCTAGTGGATTTGAACAGTCAGATAGGTGAAGCCCTTGGGTCAGTAGTGTAATTTCCTACAGACTATACCACCAGAGCTACCTGAGGCAGGATTGTTGTTGTTGCTAGGTGCCATCAAGTTGAGTATGACTCATAGCGACCCTATAGACAGCTGATCTGAACCCTGTCTTATCCTGTGCCAACATCACAATCTCTGGTACGTTGGAACCCATTGCTGCAGTCACTGTGTCAATCCATGTGGTTGAAGGGTTTCCACTCCTTCACCCTCCTCCTACCTTTCCAAGCATGATTTTGTATTCTTCAAGAAATAGCCTCTCCTAGAGCTCTGGAGGCCTAGCAGTAAGAAGCAATACTGAAGGCACAGAGTTTGAATTCACCTGCTGCTACATAGGAGCAAGATGGGCATTCTCCTCCTATGTGATTAACTGCCTCTGAAAACCCACTGGAGGGTCAGCTATGGAGTTGGTTCCGACACAGTGGTACATAACAATAATAGCAACATGCCCAAAGTACGCAAGATGAATCACGTGGTATACCATGCCAGGAATGAAAGCCAGAGGAAGAGTGGTGTAGTATTCATAGTTAAAAAGGCAATTTGAAGTTCTATCCTGAAGTAGAATGTTGTGAGTGATCCATACACATACAAGGAAGACCTGTTACTAAGACAATTAGTCAAATACATGCACCAACAGCTAAAGCCAAAGATGAGGGGATTGCATATTTTTATAAAATTTTGCAGACCAAATATGCAATCAAGATGCTTTAATGACCATTTGTCACTGGAATGCAAAATTTGCAAAGAAGCAACAAGGAAGGGTAGTTGGAAAGTATAGTCTTGGTAGTAAAAATGAGGCCTGAAATAGAACGATCAAATTTTGAGTGTTCAATGATTTAGTCATTGCAGATACATTTTTTTAATAAACATAAATGGCGACTTGACACATGGACTTCACCTGATGGACTGCATAGGAATCAGATATAGATAGATGATAGATAGATATAGATATAGATGATATAGATATAGATAAAGATATAGATGATATAGATGATACAGATACAGATATATCAGATAGATATATCAGATAGATATATAAATATATAGATATATATATATGTGCAAGGAATTGTTAGAGAAGTTCAGTGTCAGCAGTCAAAAACAGACCAGGTGCCGATTGTGTAACAGATCGTCAATTTCTCAAGTTCAAGTTCCAATGAGGACGAAGAAAATAAAAACAAGTCCACAAGAACCAAAATATGATCTTGAGTCTGCCCCATCTGAATTTGTAAAAATCATCTTAAGAATAGGTTTGAGACATAGCAGTGATTGTGAGGATACCACAGGAGCAAATAGCACTTTGTACATGGGGTCATGATGGTTCCTAATAACAACACCAACAGTGACTTCAACAGCTGAGCTTTCTCAGACACAGTCTATTATTTTTACCACCACCAGAGAATAGATCACGTTTTCTTGTTAATTTACATACACTTTTGTGGAACTCTCAACATTTAAAAACGTGTAATGTAGTTTCTCCGGAGACCAGATTCTCCGTTCTGTTGTTATGTTTTGTAGTTCTTTTTTAGTGACTCCTCTACAAAAAGTATATTGTTTGTTTTCATTTCAAGATGTTAAGGATGATCAGGAAAATACATATGGCCAGTAGAAGGCAGTGTTGCAAAACTATTTGTTAGGGAACTAGGAGTTTTTGCATGTAGAAGAAGTTTCTCATGGAAGAAGATATTCTTAAATCACAACATGAGGGATCACTCAAATAGGAAGAGAATAAAGAAGCCTTATGGCAGAGGAGGAGAGAGAAAGTTTATGTGTCTAGGTAGTATCACTCAACAGCCGAGTGAAAAGTCCTCCTCCATGTCAGAGAATTCAAAATGTCAGCAGTGTCTTGGGGTCTTTGCAGCAATATTTACCTTATCCACATCATGGAATGTTTAAACCAGGGAGCTCTGGATGCCTAGTGGCAAGAAGCTGCGCTGCTATCCCGAAGGCACGCAGTTCGCATCCACTAGCTACTCTTTGGGAGAAGGGTGAGTAATCTCTTCTCATGTGATTAACTGTCTCTGACAACCTACTGGAGGGCCAGCTATGGGTTGGTTCCAACTGAACAGTACACAACAATAATGCAAACCAGGAAGGGGCTAAATGACTAAAACTGGGTTCATCTTTTTGAGTGTTTTCTACCTACATAAAAGCTCTTAATTTGTACGCATTCAATAATTTAAAAATAGCCCATATGCACTTGTTTTTTACATATTTAGAACCTTTCTGCTTTGCCTATACTATGAAACTGTGCTCAACATACCAGAAGGATGTTTCATTGCTGTGTGTGGCAATGTCAGGATTGCCATGCCTATGAAAACTGTTACTACTGTGTGGTGTCTGGTATGATAGATGTGCCAGCAAAGGTGGTTTATGGTTTCCTAATTTATTGTGAAAACTCAACTTATTGCTGTAGAATCAGAACTGACTCAGTTGACCTCGCAGCAGGTTTTCAGAGACTATAAGTCACAGTGGGGGAGAGTGAGCATCCTTCTCCCTCAGAGTAGCTGATAGAGTTGAACCTCTTGTCTTTCACTTGGCAGCAACTAGAGTTATTGGGAGTGCTGACCATTAGGAGGATCTCTGATCTCGGAATTCTCTCAGCAGTCCTTTTTTTACAAGTCCATTATGGAGAGATAGTGAGTAAACAAACAATCTTTATGTCCCTTCCCCAGAAAGACAATACAAGGAAATGTTGCTGGTATTAGGCAACTGAATCAGGGAGCAGAAGAAAGCCCCAGGGGACTGTAGACAGGCAATATTCAACAAAGCAATTGTGAGTCACATATGTATGGTAAGAAAATAGTTTCTTCCACCAGCACAGCCCATACTACAGCCACCAGGGCCACAGCTACAGTGAACTGGGGTAGTGGTCCTAGAAAGAGCCTGCTTCCATAAGTACCATATGCTCTGTATAGCTTACATTGAAGCCAAACAATAGGCAGGCCTATAAGGTGAATAATAACACCAACGAAGCATTCATTTTGAAGAATAATCAACCACATAAGTCAAAGGGCAGCATTTATCCAGGGATAGGGTTAATAGAAACAGGAGACACAGGAAGGAAGTGGGAAGAGTGCAATTTACATTGTATGTATTATAATTCATGTTAACTCCCCCAAAATTTGTATGAAAGGAAAACCAATTTGTTTTTTAAAACATTCACTCAAATCACAATGAAAAGGGGGCAAAGAAAATAAAAAGAAACAGAAAGAATTAAGTAAAAGAATAATATACCAAATAAAAATATCCTTCAAGAATGAGGGTGAGAGATAAATAATGTACATGGCTTTGAAACAGATGAGGGAGAGAATTGTATAAAAGGAATATAGGATTAGGTATTAGCAGCATGACAAGAATCCAAAATAAGAGCTGCATAGTCAAGTGGACTGGGGTGGTTGGGGAGAGTCTGTATAACAATGAAATAATTTGTTTTCCAAAGAAAAAAGTAAACTGGGGGCGGGGGGAGGAAAATGTGCAACAACGAACTGCTGGAAATCCAAGTTCTCTATAAACTTTCATTAAAATATCAATAAATTAAAAAAAAAACAACGAGAGTGAAATTAAGCCACTCTTCTTGCTGAGAACATTCATATCCACCACTGTAACCCTACCAAAAAAACCTAATGAGTCCTGCATATGAATGGTAAAGGACACTATTTGTTGGAATACCAATTGATATATTACAGCAAACAAATGCTGCCCTGGACACACTCACCAGGTTATGCCAAGAAATCTGGAGGACAACTACCTGGCTAACTGACTGGAAGAGATTTGTATTTATTCCCATTCCCAAAAAAGGTGAACCAAAAGAGTGTGGAAATTATCAAACAACTTCACTAATATTACATGAAAATTATCTGGAAATGACTGGAACAGCACATCAGCAGAGAATTACCAGATGTGCGGGCTGGGTTTAGAAGAGGCCATGGCACTAGGGACATCATAGATGGATCTATACAAAGGCATTTGGCTGTGTGGATCACAACAAATTGTGGCTAACCTTGAGAAGAATGGGAATCCCAGAACACTTACTTGTTCTCATGTGAAATCTATACTTGGACCAGGAAGCAGTCCTCAGAACAGAGCAGGGAAACACTGCATGGTTCAAAATTAGGAAAGGAGTGCACCAGGGATGCATCTTATCTCCATACCTTTTCCGTTTATATGCAGAATAGATCATTTGGGAGGCTGGACTTTATGAGGAGGAATGTGGCATCAGGATTGGAGGAAGACTTATCAATAACCTGCGTTATACAGATGACACAACCTTGCTTGTCGAAACTGAAGAGGACATGAGACATTTGCTGCAGAAGGTCAAGGACCTTTAATATGGATTGAAGCTCAACATTAAGAAAACAAAGATTCTGACCAATGGGCTTGCTGGCAGATTCATGAAGGTTGGAGAAGGGATTGAGACTGTTGATAATTTCAGCTTGTTTGATTCCACGATCAACACTCTTGGCAGCAACAGTCAAGAAGTCAAAAGCAAACAACAAATGCTGGCAAGGTTATAGAGAAATTGGAACCCTTATTCACTGTTGGTGGGAGTGTAAAACAGTACAACCACTCTGAAAGGTAGTATGGTGTTTTCTCAAAAAGCTGGAAATAGAAATACCATTTGACCCAGCAATTGCACTACTGGGAATATAACCTAAAGAAACCATAACTGCTACCCAAGCAGATATATGCACATCCATATTTATTGCTGCATTGTTCACAATAGCAAAGAGATGGAAGTAGCCCATCAACAAATGAACGGATAAAGAAGTTGTGGTACAGTCACATAGTGGAATACTACCCAGCACAGAAAAACAAGGTACACATAAAATATTATACAAAATTAGTGACTCTGGAGGACATTATGCTGAGTGAAAGATCTCAGCACAAAAGGACAAATACTGCATAATGCCACTGTTATAAAACAGGACTGACTTTGGGGTTGGGGGAAACGAAGAAAAGAGAATGTAAATAATGAACACTGCATTGGAACAGATGAGGGAAAGAATTGTTCAAAGGGAATATATGATTAGGCATTATTTGCATGACAACAGTGCAAAATAAGAGGTGTATAGCAAAGTGAATGGGGATGGGAGATGGGAGGAAATTGTACAACAAAGAATGAATTTTTTAAAGAGGAAAACAAACTGGAGGAGTAGGGAGGAAAATGTGCAACAATGAATGAATGGAACCCCAAGTTTTCTGTAAACTTTCACTAAAATTACAATAAAAATAATAAAAAAATAAAGAAATAAAAAATGAAAGTCTGCTGTCAGTAACTTCTCTAGAGTATTGAAGAGAAGCGGTGTCAGTCTGGAGACTAAGGTGCACCTGATCTAGGCCATGGTCTTTGCAACTACTTGCTATGCATCAGAGAGCTGGACAATAACTAAGAATGAAAAAAGAAGGTTTTATGCCTTTGAGTTGTGGTGCTGGAGAACATTGAACATACCGTGGACTGCCAAAACAAATAAGTCTGTCCTAGAGAGGCTGAAACAAGTTTGCTCCCTAGAGGCAAGGATTTTGAGGCTATGTCTCATATTCTTTGGGCACATGGCCAGGAGAGACGAGTCCATCATGCTTGAAAGGGTGGAGGGACAGCCCAGAAGAGGAAGTAATAAATGTTGAAGAGGATGTGGAGAGATAGGAACTCTTGTACATTGTTGGTGGGATTGTAAAATGGAACTCTGAAAAGCAGTTTGGCATTTCCTCAAATTCCACATGACCCACCTATTCTAATAAAAGAGGTATGACGATCCAAGGCGGGAAAGGTAGGAGCAGAAGAGTGAGGATGGGCAAGGGGGGTAATCATAGTGTCACACAATTTGATGGGTAGAGGGAGGGGTGGGTCAAAGAAATGGGAAAGATTCAGTGTGAAAACAATGTATACCAACTTTGTAAGCAAACAGGTTGTTGTTGTTATGTGCCGTCGAGTTACCTGCGACTCATAGGGAGCCTATGTACAGCAGCTCTAAACTCTGCTCTGTCCTGTGCCAATATCATCGTCTCCAACACACCCATCCCGATTACCCCAGTCACTGAATCAATCCACCTCATAGAGGGCCTTCTCCTCCTGCGCCGTCCCTCCACCCTCCCAAGCATGATGTCCCTCTCCAAGGACCTGTCTCTCCTTACAACATGTCCAAAGTATGTCAGGCGAAGCCCCAGAATCCTTGCCTCCAAGGAGCAGCCTGGTTTAACCCTCTCTAGGATGGATCTGTTTGTTTTCTTGGCAGTCCATGGTATATTCAATACTCTTCTCCAGCACCACAACTCAAAAGTATCAATTCTCCTTCTGTCCTCCCTAGTCATTGTCCAACTCTCTGATGCATAACAACTGATTGCAAAGACCATGGCCTGTACCAGACGCACCTTAGTCTCCAGAAACACACTGTTGCTCTTGAGTACTTTAGAGAGGTTCCCTAACAGCGGACTTTCCCATCACAATACGTCTTTTAATTTCCTGGCTGCTGGTGCCAAGAGTGTTGATTGTGGAGCCAAGCAGACTAAAGCTGTGAACAATCTCAATCTCTTCGCCATCCATCCTGATGCTGCCAATTGGCCCACTGGTGAGAATCTTTGTCTTCTTGACATAGCAGGTACAAAATAAAAATTTATTTAAATAATAAAAAAGTAAATACAGATCAAAACACTAGGTACTCCCCAGTTGAGCTACAACTAAAATTATTGTTTTCTATTAGTATTCGGCTGCTGTTGTATAGCATCTGTGTTGTATTTTTATGACATACATAATACATTTGAAAACATTTTTGTTTGATTCCCATTTCATTCATTGTATTATATATATCCTAAACTGTAACCCAGAGCACTTAAGAGACTTGCCGAATAGTACAACTGTCGACTAGAATAAAATAACCTGTATAATAATAATAAAAAGAATGTCTGCTTTGAGCATTGCACTCTCTTAAGGTCTATATATTTGAGATCAAATTGACAACAGCCATGCAAATGCTTTAATAGGAAACTTAGAGGGCAGTGTCAATGGGATAGTGCCAATTCAAAAAAAGAGGATGAGAATGGTTGCGTAACTTGAAGAATACAATCATTCACTGAATTGTACACGTAGTAATTGTCGAATTGGTGTACGTTCTGCTACGTTTATTCTTCCCCCCCCCTTTTTTACAGGGGATAGCGTGAATGCAGTCCCCCACTATCACAAATTATGCAGTCGAGTTCCCCATGTTTTGCATCTGAAGTGCAATGGATAAGTCTCGCCCTAGGAAAAACACCTTTGTGATCATGGTATCTCCTCTGCCAGCTAAGTATGCGTTGTATATTCTTGACCACAACTACAAAAGGAAAAAAAAGACACGAAAGAATAAAAATAATTAAATTGATGTCAGCAGAAACTCTGAAACTTGCTCTTGAATTTAGAGAAACTAAGGGGAAAGAAATAAGTGATGAAGAGAACCCTAGAAGAAATATGCAAAAAGCTGGAGTTAGAAAACTAACATGAAAGCGAGTTTTAGCATTTATGAAGCTGAAGAACAAATTCAAGCCTCAAGTTAAAATACTAAGGAATTCTTGGGCAAAAATCTTGAATGATGCAGGAAGCATCAAAAGAAGATGGAAGAAATACACAGAATCACTGTACCAAATAGAATTGGTCAATATTGAACTAAGGTCAGGAAATTGTATATTGTCTAGAACCAATAGTAGGAAGCCAAATTCCCAGGCTGTACAGAAGACATTGGCAAGACATATGACTCTAGGTATTGACGGAATACCAATTGAGATGACCATTATCATCTATATCACACACACACAAGTTAAATGTTGCTAAAGATTATTAAAAAATGTCTGAAACCACAGGAAACTTCCAGAAATTCAAAATAGATTCAGAAAACGCTATAGAACAAAGGATATAATTGTTGATGTCACATAGATTTTTGGCTGATAGCAGAGAATATCAGAAAAATGTTCACTTGTGTTTGATGATTATGCACAGACATTCAACTGTGTAATCATAACAAAGTATGGGTGATATTGAAGAACTTAGAATTCCAGAATACTTAATTGTGTTTATGCAGAATCCGTACATAGACCAGAAACCAATTGTTAGAATTGTTTGTTGTTGTTATGTGCCCTCAAGTCTAAACCTAATAATAACTGTCCCTCCAGCAGGTTTTTCAGAGCCAGTAAATCGCACAGGAGGAGATTGCCCATAATTGTCTCATAGAGCGACTGGTGGATTTAAGCTGTGTATCTTTCAGTTGGCAGCACAGCTCCTTACCACTATGAGAGCTCCCTAGTCAATCTTTTTTTTTAAAATTTTATTATTTTTGTGTGCGTGTACCGCCAAATCAGATCTGACTGGTACAGGAGGAGATTGTCCCTCCTTCCTCGGCAGAGCATCTGGTGGATTCGAACCATTTGGCTCTGGGATTGTAGTTGCAGCTCCTTGCCACTAGGCCACCAGAGCTCCCTTCCTAGTCAATCTTTTAAGATCAATATCGAAGTAAAAGATTAAAAAATATAAGTTAGAATAAGGAAATATTGCATGGTTTAAAAATCAGAAAACGTGTACCTGCAACAATGAATGAATGAAAATTTAACTTCTCTGTAAGTGTTCATTAAAATCACAATTAAAATAAAATTTTATTTAAAGAAAAAAAAAAGTGTATCAAGATTGAATCTTTCACCAGAATATCTATTCCATTTGCTGAGCAAACATGGCATGAGTATTGTAGGAAAATTACTCACTAGCAGCCTGCCATATGCAGATGGTGCAAACTTCAGTGCTGAAAATGAAGAGAACTTAAAGAATTTATTGATGAAGATACAAAACTATAGCTTTCAGTACTGATTATATCTCAATATAAAGAAAATAAAAATTTCCATAACTTGACCGGTAAGCAACATAATAATAAAACACAGGTTGTCAAATATTTCATTTTACTTGTATCTTCACCCATAGAAGGAAAAGTCAAGAAATAAACTCATGTGTTGCATTAGACAAATATGCCACCAAAGATCTCATGAAAATGTGAAAAAGATGATGAAGAAAATTTAGATATGAGTCCCTTATCAAATATGTCATTAACAACAATTTTTTTCCAGTCTATATGGGTTACTTTTTCACTCTGAGACATTTTTGGATGTGCATAAGGATTTTATTTTTAGCAGGTCTCATTCAAGTTTTATCCTCTCCTGGTTGTATGTTTTTTGCTATGATTTGAAGTCTCTTCATGCTGTAGATCAGGGATTCTAGAGTTGTTCCTAGTTTTTATGAGATAAATTTTGTAGTCTTTGCTTTTACTTCTAGATGCCTAATTCACCTTGAGTTGGTTTTTGGGTATGGTACGGGGTGTGGATCTTTTGTAAGTTTTCTGCAGATCGTTTTCCAATTTTGCTAGCACCATTTGTTAAAGAGGCTGTTGTTTCCCCACTTACCTGATTTCATCTCCTTGTCAAAGATCAGTTGACTATAGGCAGATGGGATGATTTCTGGGTTCTCGATTCTATTCCACTGATCTATGTGTTCGTTACTGTACCAGTAACATGTTGTCTTATCTTGACCACCATGGCTGTGTAACAGGATTTGAGATCAGATTGTGGTCTCCTACCTTATCTTTCTCAGTAGTTCTTTGCTTATTTGAGGTCTCTTTCCTTTCTATACAAAATTTGAAATTGGCTTTTCTACCTTATTGAAGAATGGAACTGGTATCTGTACTGGATTTGCACTGAACTTGTATATTGCTTTTGGTGTAATTGTCATTTTTATGATGCTGAAACTTCCTATCCATTATTGAGGAGTAATGCTGTTAGTTTGAGGACTAAGGTGTGCTTGGTTTATGTCATGGTCTTTTCACTCTCTTGCTGTGCTGCTGAGAGCTTAACAATGAATAAGAATGACAGGAGAAGAAGAATTGATGCCTTTGAGCTGCAGTGTTGGAGAAGAGTACAGAATATCACATCGACTGCCAAAAGAACAAACAAATATGTCTTGAAGAAGGTGCAGCCAGAGTGCTCCTTGGAGGCAAAGAGAATAAAGTTTTGTCTCACATGCTTTGGGCATGATCCTAGGAGAGGCTATTCCTTGGAGAGGGACATCATGCTTGGGAAGGTAGAAGGATGACAAAGTAGAAGAATATCCTCAACGTGGTGGATTGACACAGTGCAGCTATGAGCTCAAGTGTGTCAGAGATTGTGAGGATGGATCAGCATAGCACAGGGTTCAGATCTGTTGTTCATAGGGTCACTATGAATCATACTTGACTCAATAGAATCTAACTACAACAATTCATGGGTATTTCCCTGGTCTCTTGTTTCGTGGCAGCAATGTTATGTAGTTTTCTTTATATAACTCTTTTGTGTCTCTAGCTAGATCTGCTGGCACTCTCATTCACTGCTTCTGGGAATGTAAAATGGTACAGCTACTATAGAAGGTAGTCTGATTTGACCCAGCAATACCACTACTGGAAATATACCCTAAAGAAACCAGAACTAGGGAGTTCTGGTGGCCTAGTGGCAAGAAGCTGCACTGCAATCCCGAAGATACGTGGTTTGAATCCACCAGATGCTCTGCTGGAGAAGGAAGGGCAATCTTCTCCCGTACCAGTCAGATCCAAATTGAGAGTACGCGTGCGCAGTACACACGCATAGTAATAATAATAATAATAATAATAATAATAATAATAATAATAATAACCATAACTTCCACCCAAGCAGATATATGCACACCCATGTTTATTGCTGCTTTGTTCACAATAGCAAAGAGTCGGAAACAACCCAAGTGCACATCAACAAATGGATAGAGAAGCTGTGGCATTTATACAGCAACAAAAAACAAAGAACTCATGAAATATTATACAAAATGGGTGACCCTGGAGGACATTATGCTGAGTGAAATATCTCTGTCACAAGGGAAAAATACTGCATAATGCTACCGTTCTAGAATAGGACTAATATGGGGGTTGGGGGAAACTAATAAAAGAGGGGATAAATATTGTACACAGCATGAAACAGATGAGGGAGAGAACTGTATAAGAGGAATATATGATTAGGTATTGTTGGCAAAACAAGAGTCCGGAATAAAAGTTGCTTAGTGAAGTGATCCGGGGAGGAGGGACTGTATAACAATGAAAGAACTTTTTTCCCAAAGGAAAAATCAAACTTGGGTCGGGGGGCAGGGAGGAAAATGTGCAATAACGAATGAATGGAAATCCAAGTCCTATATAAACTTTCATTAAAATATACCAAATAAAGTTGGAAATAGAAATGTAATTTGAACAACTATCCCTCTACGGGGAATATACCCTAAAGAAATCAGAGCCATGGTGTAAACAGGTATATGTACACTCATGTTTACTGTTGCTTTATTCACAATAGTGAAGAGAGATGGAAGCAGCCCAACTGACCATCAACAAACAAATGGACAGTAAAAAGGTGGTATATCCACACAGTAGAATAATATGCAGCACTGAAAACCAATGAACTTGTAAAACATTACACAACATAAGTGTGGAAGTTATTATGCTGAGTGAAATACCTCGGTTACAAAAATGACAAATGTTGTATAACACCACTGTTATAAAATAAGATTGACATGGAGGAGCAGGAAAAGAGTAGATAGATAATGAATATTGCACTGGAACAGATGAGAGGAAAGATTTTCTGAAAAGAATGTATGACAACTAACAATCTAGAATAAGAGATGCATTACAAAGTGAACTGGGGGAGGGGAAAGGAGAAAATGTGCATTGATGAATTAACGAATGAATGAAAACTCATTCTTTCTGTAAATTGTGGTTGTTATTGTTGTTGTTGTTGTTGTTGTTGTTATGTGCCGTCGAGTCGTTTGCGACTCATAGCGACCCTATGTACAACAGCCCTAAACCCTGCTCTATCCTGCACCAACCGCACTGCCTCTGACACGCCCATCCTGATTACCCCAGTCACCGAATCAATCCATCTCATAGAGGGTCTTCCCCTCCTGCGCCGTCCCTCCACCCTCCCAAGCATGATGTCCCTCTCCAAGGATCCGTCCCTCCTGGCACCATGTCCAAAGTATGTCAGACGAAGCCCCAGAATCCTTGCCTCCAAGGAGTAGCTTGGTTTAATCCTCTCCAAGATGAATCTGTTTGTTTTCCTGGCAGTCCATGGTACATTCAGTACTCTTCTCCAGCACCACAGCTCAAAAGAATCCACTCTCCTTCTGTCCTCCCTAGTCATTGTCTAACTCTCTGATGCATAACAAGCGATTGCAAATACCATGGCCTGTATCAGGCGCACCTTAGTCTCCAGAGAGACACTGTTGCTCCTGAGTACTTTAGAGAGGTCCCTAACAGCAGACTTTCCCATCGCGATACGCTTTTTGATTTCCTGACTGCTGGTGCTAAGAGTGTTGACTGTGGTTAAAACTATAATTTTTTAAAAAGATGACTAAAATGCCTGATCCAAGCCATAATATTTTAAATCAATTCAAACCTGGAGAAATGAGTAAGAAAAACCAAAGCAGAATTAATGCCTTCATGTTATGTTCTTGGTGAAAAATATTAAATGGACCACAGATTGTCAGTAAAAGTAACAAATCTTGGGAAGTCTTTGAAGGATCTGGCTGTCTTGGAATACATACAGCCAGAACTTTCCTTAGAAGTAAGCACACTGAGACTTGGTTTTGTTTACTTTGAATATGATATCACAAGGGATAATTCTCTGGAGAAAGACATCAGTTCTTGGTCAGTGAAAAAGAGGAAGGCAATGGGATGGAGTGGCTGCAACAATGGTTCAAATATGGCAAAAATTGCAAGAACAGTGCAGGACGATTTTAAACACATCAGTGTCAATTGCTTTCTAAAATAGTAAAACTCCCCTGTAAAGCCATCCAGTCCAAAGGGGTTGTTTTTTTTTCCTCTTGGGAGGTTTTTGATCACTGATCGAATCTCTTAGTTTGTCATGGATCTGTTGAGACTTTCTGTTATTGTTGTACGTAGAGCCGGAAATGACCCATAGCTGACCCTCGGGCTGACTTTCAGAGGCAGTTAATTACATGGGAGGAGATTGCCACCTACTCCTCGAGGAGTAGCTGATGGATTCCAACTGCTGCCTTTGGGATTGCAGTGCAGCTTCTCACTGCTAGGCTGCCAGAGCTCCATAATTAATACTGATGATTAGTTGATACAATCACTGGTGAAAGCCAAAGTAGATGGTTAAGAAAACCATTCTGAACAACAAACTCATGACACCACAGGCGTAAAAGCTCAGAGGTTCATTCAATCTCCATGACTCCAGAAAGAATGTAGTAATTGAGAATTTGAAATTCTATTAGGTATTTCTTCTCTTTTGATCAGAATCCTTCTGAAGAATTTTTTTATAAAAATGTTCAACAATAATAGCTGGGCATTATCAAGAATTTATGGTTTCATGGTAAAGGAGCCAGTAGTTCATGGGGGCAATTAGCCATATTACCCACGTACAGTGTCTATTCTAGACATTAAATAGGCAAAGAGCCTTTTGGTGACACGTAAGATTAAGCATTGTATTATTCCCAACTCTTTCTTCTGGAGGTAGATCTTATATTGTCCACAACAAATCCTTTGCTAAGAGCTTTCCAGACTTCTTCATTATGAGAGTGAGAAATATTTTTTAAAAGAAAAAAAATTTAACCAATTGTGAGTACCAGTATTATCATCAATGCAAGTGTAACCCTAATATTTATCATCCTAATTGGCAAAGCTTCTGTCTGGAGTTGTTTGGATATTAAGACAGGCATGTGCTTTGTTGTAACTATCTGTGTGGATCCTGCAGGTTGTGGGATTTTTTTTTTAATTTGAGTTAAAATTTACATATTATATTGGATTTTCATTAGATCCTTCTTATTTTGTTTTTTTAAACATTAATTACAGTTGATTTATATACTTAATTATATACTTAATTAATTGCAATGTCTGATCATCTTATTTGGATCCACAATCACAACCTAGGTACCAGCAGTCAGGAAATCGAAAGACATGCATAATGCGTTAGCAAAGTCTACAGTCAGGAGCCTCTCCAAAGTGCAGAAAGGAAGAGATGTCAGTCCAAGCTATGGTATTTTCAATTATATCTATACATCTGAGGGTTGAACGGTGATCAAAGATGACAGAAGAAGAATCAGTGCCTTTGAGTTGTCCTTGTGAAGAGTACTACTAAATATCCCAGGAACTTCAAAGAGAACAAATAAGCCTTGGAGAGGGCACAGCCCTCTTAGAGGGAAGAGTGGTGAAATTTCATCTCACATACTTGGGCATGTTGTTAGGAGGGGCCTGTCCTTAGAAAAAAACATTCTGTCTGGAAGAGTGGAGTGTCAGTGAAGGAGGGGAAGACCTTCAATGAGATAGATTGACACAGAGACTTTGGCAATGGACTCAAGTAGATAAGAGATGAGGTTAGGACAGTGTTTGGATTCATCATTCATAGGCTTGCTACAACACCAAACTGCAACAACAATCAATAGCTACGGAGTTCTGGTGGTCTAACAGTAAAGAGTTACACTGCCAACTTCAACTCGGGCATTTCGAATCCACTAGCTGTTTCATGGGAAGAAGAAAGGCAATTTGGAAACCCACTAGAGGGTAAACTGAGTTTATTCATTATTCTCTCTTGGTGTCTTAGTTATGGGTTACTAGATGAAAGGCCTCTGACAGTTCACATCTATCAGTCACTTTGCAGATCAGCAATCTCCTCCTAAGTGATTTACAGCCTCCTGAAAACCCACTGAAAGATCAATCAGTTCTGATTTAACATCAATGACTTTGACACTTTTTTTTACACTTTTTTGAATGATTTATCATTTTTTCTAGATCCTTCCATGTTGTGCATCATGAAATCTTACTCTTATTTTCCCTCAGGTTGAGTCTTGCCCTATTGTTGATTGAAAATGTCCTCCTTCCGTGACATTGAAGCAGTCTCCACTTTGTGAAGATAGTTTATCATCAGTCATATTTTAAATTCTTCCAATCAAAAGGCTTCATCTTCTGATGCTATATCGGAAAATGTTCAGCTGCTCTTTATAAGGTTTTAAAATCACCTGTTTAGAGATGTTAATCTATAGGGCCTTTATTATTTAGCAGCTTGTTTTCATTAACATTTGGAATTAGTATTCATATCTTTTCAAAATAAAATTTATAGCAGGCATGAGACAATTCTGATATGTTTGTGTTAAGACACACTATGTATGCATCAGTTCATTTATAATGGGAAGCTCATCTAACTAGTGAAAACAAAATCTATCCAAGTTAAGAAAACAACATCATTGGAAACTTTAAAACTATCAAGATTTTATCATTGATTCATGGAACATGGTTTTCTAAAAGAAAAAAAAACCAACACCAAAAACCCAAAGCCCAATTGTTAAAGAAAAGCAACAGCAACAATAAAATCCAATTATCTCATTGCTTTTAATTTAGTGCTTCTCCACACTAAAACCAATTTTTTTGTTGTTGTTGTTGTTATGTGCCATCGAGTTAACCCAATTAATTTAATCTTTTTTTAATCCTGAATTTAGATGATGGATATTGTTGTTGTTGTTATGTGCCATCGAGTCGCCTGTGACTCATAGCGACCCTATATGTACAACAGCCCTAAACTCTGCCCTGTCCTGTGCCAATCGTGCCGTCTCCGATACACCCATCCCAATTACCCCAATCACTGAATCAATCCACCTCATAGAGGGCTTTCCCCTCCTGCGCTGTCCCTTCACCCTCCCAAGCATGATGTCCCTCTCCAAGGACCTGTCCCTCCTTACAACATGTCCAAAGTATGTTAGATGGAGCCTCAGAATCCTTGTCTCCAGGGAGCTGCCTGGTTTAACCCTCTCCAGGATGAATCTGTTTGTTTTCTTGGCAGTCCATGGTACATTCAATACTCTTCTCCAGCATCACAGCTCAAAGGCATCAATTCTCCTCCTATCCTCCCTAGTCATTGTCCAACTCTCTGCTGCATAACAAGTGATTGCAAAGACCATGGTCTACATCAGATGCACCTTAGTCTCCAGAGGGACACCATTGTTCTTCAATACTTTGGAGAGGTCCCTAACAGCAGACTTTCCCATCACAATACGTCTTTTAATTTCCTTGCTACTGATGGATATTAACAATTGATAATTTGGATATCAGATATTTCTTTTTTTTAAATTTTTATTTTATTTTTTTTTGGGGGGATTCCATTCATTCATTATTGCACCCTTCTCCCCGCACAAAGGATATCAGATATTTCTTACCAACAAGAATTGGCTGACATAGAACCATTTCAGGAAGTAACATATGATCAAAAACAAATAGTAGCAAAGGAGGAAGTTCAAGCTGTTCTGAAGGAATTGGCAAAAAAATTAAGGCCCCATGAATGGACACATTTCAACAAACAGATGCAGCCCTGGATGTCTTCACCAGTTTGTGCCAAAAAATCCAGACAAGAGCTACTTGGCCAACTAACTGGAAGAGATGTATATTATTCACATTCCTCAAAAGGATGATCTAAGAGAATATGGACATTATTGGACAATATCACTAATATCACATGCAAGCAAAATCTTGCTGAAGATTATCTAAAAGCAACTAGAACAATGCATTGACAGTTAGCTGGCATCACAAGAACGCGGATACAGGCCAACTGTCCAACCATAATTGAATGGATTGAGAAATTATTGTACATTCACACAATGGGATATTATGCAGCACGCAGGAGCAATGATTTTGTAAATTACTACCTACCTCAGGAGGAATTGGAGAGCATTATGCTGAGTGAAATAACCCAGTCCTAAAAAGACAAATTTTGTAAAAGACCATTATTGTAGAACAAGTATGGGGATCCAAGAGGGGAATGAGAGTGGAAGCAGAGGGGTGAGGATAGGCGGGGGGACAGGATGTTAGTCATAGGGTCACACAATTTGATGGGTGGAGAGGGGGGTGAAGGAAATGGGAAAGAACCCATGTGAAAAGCAATGTATGTGAACTTTGTAAATAAACCACTATAAAATAAAAAAGAACTGAAAAAAAGATTAATTTAAAAGAGGACCTGTCACCAAGAATATCATTACCAGTGTCAGATATACCTTGGCGGAAAGCAAAGAGTATCAGAAGGATGTCTGTTTATGTTTTATCAATTATGTCTCTCCGGAGGTCCAAATCCACCAGTGGCTCCACAGGAGAAAGATGAGAGGCATTTGACTGTGTGGATCACAACAAACTGTGGCTAACACTGAGAAGAATGAGAATCCCAGAACACTTTACTGTGTTCATGAGAAACCTATACTTAGAGCAGTAAGATCTTGTCTGAACAAAGCAAGGGAATACTGCATGGTTCAAAATAAAGAAAGGAGTGTGTCAGGGATGAATCCTTTCTCCACCACCGGACCAATTGACAGTATAATGATAGATGGAGAAAATATTGAAGTTGTTAACAATTTCTTTTGGACCAGCAATCAGGAAATCAAAAGATGAGTTGCTTTGGGGAAATCTGCTCTTAGGGACCTCTCCAGAATGCTGAAGAGCAATGATGTCAGTCTCAAGACTAAGATGTGCCTAATCCAGATCATGATATTCTCAATTGCTTACTGTATATCTGAGAACCAGATAATGTTGAAGGATGACAGAAGAGTCTATTCCTTTGACTTGTGGTAGTTGAGAAGAGTATTGAACATACCATGGACTACCAAGAGAACAAACAAGTCTGTCCTGGAGAAGGTCTGTCAGGTTGCCCCTTGGAGGCAAGCATTTTGAAACCCTGTCTCACATACTTTGGGTGTGTTGCCAGGAGGGACCAGTTCTTAAAAAAAGGACATCATACTTGGAAGGGTTGTGGGTCAGTGCAGGAAAGCAAGACCCTGGATGAGATGAATTGACACAGGGACTGTAGCAATGGAGTCAGTTGTGTCAGAGATGATGAGGTTGGCTCTCATTGCAAATTATTAGACTCCAAGTGTTACTGTTTGTCCTTAACTACAAATAGCTCTTGAATTCTCTGTTATCTCCGTGGGGAACTTGTTCATTACTGTTGAGTCAGAAGGGACTCATATCTGATCCTCCATTGGATTGCTGAGGCTATAATTTGCACAGTAGACTGCTCATCTTTCTCCTGTGGAGCCACTGGTGGATTTGGACCTCCAGAGAGACATGGCCTTTGGACATGCACAACTCTCTACAGACTATGCCACCAGAGCTCCCTTGGGGAGCAGCCATGGGTTTAAAGAGAGATCAGAAAAAACCTCAATGGAAGTCATAATTATGTACATATTTAACTATTCCTTTCTTACATTACTTCAGGGAGTAGGGTTGTTATACTCCACCTAGAAGGAAAGAGAAAATAGGACTGGCTGGAAATTTAACAATAATAAGGGAAGAATCATTGGATTCCTGATGCTACAAAATATATAGTTCATCTATTGTCACAGCTTTATAATTTATCTAAGAAACATCTAGAAAGACATCAGCATGGTCAGAAAAAGTCTACTGATGTTCATTAAAAATATTTTAAATTCGGTCACAAGGGAGGTTTTGTTTCATTACAGAAGCCAGTGTTTTCTATTGTCTTTATGACTTCAGAGACTACTCTTTGAGTTAGTAAGCCTTCTACTCTGGTTTCAATTCTAGTTGCAATATAAGTGTTTCTCCCTTCTCTGTGATCGTGATTGAAGCCAGTGAAGCCAATAATGGACGCACATACACATGAATTAAAGAGTTGAAAAAACATATATCCACCTTGACAATAGTAATAATTTTTGACAACTTTCTGATTTTCTCATTTTGTTCTTAGAGAGGTATTCTTTTAAAGTCTCAGACAACAAACATACAAGTAAGTGGGAATGTTCTGTTAGTTCAGCAGCTCCTTCCAAGTGTAATATCACAAGGCATGTCATTCATTTTATTGATTTAGTCAAAGAAAATATCTCAACCTTATGTAGACATTGGAGACATGATGATGAATAAAACAGGATCCCTGGTTTAAGTAAGCATTTGTGCTATTGGGAAAGACAAGGTAAACATCTAATTTTAATGCAGTATGATAAAGACTAAAATAGCAGTGATATTAATGACACCAAGAAGCCACTGAAAGTTCCCTGAAGATGAACTATATGGGCTCCTTCCTCTCTTCACTGAAAAACAAAAACCAAAAAACCACAAAACCCACTACAAATAATATCTCCTCAATGCCTTCAAGTGCTAGAAATCTGACACTATTAGCACCTACTAGGAAAACTGGCATCTAGTATCAAATTTTTGCACTTCCAGCAAAGCTACTCTCTCACTTGCTCTTTAAAAAGATAGAGTATTAAGACGCTGGTTCCCTCTCCTGGGGCACAGACGCAATGTGCTCGGTTACATCTGGCTCAAACTCAACTCTTCTCAGAACAGATGCCTGTGCGTCTAGTCTTGATGTCCACCTAAGCACTATGTAATAAACTTTGAAGATTCTACAGAACCATATAAGATGGGCTCAGATTATGAGTTCTAAGGCTAAAACTGGAAGGCTGAGGAGAAGTTCATTAGGTGATGAGGAAGGAAGGCAAGAAAGGACCCGAGACAGGGAAAAAATATCAAGTTAGAGGACTAAGCGAACATCTCCAACAAATTGAAAAAGAAGAGCAAGAAGACCAGACACCCTCTTAAAAAAATGGAAATTATAAAAATTAGAGTAGAAAGAAATTAAATAGAAAACAGATAAGCAATTGAAACCATGAACAAAAACAGGAGTTTGTTTTTCAAAAAGGTTAATAAAATTGACAAATCACTAGCAAATCTAAAAAAAGAAAAGAAAGAAAAGACACAAATTATCTGAGTAAGACATGAGAGGGGCAATGTCACAACAGAACCAACTAAAATAAAACGGTTAACAAGGAAATATTATGAAAATTAGACAGGTTTGGAAGCAGGAGTGTTATCCACTTCTTAAACAACCTGCCTCTGGAAGCTCTATGAACTTTGAGAAACAATGATAGTTATAGAAAGGCTTTTGTTTTTTTGTTCATAGGGTCACTATGAGTCGTGTTCGACTCGATGGCAATCAATATCAACAACAGCATATTCAAACAAATATGAAGACCTAGAAGAAATGAACAAATACTAAGAAACTAACAACCTACCTAAACTGATACAGACTGAAATGAAACACCTGATTACAAAATAAGACATTGAAAAGGTAATAAAACAACTTCCAACAACAAAAAAAAGTCCTGAACCTATAGTTTAACAAGTGAATTTTATCAAACATTCAGAGAAGAATTGTCACCAATTCTACATAAAGCATTTCAGAAAGTAGAAAAAGATGGAATTCTCCCAATCTCACTCTACGAAGCAAACATATGCTTGATACCAAAGTAAGGTAAAGACACTACCCAAATAGAAAAGGATAGGCCAATATCTCTCAGGAATATAGATACAAAAATCCTGAATAAAATCCTGGCCAACAGAATCCAACAATATATAAAAAAAATGATTCATCATGACCAAGTGGAATTGTTAAGAGGTATGCAAGGATGGTTCAACATAAGAAAAGCAATCAGTATAATTAATCACATTAACAAAGCAAAGAAAAAGAACCACATGATCCTATCAATTGATGCAGAAAAGGTCTTTGACAAAATCCAACACACTTTCCTGATTAAAACACTCAACAAAATAGGAAGAGAGGGGAATTTCCTCAACATAGTAAACATTATATATACATAGCCAACATCATTATCAATTGAGAGAGATTAAAGACATTCCCTTTGAGACAAGGAGCTAAGCAAGAATGCCCACTATCACCTCTCCTATTCAATGTTGTATTGGAAGTCTTAGCGATAGCAACAAGGCAAGAGAAGGAAATAAGAAGAAGCAATTATCCCAAACTGGCAAAGAAGAAGTAGAATTATCCCTATATGCAGATGATATGAAAGTATACATTGTTGTTGTTGCTGTTGTTATGTGCTGTCGAGTCTCCTGCAACTTACAGCAACCCTACGTAAAACAGCCCTGAAACCTGCTCTATCCTGTGCCAACGTTATTGTCTCCGACACACCTACCCTCATTACCCCTGTCACTGTATCAATCCATCTCATCGATGGTCTCTCTTTCTGCATCCCTCCACCCTTCCAAGCATGATGTCCCTCTCCAAGGACCAGTACCTCCTTGCAACAGGCCCAAAGTATGTCAGACGAAGCCTCAGAATCCTTGCCTCCAAGGATCAGGCTGGCTTTACCCTCCCTAGGATGAAACTGTTTGTTCTTCTGGCAGTCCATGATATATTCAAAACACTTCTCTGGCACCACAGATCAAAGGCATCAATTTTCCAGCTCTCTGACGGATAGCAAATAATTGTAAAGACTATGGCCTATATCAGGCATATATTAGCCTCCAGAATGACATCGTTGCTCTTCAGTATTTTGGGGAGGTCCCTGACAGTAGACTTTCCCAATGCAATTTTTCTTTTGATTTCCTGGCTGCTGGAACCAAGTGTTGATTGTGGAGCCTAAAGGGGTTAACAATCTCAATATCCTCACCATCTATCATAATGCTGCCAATTGCCCAAGTGGTGAGAATCTTTGTTTTCTTGATGTTGAGCTTCAATCCATAATAGGAGGCTGCAGTCCTTGAACTTCTGCAGCAAGCGCTTCAGGTCCTCCTCAGTTTCAGCAAGCAGGGTTGTGTCATCTGAATAACACAGGTTGTTGATGAATCTTCCTCCAACCTCTCATACAGCCCAGCCTCCCATATGATCTGTTCTGTATATAGATTGAAAAGGCATAGAGACACAATACATCCCTGACATACACCTTTCCCAATTTTGAGCCATACAGTGTCTCCTTGCTCTGTTCTGATGACTGCCTCCTGGTCCAAGTATAGGTTTGCAAGTGCTCTGGGATTCCCATTCTTCTGAGAGTTAGGCACAGCTTTTTGTGTTCCACACAGTCAAATGTCTTTGCATATAGTCACTTTGCATAGTCAATGAAACACAGATAGACATTCCTCTGGTACTCTCTGCTTTCAGCCAAGATCCATCTGACATAACCTATAATATTTCTAGTACCAAGGCCTCTTCTAAATCCAGCCTGCACTTCAGGCAGTTCTCTGTTGATGTGCTGTTCCACTCATTTTCGGACCTGAAGCACTAGAAGGTCAAGGACTTCAGCCTTCAATATGGATTGAAGCTCAACATCAAGAAAACAAAGATTCTCATCACTGGGCCGATTAGCAGCTTAATGATAAATGGTAATGTGATTGAGATTGTTAACAACTTGAGTTTGCTTGGCTCCACAATCAGCACACTTGGTGCCAGCAGCCAGGAAATAAAAAGATGAATTGCATTGGAAAAGTCTTTTGTCAAAGAGCTCTCCAAAGTACTGAAGAGCAACAATATCAGTATGGAGACTAAGGTGCACCTGATCCAGGCCATAGTCTCTGCAATTACTTGTTATGCATTTGAAAGCTGGTCAATGACTAGGGATGATAAAAGGAGAATTGATGCCTTTGAGTTGTGGTGCTGGAAAAGAGTATTGAATGGACTGCTAAGAGAACAAACAAGTTCGTCCTAGAGAGGGTGTGAAGCCAGGCTACTCCTTGGAGGCAAGAATTCTGAAGCTTTGTCTGACATAAACTTTGGCATGTTGCAAGGTGGGACCAGTCCTTGGAGAGGGATGTAATGATTAGGAGGGTGGAGGGACAGCAGAGGAGAGGAAGACCTTTGATGAGATGGATTGATTCAGTGACTGGGATAATGGGGGTAGGTGTATCAGAAACAATAAGATTGGTGCAGGATAGAACAGAGTCTAAGGCTGTTGTACATAGGGTTGCTATGAGTTGCAGGTGACTCAATGGCACATAAAAACAACAATGCCTTTTGGGCATGAGGCTATTTCTTGCTTTCTTCATCCTCTAAACTAAGAGTTTTCTTTTATCTTAGCTTCATTCCTCTGTCTTTTACCTCTCTTATCTTACTGATAATTCAAAAGTCCATACCACATTAAACTTAAGATGAAATGGAGAAAATTTTAAACTTGGAAGTTTTCTCTGCCCTGCACCCTGACAAAAAACTCAGGGCTAGTGAAAAATTATTTATGAGAAATTAAAACAAGCAAAGAAACCCAACAAACTAAAAAATACTTTCCTGGTCTTGTTGTTTTTTTTTTTTTTGTTTTTTTTTAGTTTCAAGGATTTTATTTTACTTGCATCTACAATCTACACAGAGTAACAATGGTCAAGAAATCAAGATAGGTTGCACGGGGGAAATGTTCTGTCGAGGATCTCTCTGAAGTTGTCCAAAGAAAGGCTGTTAGTTTAACGACTGAGGTGTGCCTGATGCAAGCCATAATATTTTCAGTTGCTTTCTATGCATCTGAAATTTGGACAATGAATAATGAATAAAGAAGAATCAATGCCATTGAATAGTGATATTGGAAAAAGGTACTGAATGTCATATACCAAAAGAACAAGTAAATCTGTCTTCTGGGAAATGCAGCCAAGGTGCTTCTTAGAGGCAAGGACGTTTCATTTTGTATATTTCGGACATATTATCAGGAGGGGCAAATCCCTGGAAAAAGACATTCTAGAAAAGGTGGAGGGACAGAGAAAGAGAAGAAAACTTTTAATAAGATGTATTGATATAGTGACCGTAACAATTGGCTGGTAGTATGACAAAGATCATGAGGCAGGAGCAGGACAGGTCAAGGTTCAGATATGTTGTCATAGGTCACTGAGTTGTAGTTGACTTGACAGCACCTAACAGCAATTACTTAAAAATAGGTTCCTTGGTGGAACTGTTCCTTGCAAATACTAAAATGCCAAAATATGAGACTGTCTCAGTAGAGCATGAGAATATCTGTTTAGACAATTTTTAATAGCATTCAGTTTATTACAAATATTTAATATTGGCTTCCCATATTCCCCCCTTTTGTTTTTATCATAATTATGTTATCATCTAGATGAGCATCCTTTATACACAAACAAATAAAACAAACTAAACATAATAAACTCAAAGAAATACTTTCAAAAATCTCCATATGATCAGAAGGATTCAGGCTGAAAGACTTTTAATTGTCCCATTGCCACAGTGCTTGTCAAAACCAGTTCTGATTAATCTCCTTTGTCAGTGTGTTCTTTGCCATTCCCTATCACTCCTCCCTGAGAGAGACTTCACCCTGATTCATAAGGAAAAGGGGATGGCGTATTCTCTTAGCTACTTCCTGCTGAAAAGGGACGCTGTGGGTTTCAGGTGAAGATCTTCTCTCACTACTCTAAAGGGCCCCTTTGGCAATAGGAAACATGTAGACTGTTGTGGAGATTGATTTTGGAATTTAGATGCACTGTTATCAATTGGGTTTAGCCATATATGTTCATATCCTAGAAGATGCATCATGAAACTGTTGCAGCCTAGAAGACATGAATTTAACTAACAAGTTAAAAGTACATGAGTCAAAAATTAAAAAAAAATATCCTCACACTAAAAAACAAACAAAAACTCTTGTAGGCCTCTCCTTTGAGCCTCAGAACTTACTTCTTATCATGTTTTAAATTGCAAATAGTCTTATGGGGGAAAATAGTCCCCTGGGGAGGCACTTTTGGGTCAACATATGCCAATCAAGAAAAATTAGTCTTCCTTTTATTCCATAAGTATGTTGTTATGTGCCGTCAAGTCATAGGTGACTCATAGTGACCCTATGAACAAAAGTCCTGAACACTTGTGTGTTGTGGTGGGATTTAATTTTTAAAAGTCACTTCTTGATATATAGTTCCAATATAGAGGATTATTCCTATTTGAAATGCTGCTACTTATTTTTTAACTTAAAATTTATCCCTATGAGAGTTAATCTTGGGGGACGATTTCCTAATAAATTATGGCAGATAGATGTTACTCATGTACCATATTTTGGCAAACTTTCTTTTGTATATGTAACTGTAGATATTAATTTAGGGTTGTATGAGCTGTTGGAGCTGTTGTTTATATGAGCAGTGTGTTGGATAAGAGCACCGAACAACTTGTGGATAGGGTGCATCCAGAGTGCTCTTTGGAGGCAAGAATGATGAGGTTAGCCTCGCATGCTTTGGACATGTTTATAGGAGAGTCAATTCCTTGGAGAGGAACATGATAGTGGGAACAGTGGAGGGTTGGCAAAGGAGAGAAAGACCCTCAACCGGGTGGATTGACACAGTGACTTCTGCAATGCAATCTAGTGTGTCGGGAAGTGTGAGGATGGTGCAAGAGAGAATAGGGTTCAGATCTTTTCTTTATAGGATCGCTGTGAGTAGTACTTGACTCGACAGCATCTAACAACAACAAAAACAACAGCGTTGGCTGGAGAAAGTTCTATATATGTTAAGAAACTTTTTAAATATGCTTTTGCAGTAATGGGCATTCCAGAAAGTATAAAAACTGATAATGGACCAGGGCACATATCTAAAAACTTGCATCCTTTTTTAAAGATTGGATATTGTGCATATTTTCAGAATTCCTTATAGTCCTCAAGGACAAGCTATAATTGAAAGAACATTATAATTTATTTTTTAATAAATTTTTCTTTTAATTGTAATTTTAATGAAAGTTTACAGAAAAGTAGGATTTTCATTCATGCATTGTTGCACATTTCCCCCTTTCGCAGTTAACTTTTTTAAAAAAATCATTCATTGTTGAACAATTAACCTCCCTCCGCTCACCCCTCCCAGTCCTCTTTGCAATGCACCTCTTATTCTGGGTGTTGTCATAAGTATAATGCCTAACAATGTATTCCTTTTAGATAGTTCTTTCCTTCATCTGTTCCAATTTATTATCTATCCACTCTTATCCTATTCTCCTAAGAACACATTATACTTAAAAACTCAATTACAAAAACAAAGGTAGGAATTGAAGGGCTAATCCCCTCAAGATCAATTAAATATAATCTTAATAATTATTATAATTTTAGAAAAATTTAAAAAATTCCAGGGCAGAATTACGTTTTGATTCAGAAACTTAATAAAGCCGATTAATAAAAACGTGTGGTAGAAAACGGAGAATCGACAATAGAAAAAAGGTCTATTACTGACCAATGGTAGACAGTGTTTCCACAGATAAAGAAAATGAGCAGTTCTTTTAGATTCTATCTTGGAGAGTTACAAAGGCCTATGAAAATAGACCCAACTCCCGCCCCAGAGAGAAGAGATGGATTGTTGTGGTCTAGAGGGTATAATAAGCATTATCCTGCTCCTTTAAAGCAAATAGATGAGTTAACTATAAAAGGAAAAAAAGCCTGGCAATAAACCATATGTGGGGTATTCTTCTAAAGGTACAGGGAGAACTTATGTTGTTCAATAAAGAAATGTGAAAGCTATGACTAATAAAGCTGATAATTTGCTGAAACAACAAGGGGAGGTGAGAACAACGGCATTACTTTTTTCTTACTATATGTGCTGTTATTACCACCACAGCTATTGCATCTGGGAGTTCAGATATTATCTTTTGGGTTGTTTATCTGCTCCTGGACCTCAAACAATTTTTCCTTATGTGGGACATGAACAACGGGACTTATAGAAACTTCCAGTGTATTTACAAATGTCTTAAAAAACAAATCTATTTATTAGAACTATTTCTGGAACTTCACTATCAGCTGGAAATTATATTTTTAGAAGAACTCATACCTTGTATCAACAAGTATATGTAAAACTGCATAACATGGGGGACCCTAGATGACATCATTCTGAGTGAAATATCTCAATCACAAAAGGACAAATGTTGCATAACACCACTGTTACTAAGGAGGTCTAACATAGGGGGTTGGGAGAAGAATAGGATAAGAGTGGATAGATAATGAACATTGCATTGGAACAGATGAAGGGAAGAACTGTTTAAAAGGACTATATAGTTAGACATTATATATACAACAACATCCCAGAATAAGAGATACATCATTGCTAAGAGGACTAGGGGAGGGACAGGAAGGGAGGTAATTGTGCAACAGTAAAGGAATACTTAAAAAAAAGTGAGGGGAAGGAAAGGAGAGGGGATAAAATGTGCAACAATTAATGAATGAAAATTTAACTTCTCTGTGAAAGTTCATTAAAATCACAATTAAAATAAAATTTTATTTTTAAAAAATCCACCTTATTTGATAGGAACTGGAAAACTTGTAATTAATGAGACAAAACAAGATAGTAAATTGTTATAATTGTCAATGATATTCTTGTTTAAATAATAATGTGAAATTAAAGAAGCAATAGATTCTGTTTTCTTATTGAGGCCAAATTGAGATTATGTGTTCCAATAAGGATGGATAGGCCATGGGAAAAATCTCTGGATATGCATATTTTATTAAAGATAAAAACTAAAAAACTGTTGAATTGAGCAAAAAGGTTTGTTGGACTGCTGATTGAGCCATTTTAGGTTTGATTGCTATTGCTTCAGTAGCTCCAGTAGTGTTACATGAGAATATTCAAACTGTGCATTTTATGCATAATTGGAAACAAGATTCATATGTTGTTGTTGTGTTGTTATGTGCCATCGAGTCGTTTGTGACTCATAGCGACCCTATGTACAACAGCCCTAAACCCTGCTCTATCCTGTGCCAATCTCACTGCCGCTGACACATCCATCCCGATTACCTCAGTCACTGGATCAATGCACCTCATAGAGGGTCTTCCCCTCCTGCGCTGTCCCTCCACTCTGCCCAGCATGATGTCCCTCTCCAAAGACCTGTCCCTCCTTACAAAATGTCCAAAGTACATCAGACAAGCTTCAGAATCCTTGCCTCCAAGGAGCAGCCTGGTTTAACCCTCTCTAGGATGGATCTATTTGTTTTCTTGGCAGTCCATGGTACATTCAATACTCTTCTCCAGCACCACAGCTCAAAGGCGTCAATTCTCCTTCTATCCTCCCTAGTCATTGTCCAACTCTCTGATGCATAACAAGTGATTGCAAAAACCATGGCCTGTGTCAGGCGCACCTTAGTCTCCAGAGAGACACCGTTGCTCTTGAGTACTTTAGAGAGGTCCCTAACCACAGACTTTCCCATCGCAATACGTTTTTTGATTTCCTGGCTACTGGTGCCAAGAGTGTTGACCGTGGAGCCGAGCAAGCTGAAGCTGTGAACAATCTCAATCTATTCACCACCCATCCTGATGCTACCAATTGGCCCAGTGGTAAGAATGTAGGTTATGGAAATCTCAAGCTAGAATAGATCCATAATTGAATACTAAAGTTACAGAACTCCAACAAACAGTACAATGGTTGAGAGAAAAGCTAATGACATTAGAATTTTATGAATGATTAGAGTGTGATTGGAATCATACAGATTATTACCCCCTCAGGCCTGGTTTTAATTGTTTCTGGTCAAACATTCTTCTAAGTGGTATAGCACTGGTCTGTCCATTTGCTCTACAGAGGTAACTCGTGGTGGTTGTGATGCTAAACACTGTGATACTGATGTGTCAAATATTATAATGGTTGCCCATGGTGGACAGTGTTTGGTGGAGCTCCCAGATTAAAACAGGCTTGGAAGCAGAAGTGGTATCCACTTCTGAAATAGTTTGCCTCCAGAAACTCTATGAACTGAGAGAAACGATGAAAGTTAAACAAGTGCTCAGGTCTTTTGTTCATAGGATTGCTATGAGTCCGCTATGACTTGATGGCAGTTAACAACAACAACAACAACAACGTTATATGTATGATGACAAGGAGTATGAATGGAAAAAAATGAAGGCGTTTACAAGGAATTTTAAAATAATTTGACCTTTGATGTGAAAAAGTTAGAATTACAGATTCATGAGACATTTAAAAACAATTGAATATTCAAGGTAATATAGTCAGAAGGTCAAGGACTGTAGTCTTCAATATGGAGTAAAGCTCAACATGAAAAAGACAAAGATCCTCACCACTGGGCCAACTGGAAGTACCATGATAGATGGAGAAGAGATTGAGGATGTTAATATAACAGCTTGAATCCACAATCAACACTCTTGGCACCAGCAGTCAGGAAATTGAAAGATTAATTTCACTGGGAAAATCTGCTGCTAGGAACCTCTCCAGAGTACTGATAAGCAACAATGTCAGTCTAGAGACTAAGATGTGCCTTATCCTGGCCATGGTCTTCTCAATTACTTGCTATGCATCAGAGAGCTGGACATTAACTAAGGATGACAGAAGAATTGAAACCTTTGTGTTGTGATGCTTGAGAAGAGTTTTGAACACGGACTGCCAAGAAAACAAATAGGTCTATCTTGGAGAGGGTGAAACCAAGTTTCTCCTTGGAGGCTAGGATGTTGAATCTCAGTTTCAAATACTTTGGGCACATGTCTAGGAGGGACCAGTCCTTGTAGAAGGACATCATGCTCAGAAGGGTGAAGAGGACAGCGCAGGAGAAGAAGACCCCAGATAAGATGGATTGATACAGTAACTGGGATAATAGGGGTAGATGTGTTGGAAGCCATGAGACTGGCTCAGGACAGGACAGGCTTCAGAGCTGTTGGACATAAAGTCGCTATGAGTTGCAGACAACTCAACGGCATATAACTACATCAATGGGATAATTCCTGACTGCTGGTACTAAGGATGTTAATTGTGGATCCAAGCAAGATGAAGCTGTTAATAATTTCAATCTCTTCTCCATCCATCATGATGTTGCCTATCAGTCCAATAGTAAGAATCTTTGTTTTCTTGTCATTGAGATGCAATCCACACTGAAGGCTGTATTCCTTGATCTTCTGCAACAAGTGCTTCAAGTCCTCCTCACTTTCAGCAAGCAAGGTTGTGTCATCTGAATATTGCAGGTTATTGATGAGTGTCCCTCCAATCCTGATGCCACACTCCACTTCATAGAGTCCAGCTTCTCAAATAATTTGCTCAGCATACAAATTAAATTGGTATGGAGAGAGAATACAACCAGAGTTCCCCTGCTCTGTCGGCACAACAGCCTTTTGGTCCAGGTATAGCTTTTGCATGAGCACAATTAAGTATGCTGGGATTTCCGTTCTTCTCAAAGTCAGCCACAACTTGTTATGATCCACACAGTTAAATGCCTTTCCATAGTCAATAAAGCACAAATAGACATTCTCCTGGTATTCTCAACTTTCAGCCAGGATCCACCAATAATGATATTCCTGGTGCCATGGCCTCTTAAATCCTGCTTGATCTTCTGGCAGTTCCCTAGGTCTGTACTCTACCAGCCATTCTTAAATTATATTCAGCAGTATTTTGCTTTCATGGATACTGATATTATTAAATAGTTTGTTCATTCGGTTGAATCACCTTTCTTAGGAATGGGAACAAATATAGACCACTTCCAATCCATTGGCCAGGTAACTGTCCTCAAAATTTCCTGGCATAGACTGGTAAGTGCATCCCAGGGCACATATGTTAATTGAAACAAGTAAACTGGTATCTCTGATTCCTGGGGCTTTATTTTTTTGTCAGTGCCTTCAATGAAGCTTCCACTTCCTGCATTACCATTGGCTCCTGTTCATACATATGGTACTTTCTGAAAATTTTCAGTGTCAATCAATTCTTTTGGTGCAGTGATTCTGTGTATTCCCTCCATCTTCTTTTGATTTGCTTTCAGGAAATAAGAAAACACATTGTACTGGGAAACTCTGTAGTTAGGGACCTCTCCAAATTATTGAGGAATAGTGATGTCAGGGCGGTAAGGCTCTACACTGGTTGGTTGGTGGTGAGTGTGGGCCGGAAGCCTCCTGTTGGAGCCAATGAGAGCCAGGTGCATGGGCCTAGGGTTTTTGAAAGTTCATTTGGCTTTGGAGAGGTGAGTTTTCCTGTTTTTAATCCTGGTTTTAAGTATGTTTGAAATGAACAATCTTCTATATGGTACAGCACTGTTCTGTCATTTTGCTGTACTGAGGTAACTCAGGATTGTGTGCCATTGGTGCATCAAATGTCATGATAGTTACACATAATTGGCAATATTTGGTAGAACTCATAGATTAGAACAGGCTTGTAAGTAGGAGTGGCATCCATTTCCTAAACATGCCTGTGGAAACTCTGTGAAGTTAGAGAAAGGACAATAGTTATAGATTGCACTTAACGACAACATAATATGCCAGGCCCTTGTCTCCATTTTGGAGTTGGGTAAAGAGGCTGGACTCTTGTTTTGGTTGAGGATCTGTGTGGATTGTTTGGTTGTTTTTTATTTGTTTCTTGTTTAGAGTCAACTTGCATTTAAGGCCAAGCCCTTGTCTGTATTTTTGAGACTGGGTGAAGTGGCTGAACTCTATAGGTGGGCTTTCTTGGTTTGGATGAGGAAGAGTATGGAATGTTTGGTTGTTTAAGCCTCTTGTTTAGAGTCAACAAGACCTCCTGTAGGGTCCTTGTATTTAAAAGTTGGGCCAAGGGATTATATTTTAATCCCTTGTTACTGTATTTTGGAGGAACATTCTTCTAAGTCATACAGCACTTTTGTCAATTTGCTGTGCTGAGGTAATCTGAGTTTGTTTTAACACTGAACCTTGTGCGATTGGGGTCTCAAATGACATAATGGAAGAGCTGTGCCATAGGTGTGCCAAACACCATAATGGCTACCCACCGTGGACAATGTTTGCTGAAGCAGGAGGAATGACATCCACTTCTTAAACCACATGCCTCTGGAAACTCTATGAACTTGGAGAAATAATGATAGTTACCAAAAGGCTTCAGGCCTTTGACATCCTCTTCCTAAACCACATGCCTCTGGAAACTCTATGAACTTGGAGAAATGATGATAGCTATAGAAAGGCTTCAGGCCTTTTGTTCATAGGATTGCTATGAATCGTGCTCGACTCAATGGCAATCAAACATCAACAACAACAATGTCAGTTTGAGGACTAAGATACGGTGTGTCTTATTCAAGCCATAGTCTTTTTGATCATTTTCTATGCATCTGAGAGCTGGACAATGAATAAGGATGACAGAAGAATTGATGTCTTTGAATTGTGGTGTTGGAGAAGAGCACTGAACATTCCATGATGGACAAAAGAACAAATATGTATTGAAGAGGGTTCAGCTGAAGTGCTCTTTGGAAGTAAGAATGATGAGGCTTCGCCTCACATGCTTTGGGCATGTTGCTAGGAGAGGCTATCCTTGGAGAAGTTCATAATGCTGGGAAGAGTGGAGGGTTGTGAAGGAGAGGAAGCCCTTTGACCAGGTGGATTGATGCAGTGACTGCTTCAATTGGACTCTCATGTGACAGCAAGTGCGAGGATGGCACAAGATAGTACAGGGTTCAGATCTTTTGTTCATAGATTTTTCTGTGAGTCATACTTGATTCAACAGCAACTATCAACAGTAACAACAATGGGATAAATACTGGATTATAACAAATTATCCCTGTAACATGAGTGAAGGAATGAAGTAGTCATATTTCATCTAGTGTTGTAATATTGCTAATCTATACTTTTCTGCGGAAGACAAGGACAGTCAGTAAACAAGCTTTCTCATGCACAGTGTACCGTTTTTGCTTTATTAATTTATAAAAAGAAAGGGGAAGATGTAGAGTAAAGAGGACTATGACCAGTGGATAAGCTAAGACATGTTTGACTAATAAGCAGAGTCTCTAAACTAATAAACAGGTGCCTTAGAGCACTCAGCCATCCTGATTTAGAATAATCTGCACAGTGCCTGATAACAGCTTTGACAACAGGTCAAAGTTTACTAGATCAGAGCCTTGGGTTGTTGGTTTTTTAAAAATTTTTTTACTTTATTTCCACTAGTTTATTTACAAAATTCTAATACAAATTCAAACAAATTCTTTCAATTTCCCTCACCCCACATCGAATTATACAATCCAATGATTAATCCCCTCTTCCCCCTGTACATCCACATCCCTCTGTTTCCAGCCTCTCCCGCCCCTCCAGGATCCTTACACTCATTTTACAATAACGATCTTATACAATATTTATCCTTCTGGGTCTAAGTAAGTTCACTCAGCATAATGCTCTCCAGTTTCTCCCAAGTTAGGTAATAATTCACAAAGTTATTGCTCCTGCGTGCTGCATAGTATTCCATTGTGTGAATGTACCATAATTTCTCAATCCATTCATTTGTGGTTGGACATTTGGGCTGTTTCCATGTTCTTGCGATGGTGAATAACAATGCTATGAACATTGGTGTACAAATCTGTTTGTGCCTCAGTTCTCATATTCTCAAGGTACATTCCAATTAGTGGAGTAGCTGGGCCATATGGAATTTCTATGTTCAGCTTTTTGAAGAAGTGCCAAACTGCCTTCCAGAATGATTGCACCATTTTACAATCCCATCCACAATGTATAAGAGTTCCTTTCTCGTCACATCCTCTCCAACATCTATTAATTGCTGCCCTGTTAAACTTTGCCACTGTTATTGGAGTGAGATGGTACCTCATTGTGGTTTTGATTCACATCTCTCTTATTGCCAGTGATTTTGAGCATTTCTTCATGTGTCTGTTTGCCATATGAATATCTTCCTCTGTGAAAATTCTTTCCATGTCTTTTGTCTATTTTTGTAATTGGGTTATCAGTCTTTTTCTTGTGAAGACCCAGGTGTATTCTGTAAGCTTTTGTTATAAGACTCTTGTCTGAGATGATATTACCAAATGTTTGTTCCCAGTCTGTATATCAAAGCCTTGTTAATGAGACACTGAATAAACATTAAGAACATGCCCCTTGAAAATCTATTGGTAAATGTTTATACTGAGAGATTGCTCTTAACTATATGTTTATTATATTCCATGCTGTAACAGCTACCATCTGATTTGTGGCATATTGTTGATCACTTGAAAATTTTGCTGAAAAGCTTTGCTGAATAAAGCTTTATGTTGAATAAAGCCACTTAAGATTTTTGAAGTCTTTCACCCCTTGAGCCCCAACTATTTATTTTTTGCAAATGAATGGTGTCACATTAATTTTCAAAAAGAACATTCCAAGATCTATCCTGAAATACAATGTTTTCAGTAACAGATTTATATTCATATACATGCAAGGAAGATGTATTAATATGACTTTTATGGAAGTTTACTACAGCCAGATAAAAAAACTGAAGCTTCCCATGGTCTGAAACTGATCAGACATGCTATACAAATGCTTTGATAATATTGATGCTTCTAATAGACAAGCTTCAAACAAGAAGGATTGAAATTCATGTTATATATATGTTATTAGTGACAGAAATTGTGCTAGAGGTCACATGATAGAGCAAAAACTTATTCACTGAAAGCATTTTTTTGGTAGAAAAAAACCACCGAAGGCAGTGCAAATTCAGCAGCTGCACTACAAAAGAAAGATGGACAATGTCCTCTTGGGAGATTTACAGTCTTTAAGACCTGTTGGTGAGCCATCTACGAGTGCTTCCAATTATTTTTTTAAAATTTATTATTAATTTCAGTAAAAATGTATAGAGACTTTGGATTTCCATTCATTCATTGTTGCACTTTTCTCCCCTCCCAGCCCTCCTCCCAGTACACTACGCTCTTGGAAAAGTAAAAGAAAAATTCTTTCATTGTTTTACAAACCCTCCCCCAGGTCCACTCCACCATGTAGCTTTAGCTCCAGACTCCTGTCATGACAAAAATACCTAACACATATCCCATTTAAACAGTTTTATCCCTCATCTGTTTCAATGCAGTGTACATTATTTAACCCATCTTTCACAGTCTACCCCCAACCCTGAGGTCAGTCCTGTTTTACAACAGTGGCACCATGCACTATTTGTCCTTTTGTGACTGAGATACTTCGCTCAGCATAATGTCCTCCAGGCTCACCCATTTTGCATGAGTTCCTTGTTTTTCAATGCAGCTTAGTATTTCATTGTGTGACTATACCGCAGCTTCTCTACCCATTCATTTGTTGATGGGCACTTAGGTTGTTTCCAACTCCTTGCTATTGTGAACAAAGCCGCAATAAACATAGGTATACATATACCTGCGTAGATGTTAGTTATGGTCTCTTTGGGGTATATTCCCAGTAGTGGAATTGCTGGGCCAAATGGTATCTCTGTTTGTAACTTTTTGAGAAAGCGCCATATCGCCTTCCATAGTGGTTGCACCATTTTACACTCCCACCAACAGTGAATAAGAGTTCCAGTTTCTCTACAACCTCGCCAGCATTTGTTGCTTGCTGTTCTGTTAAATTTTGCTAGTCTTAGTGCGGTGAGATGATATCTTATAGTTGTTTTGATTTGCATCTCTCTTAGAGCTAGGGATTTTGAACATTTCTTCATGTGCTTGTTGGCCATCTGAATGTCTTCTTTGGTGAATTGTCTGTTCATATCCTGTGCCCATTTTTCAACTGGATTATTTACCTTTATCTTGTTGTGGTGCTCAAGTATTTTATAAATTCTGGATATAAGTCCTTTATCTGATATGTCATTACCAAATACATTTTCCCAGTCTGTGACTTCCCTTTTTACCCTGTTGGAGAAGTTTTTGGATGTGCATAAGGATTTGATTCTTAGAAGGTCACATTCATCTACTTTATCTTCTAGTTTCAGGTGAGCCCCAACTATTTTATGTCTATCTTTTCTTAAGTCTCTCGGATTCCTCACTCTCAGACCTACTGTAGAGCTGGACTCTATAATCCTTGAGAATTTGACATTCTGTTCTTCATTTCTCCTCTGTTTGTCAGAATTCTTCAACAATGTTTGATTAAAATATTCAGTAATAGTAGTTCAATTCTTCATATTTCATGACAAACTAAGTGATTTCTGGAGGTAAGCAGCCACACATTCCTCCTCCTATTCTTGTGTCTGCCTCTTTTATTCCTCCAGGCAAGCAAAGACTAGATGTTATGCCTTGAATGGCTACTTGACTACATTTTAAGACCCCCAGGAATTATGAATAACTACTTTAGGTAGAAATAGAAGGTAGAGTGGAGACATCACACATACTATTAGGCTAAATTAACTGGATAGCCCAGTGATCTTGAGTGTTTCTTAGAGAAGTTGTGTTTTTATTTTCTCTCCTAATTCCTAGATTCCTTATAAATAATATCTCTTTAAAATTCAAGTTCTCACTCTCACAACCATTTCAGCACAAGGAGATCCTAAGAAGCCAAGAAGCAAAATGTCATCGTATGCATTTTTCATGCAAACTTGCAAAGCAGAGCACAAGAAAAAGCACACAGATGCTTCTGTAAACTTCAAAGATGTACTCAGAGATGTGGAAGACCATGTCTGCTAAAGAGACAGGTAAATTTGAAGGCATAGCAAAGGACAGACAAGGCCTATTATAAGAGAGAGAGGAAAATTTATGTCCCTCCAAAGGGAGAAGAAAAAAGAAAAGTAAGTTCAAGATTCCAATGCACCCGAGATGCCTTCTTAGGCCTTTTTCTTGTTTTGTTCTGAGTCCCACTCCAAAATCAAAGGCAAGCACCCTGGACTTGCCATTGGTGCTGTTGTCAAGAAGCTAGGATAACAAGCATCCTTACAAAAAGGAGGCTGCTAAGCTGATGGACAAGTATGGGAAGGATATTGCTGCCTACAGGGCTAAAGGCAAGCCCGATGCAGCAAAAAAGGGAGTTGTCAACACCAAGTAAAGCAAGAAGAAGGAAGAAGAGGAAGATGAAGAAGAAGAAGACAAAGATGGTGAGGAATAGGTTGATTGTAGTGCAGTTGTGTGTGTGTTGTGGATTTTTCCCCCTTGTCTGCTTGGCTCTACAATCAACACTCTTCATATCAGCAGCCAGGAAATTAAAAGACGTATTGCATTGGGAAAGTCTGCTGTCAGAGACCTCTCCAAAGTATTGAAATGCAATGATGTCAGTCTGGAGACTAAGGTACACCTGATACAGGCTATGCTCTTTGCAAGTATTTGCTATTTATCAAAGAGCTGGACAATGACTCAGGATGATAGAAGGTGCTTTGGTGCTGGAGAAGAGTATTGAATATACCATGGACTGCTAGGGGAACAAACAATTACGTCTTGGAGAGGGTGAAGCCAGGCTGCTTCTTGGAGGTAAGGATTCTGAAGCTTTGTCTGATATGCTTTGTACATGTTGCAAGGCGGGATCAGTCCTTAGAGAGGAACCTCATGCTTGGGAGGGTGGAGGGACAGGGTAGAAGAGGAAGATCCTTGATGAGGTGTATCAGTTCAGTCACCGAGGTAATGGGGATAGGTGTGTTGGAGACAGTAAGATTGGCATGGTATAGAGCAGGGTTTAGGGCTGTTGTTTAGGTCGCTATGAGTCACAGACGACTTGATGACACAAAGCAACAACAACAACAACAACTACAACATAAAGCATTTAACCTCCTGTACACAACTTACTCCTTTTAAAGTGAAAAACCTGACATGTAAGGCAATTACTTGCTATCCAAAGTACTGAAGAGCAACAGTGTCAGTCTGGAAACTAAGATGTGCCTGATCCAAGCCATTGTCTTTGCAATTACTTGCTATGCATCAGAAAGCTGGACAATGACTAAGGATGATAGAAGGAGAATCAATGCCTTTGAACTGTGGTGCTGGAGAAGAGTATTGAGGGTCCCATGGACTGCTAGGAGATCAAACAGGTTCACCCTAGAGAGGATGAGACCAGGCTGCTCCTTGGAGGCAAGGATTCTGAAGCTTCGTCTGACATACTTAAGACATGTTGCAAGGAAGGGCCAGTCTTTGGAGAGGGACATTATGTTTGGGAGGGTGGAGGGACAGCACAGGAGAGAAAGACCCTTGAGGAGATGGATTGATTGAGTGAGTGGGGTAATGGTCATAGCTGTGTCAGAAACAGTAAGACTGTCATGGGATAGAGCAGAATTTAGAACTGTTGTACATAGTGTCGCTATGAGTCACAGGCAACTCGATAGAACATAACAACAACAACAACACAAGGCTGTTTAAAATTTGTTTTAAACTGTACAATGTCTTTTTTTGTATAGTTAACCCACCACTGAATGGTTCTTTAGATAACCTTATCCTGATGGTATTTTAATAGCTTTTAATCTTGCCTGGTACAGTATAGGAGTTGTAAATTGGCATGGAAATTTAAAGCAGATTCTTGTTGGTGCACAGCACAAATTAGTTAAATATGGGATGGTAGAATTGGGTTCCCCCCCATCTTCAGTTGTCTGATGTAGCTTATATGAAATAATTGTTGTTCTGTTAACTGAATACCAGTTTGTAATTGTGAAAAAATAAAGAAAAAAAATAAGGTACAGCTGACATTCTGAATACTTCTAAGTAAATACAATTTTTAATTAAAAAATAAAATTGAAGTGCTTTGAAGAAGATATATAGAAATACATTTGATTCCTAGCCCTCATCTCTACAAACAATGTCCCTATTCTTTACTTTTAAAATTTGTATTCGTTGTATTTTGGGGTTTATTAATTTCTAATGTCCATGCCTCTTAACCTCTTGCTCATGTTTTTCATTTAATTTTTCTCTCCTTGCTTCATTCATTCTTCTTCTTTTTTAAAATGTGCTGTCAAGTCCAAATAAATCCATAGGTGACCATTCAGTGGGATTTCAGATGCTATAAATCACTTGGAAAGAGATTATCCATCTATATCCTGCAGAGCAGCTTTTGGATTTGAACCATGTGCCTATGAGGTGGCTATGTAGCTCTTGTTTTCGTGGTCACAGATTGCCTTGTGGTTTTGCCAGTTAAAGAACCACAATGCTGCTTATACAGGAGTCATCTTTGAACTCTCACATCTCCAATGTCAGCTAGTCTCATCTGTTCTATCTTCAAAATACTTCTCGAATTCACCAAATCTTACTATCGCTTTTGCTTCTATCCTACTGTACACTGTAATGATGTCTTTTGGACTGGTATAGAAATTCAATTGCATCTCTTTTGTTCTAAGCATTAAATCTTATATTATTTTGATGTACAGACCAAAACATCCATCTTTGACATCTAAAATTAAAATTCCAGAACCAACCCAGGTGTACAACCATCCCTAGTTAAAAACAATTACGATTCCCCCCTCCTCTTTCTTCCTTAGGTAACAATTCTTGAACCAAGTAAGAATTACAGAGCTATGGCAAAAATATAAGATCTAGAGGAACTGAATATTCTTTAACTAACCGATTTTTAATAAGCAGTACCATTGATTCCTGTTCTTGAGAGTATTTTTTTATGGGAACTGCTGTTTCTAAAATGAAAAAGTCTTCAATGTTTGTTTAAGAAACAATGCATGGTGGATTGTATTATTGCCCTAAAGTGAATGCATGAGTGGAAGAACAAATGGAAAGGTACAAAGAAAAGAATGAAGGGAAAGAACAAAAGCAGGAAAAATATAATGTGCAATGTAGGGATAGGTTTCGATTGCAGCCTTAATCAGGTCTAAGATAGATCCAAAAAAATACTAGCCCCCAAATTGTGAAATTAAACTGTGCTTTAAACAAGTAATTAAATTTTTCAAGTAATCTCTCCTTATAGGGGTATTAAGCTTTTAGAATCCTTGACTGTAACATGGGAGTAAAAAACAAAAGGCATAAAAAGATTAATTTAGACCTTCTAGTTTCATTTTTCACAATCATCTTTAAGAGGAAAGAACAAACTGAAAATCTTTCTTACATCCTTTGGTAAATCTTTCTTACACCCTTTCTTAAAATCTTACATCCTGGTTGTAGGTTTTTCAAGATGCTTGGAAGACTGTTCATGTTGTGGATTAATGCTTCTAGGGTTCTTCCAAGATTTTCTCTAATGAAGTTTATAGATCTTCTAAGAATCAAATCCTTATGCACATCAAAAAACTTCACCAACAGCGTAAAAAAGGAAGCCACAGACTTTGAAAAAAATATTTGGTAATGACATGTCTGATAAGGGACTTATTTTTAGAATTTATAGAACACATGAGCAAAACAACAAGATAAAGGTAAAATACCCAATTGCAAAATGGGCAGAGGATATGAACAGACACTTTACCAAAGAAGACAGTCAGATGGTGAACAAACACATGAAGAAATGTTCAAAATTCCAGTAACAATATGAAGGTTCAACAGAGCAGTGAGCAACAATTGCTGGTGAGGTTATGGAGAAACTCGAACTCTTA
>NW_006399833.1:2808910-2815969 GCF_000299155.1 Elephantulus edwardii | reverse complement strand
AGGGTCACCCATTTTGAATAATATTGCACGAGTTCCTTGTTTTTCAATGCAGCATAGTATTCCATTGTGCGAATATACCACAGCTTCTCTACCCATTTGTTTGTTGATGGGCATTTAGGTTGTTTCCAACTCCTTGCTATTGTAAACAAAGCCGCGATAAACATGGGTATACATATATCATGTAGAAACTTTTATATGGTGGTTTTGATTACTTTGTTGTTGTGTACCTTGAGCTGACCTACAGCTGACCCTCCAGCCGGTTTTCAAATACAGTAAATCCCGTGGGAGGAGAAGTAAATCCCGTGGGAGGAGACTGCCCATCCTCCCATGGAGCAGTTGGGGTGAGTTCATTTTTTGTTGTTGTTACTGTTATTTTGTGCCATTGACTTGACTCATAGTAACTCATAGTAACCTCATGTACAATAGATCTGAAACTTGCTCTATTGTGAGCCAATCTCACTGTCTCTGACACACTTACCCTCATTACCCCAATCATTGTGCCTATCAATCTCATCCTAGGTCTTTCTCTCCTGCACTGGCCCTCCACCCTTCCAAGTATGATGTCCTTCTCCAAAGACTGGTCTCTCGTGGCTACATGCCCGAAGTGTATGTGAGCCAGAGTCTCAAAATCCTTGCCTTCAGGGATCAACTTGGTTTCACCCTCTCTATGAGATACTTTTTCGTTCTCTTGGCAGCCCATTGTATGTTCAATACTCTTCTACAGCACCACAAGTCAAAGGCATCAATTCTTCTGTCATTCTTGGACATTGTGCATAGCAAGTAATTGCAAAGACCATGTCTTGGATCAGGTGCACCTTAGTCTCTAGACTGACAATGTTTTTCTTTAGCACTCTGGAGAGGTCTCTGACAGCAGATTTTCCTAGTGCAATTTGTCTTTTGATTTACTGACTGCTGGTTGCAAGAATGTTGATTATGAAACCGAGCAAGCTGAAATTGTTAACAATCTCAATCTCTTCTCCGTCTATCATGATGCTGCCAATTAGACCAGGGATGAGAATCTTTATTTTCTTGATGCTGAGCTTCAATCCATATTACAAACTATAGTCCTTGACCCTCTGCAGCAAATTCTTCAGGCCCTCCTCAGTTTCCGTAAATAAGGTTGTGTCATCTGCATAACGCAGGTTGCTGATGAATTTTCCTCCAGTCCTTAAGCCACATTGTAGAGAGAAATTTCTGGGTGCCCAGTGTTGTACCTAGAAGCTGTTGTCCAATAAGAACAAGAGAACACTGGATGATTTAAAATTAAGAAAAATGCATGCCAGTCAGGGTTGTATCTTTTCTCCTTAACTTTTCAATCTCTAAGCTGAGAAAATAATTTAAGAAAAATGTGGTATTAGGATTGAAGACTCATTGACTACCTGTGCTATGCAGTTAGAATGACCTTGCTTGCAGGTGAGGAAGACTTGAAGCACTTAAGGCAGAAAATCAAAGAATACAGTCAATATGGATTACATCTCAACATTAAGAAAACAAAAATCCTTATCACTTGATTAATAGGTAACATTGTGATAGATAAAGAATTGGCAAGAGAGTTGGCAAAGAGTTAGCAAGGATTTAATCTTACTTTGATCCACAATAGACATCCATAGTAGCAGTAACAAAGAAATGAAAAAACATGTTGCTTTGGGAAGAATCTGCTTCCAAGAACCTCTCCAAAGTTCTAAAGAGCAAGGATGTCTGCTTAAAGACCAAGGTACACCTCATCAAAGCCATGCTCTTTTCAATAACTTCCTGTACATCTTAAAATTTGACAATGAATAAAGATAACAGAAGAAGCATGAATGCTTTTGAGTTGTGGAATTGGAAAAGAGTACTGAATATCCCATGGAATGCCAAAAGAACAGATATGTCCTGAAGAAAGTGCAGCAAAAGTACTCCCTGGAGGCAAAGATACCAAAGTTTCATCTCATATACTTTGGGCATGTTGTCAGGAGGGATCAGACCTTGAAAAAGTACATCATGTTGGGAAAGATGGAGGGAGAGTCAGAGAATGAAAGGAATATTCTCAACAAGACGGTTGACCAATGACTGTAACAATGGGCCTATCAGAGAACAATAACAACAGTTTTACGTGGGCCTTTACATTTTCATGGATTATACTGCCATAAATACAGCTGGGTTCTCAAGATGAAGACTAGTAAAAAATACTTTAACTTCTGGCACAGTAATATAAAGTAACAATTTTGGAACAATCCAGAACATTATCAAAAGTCCGCTTTCCACAGGAAATTACTTTACCAAAGCCTGAGAGCCTATTGTGCTATATGTTGGCCTGATAACCAAAATATCAGTGGCTCTAATCCACCACATACATCCAAAGAGAGAAATGAGGCACAGCGCTTTCATTAAGATTTACAGCCTTGAGTGAAATAGCTCAGTCACAAAAGGGGAAACACTGCATAGTGTCGCTGCTGTAGAATGGGACTGACATCAGGGTTAGGGTAAGAATGAGGAAAAACTGGATGAATTATGTATACTGCATTGAAACCGATGAAGGAGAGAACAGTTTAAAAGCAATATATTTTAGGGCATTATGATTATCATAAGAGTCCAGAACGAAGGTTGCAGAGTGGAGTATATTCGGAGTGGGAGTGGGGGTGGGTGCAGAGGGATTGTATACCAATGAAGGAATTTTTCTTTTACTTTTCAAAGAGAAGAGAGAACTGGGGGTGGGGTGGGCGGGGAGAAAAGTGTAACAGTGAATGAATGGAATTCCAAAATCTCTGTAAATGTTCATTGAAATTAAAAATAAAATAAGATTTACAGCCTTGGAAATGCCAATGTCAAATGCCTTTTCACAAAGAGTAAACAAGAATTAAAAAACAGGAGCAAGAGCAAGAATAAAACTCCTAGAATATCCAAGAACTCTAGAACAATCAAAAAAGTGTCACACCAGCATATTTTTTTAAAAAAAAACTGGAATAAAGGAGAATATAGAGTTGAAGTAAAAATATCCAATAAATTTCCAAAATTAATGACACAACACAATATCAGTAGGAAAGGGAACACACATAGAGGTGTGCATGAAATACTGTCAATAAAGGTAAACACTATTACATACACAATCTTGCAATATCAGCAATGGTAAAAATTAGTCTACTGGCGATTATATAAGCAGACAGGTATGACAAACAGAAATAGACAGACGAAAGGGGCTATACCATATGTTTAATAGGTATTTCCAAATTCATTTTAGAGTTTACTCTTGGGCATATAACATTTACTTATCAGTTTACTGTATTGGGGTAGTAAATTGCATTTTGTGCTTCTTTTATAGCTTGCATATGTATATGCGTGCTTGCCTATAATTGGCTTTTAAAAAAATTTATTTTATATTAGTTTACATACGAAGTTCATAAAGTTCATATACATTGTTTTTCACACTGGACCCTCCCTCCACCCATCAAATTGTGTGACCCTATATTTAAGCACCCCCTTCCCTGGATCTTTGTGTGCACTCTACAATTATGGTCCTATACAGTATGTGTCTTCATGAGATTGAGTTCACTTAGCATAATGCTCTCCAGTCCCTCTCATATTAGGTAGTAATTTACAAAATCATTACTCCTGTGTGCTTCATAGTATTCCATTGTGTGAATGTACCATAATTTCTCAATCCATTCCATGTGATTGGACATTTGGGCTGTTTCCATGTTCTTGTAATGATGAATAATGCTACTATGAACATTGGTGTACAAGTCTCTGTTTGTGCCTCAGTTCTAATTTTGGGGGGTATATTCCAAGCAGTAGAATTACTGGGTCATATAGAATTTCTATGTTCAGCTTTTTGAGGAAACACCAAACTGCTTTCCAGAGTGATTGTACCATATTACTATCCCACCAACTATGTATAAGAATTCCTATCTCGCCACATCCTTTCCAACATTTATTACTTGATGCCCAGCTAAACTTTGCCACTGCTACTGGGAAAAGATGGTATCTCATTGTGGTTTTGATTTGCATCTCTCTTATTGCCAGTGATTTGGAGCATTTCTTCATGTGTATGTTGGCCATCAGAATGTCTTCCTTTGTGAAAAGAAAAGTCTTTCCATGTCTTTTGCCCATTTTTGTAACTAAACTATCAATCAGTCTTTTGCTTCTGGAGGCCCTATGGGATTCTCTAAACTTTCGTTATGAGGCCCTTTTCGGAGATGATATTGCCAAATGTTTGTTCCCTGTTAATAGGGTTTAATTTCATCCTGTTGGAAAAGGTTTTTCTGAGCTTTTATGAGTACAGTACTTGTTGGTCAGTTTGCTGTACTAAAGTGACTTTCAAGTTGTGATGCCAAAAGCTATATCACCAGTATTTCATATTCCAGCAAGGTCACACATAGTGGAGAGTTTTCCGTGGAGCTTCCAGGTTAAGATAGACTAAGAAGCAGGATTGGCCCCCACTTCTGAATGAACAGGTCTTTGAAAACCTTCTGATCAATATAGGAACACTGTTAGATAAAGCACTAGAGATGGAGCTCTCAATTGAAAGAGAATGTAAAATGAGGAGAAACAACTGCAAACATCCATTAAAGGATATCTTGCTTGGAAAGGTGGAGGACCAGTGAAAGAAGGAAAGGCCCTCGAAAAGATGGATTGGCACAACAATTATAAAAACGTTTATCAGAGGTGATGAGGATGGCAAAGGATAGAGCAGGGTTCAGTTCAATTGTTTATAGGTCACTTTGAGTCTTAGTTGACTAGACAACACCTAACAAACAAACAACACACAATAATTAAAATACAATATTAAAACAAACAATAATATTCTTATATGCTGTAGATAAATTCTGTTATCAGAGCAAATAAGCAGTAAAATCATATTATCTTCCTAACAAAATATACTTTTAGTTCTTAATCATAAGCAAAACATAAAAATAGTAATGCTTCCTGATCTGATAGAAACTAGTGGAATTCTTGAGACTATAGTTCTTTTTGTTGTGTACTGTAGAGAAGGAACCAACCCATAGCTGGCCCTCCTGCAGTATTTCAGAGGCAGTTAAACTGCACAGGAGGAGATTGCCCATCCTTCTCCCTTGGAGCTGCTGGTGACCTAGAACTGGATTTCTTTGGGATTGCAGTGCAGCTTGTTGCCACTAGGCCACCAGAGCCCTGCAATAAAACTCACCTCTGTGACTTACCTTTTGCACAAATAATAAACAGGACTGTCAATTAAACAATAACCCTGGGGAGGGGGGGAAATTCATTCTTTTTATTTTAACTTAGAAAGGAGTAGTTTTAAAAACAAACCAACACCAAAAGAAGAGTAAGATCTTTAGGACTATACTTCCTTATAACTGTCCCTTTCTTTCTCCTTCCTTCTCTGTATTTTTTTATCCAAGAATTTGTCTATTTTTCCATTTATTTAAGTCTCTTTTGGTTTCTCTCCTTTTTTAAATTGTGACTTTAATGAAAGTTTACAGAAAACTTAGATTTCCATTCATTCAATGTTGCACATTTTCCTCCCTACCCCCACTCCCAGTTCGCTTTTCTCTTTAAAAAATTCCTTCATTGTTACACAATTTCCTCCGCCCCCTAGTACACTTTGCTATGCACCTCTTACTCTGGACTGCTGTCATGCAAATAATATCTAATCATGTATTCCTTTCAAATAATTCTTTTCCTCATTTGTTCCAATGCAGTGTTCATTATTTACCCCTTCTTTTCTTAATATTCCCCAACTCCCAATGTCAGACCTGTTTTATAACAGTGGGGTTATGCAGTATTTATCCTTTTGTGACTAAGATATCTCACTCAGCATAATGTCCTCCAAGGTCAGTAATTTTGTATAATATTTTATGAGTTCCTTGGTTTTTAGTGCTGCATAATATTCCATTGTGTGACTATACCACAGCTTCTCTATCCATTTGTTTGTTCATGGGCACTTGGATTGCTTCTATCTCTTTGCTATTGTGAACAATAAACATGGTTGTGCATATATCTGTTTGGGTGGAAGTTCTGGTTTCTTTAGGGTATATTCTTAGTAGCGCAGTTGCTGCTTTCCAGAGTGGTTGCACCATTTTACATTCCCACCAACAGTCAATAAGTACTCCGATTTCTCCACAACCTCGTCATCCATTGTTGTTTGCGGCTCTGCTGAACTTTGCTATTGTTACTGAGGTGAGATAATATTTCATGGTTGTTTTGACTTGCATCTCTCCTAGAGATAGAGATTTTGAACATTTCTTCATGTGTTTGTTCGCCATCTGAATGTCTTCTATGGTGACGTGTCTGTTCATATCCTGTGCCCCTTTTGTGATTGGGTTGTATACCTTTTTTTCTTTGAGGTTCTGGAGTATTCTATAAATTCTTCAAGTAAATCCCTTATCAGAAATGTCATTACCAAATATTTTTCCCCAGTCTGTGGCTTCCCTTTTTACCCTGTTGGAGAAGATTTTGGATGTGCATAGGGATTTGATTCATAGAAGGTCCCACTCATCTATTTTACTCTTTCCTGGTTTTTCAGGATGCTTGGATGACAGTACATATTGTGGAATAGGGCTTCTAGAGTCCTTCCAAGCTTTTCTTTGATTAAGTCTTTGGTTTTACTCCTAGGTCCTTGATCTACTTTGAGTTGGTTTTTGTGTATGGTGTGAGGTGTTGGTCTTGCTTGAGTTTTCTACAGATAGGTTTTCCAATTTTGCCAACATTATTTGTTAAAGAGGCTTTCATTTCCCCAGGTAACTGTTTCCATCTCCTTGTACAAAAATCAGTTGACCATAGGTAGATTTCTGGGTTCTCAATTCTATTCCATTGATCTATGTGTCTGTCACCAGTACCGTGTTGTCTTGACCACCATGTCTATGTAGTAGGACTTGAGATCAGAGAGTGAGACGCTTCCTACCTTGTTTCACTTTTTCAGGAGTGTTTGCTTATTCGGGGTTTCTTTTCATTCCAGATGACATTAGAGTTTGCCTTTTCCATCTCATTGAAGAATGGAATTGGTATTTGCATTGGGATTACATTGAACTTGTAGATTGCCTTTGATAGAATTATCACTTTCACAATATTGAGTTTTCCTATCCCAGAGGAATGTCTATCTGTGTT
>NW_006399833.1:2807109-2808317 GCF_000299155.1 Elephantulus edwardii | reverse complement strand
ATCACTTGTTATGCATCAGAGAGTTGGACAATTACTTAGGAGGATAGAAGGAGAATTGATGCCTTTGAGTTGTGGTGCTGGAGAAGAGTGTTGAGGGTACCATGGACTGCTGGGAAAACAAACAGATTCATCCTGGAAAGGGTTAAACCAGGCTGCTCCTTGGAGGCAAGGATTCTGAGGCTCCGTCTAACATACTTTGGACGTGTAGTAAGGAGAGACTGGTCCTTCGGGAAGGATATCATGCTTGGGAGGGTAGAGGGACAGCACAGGAGGGGAAGGCCCTCTGCGAGGTGGATTGATTCAGTGACTGGAGTAATCGGGATGGGAGTGTCAGAGACAATGTGATTGGCACAGGACAGAGCAGGATTTAGGGCTGTTGCGCTAAGAGTTGCAAGCGATTCGACGGCACATTTTATCTTGTGTTTAGCTATTGCTTTTCTTAGCTCCATTTCTATACCCTCTTTGTCACTATTGAAAAATCCAATTTTTAAAAATTTCTATCTCATATCCTGCCACTGTGCTGAACTGGTCGACATAGTTTTCTTGCTAGGTTTTTAGGGTTTTCTAAGTATACTATCATATCATCTGCATATAGAGTTAATTTTACCGCCTCTCTGCCAATTTAGATACCTCCTATTTCCTTCTCTTTTCTTATTGCTATCGCTAAGACTTTCAATACAATATTGAATAGGAGAAGTGATACTGGGCATCCTTGCTTAGTTTCTGTTTCAAAAGGAGTACCTTTAATCTCTCTTCTTTAAGAACGATGTTGGCTCCTGGATTTGCATATATAGTTTTACTATGTTGAGGAAATTCTCCTCTATTCCTATTTTCTTAAGTGTTTTAATCAGGAAAGGGTATTGGATTTTGTTAAAACCCTTTTCTGCATCAATTAATAGAATCATGGGGTTCTTGTTCTTTGGTCTGTTAATGTGATGACTACACTGGTTGTTTTTCTTATGTTGAACTATCCTTGCATACTTGGTCATGGTGAATTCTTTTTTTTATTTTTTTCCTTTTTTTAATTACTATTAAATTTTATTAGTTTTAATGAACATTTACAGAGATTTTGGGTTTTCATTCATTCATTGTTGCACTGTTTTCTCTACCCTCCTCCCCAGTTCTTCTTCCTCCCCCCGAATGTCTGTTTTAATTGTCCAATTGCCACAGTGCTTGTCAAAGCCAGTTCTGATTAATCTCCTTTGTCA
>NW_006399833.1:2798636-2802737 GCF_000299155.1 Elephantulus edwardii | reverse complement strand
TAATCAGAACTGGCTTTGACAAGCACTGTGGCAATTGGACAATTAAAACAGACATTCGGGGGGGGAGGAAGAAGAATGAACTGGGGAGGAGGGTAGAGAAAACAGTGCAACAATGAATGAGTGAAAACCCAAAATCTCTGTAAATGTTCATTAAAACTAATAAAATTTAAAAATAAAAGAAAAAAAATTCTTTCATTGTTATATAATCGTTCCCCCACCAAGTCCACATTACTATGCAGCTCTTATTCTGGACTCCTGCCATGAAAATAATAATCATATATTTCTTTTAAACAGTTTTCTCCTTCATCTGTTTCAAGGCAGTATACATTATTTATCCTTTTTTTCTTAAGTTCCCCCCAACCCTGATATCAGTCCCATTTCACAACAGTGACACTATGCAGTATTTGTCCTTTGGTGACTGGGATATTTCACTCAGCATAATGTCCTCCAGAGTCACCATTTTGTATAAACTTTCATGAGTTCCTTGTTTTCAATGTAGCATAGCATTCCATTGTGTGAATATACCACAGTTTTTCTATCCATTTGTTTATTGACGGGTACTTGGGTTGTTTCCAACTCTTTGCTATTGTGAAAAAAGCATCAATAAACATGGGTGTTTATATATATACTTGGGTGGCAATTATAGTTTATTTTAGGGTTTATTCTCAGTAGTGGAATACTGGGTCAAATGGTATTTTGAATGGTATTTCTATTTCTAACTTTTTGAGAACGCTCCATACTGCCTTCCATAGTGGTCGCGCCATTTTACACTCTCACCAACAGTGAATAGTTTCTCCACTACCTCACCAGCATTTGTTGTTTGCTGCTCTGTTGAATTTTGCTGTTCTTACTGTGGTGAGATGATATCTCATAGTTGTTTTGGAATTCTTTTTTTTTTTAATATACTCTTTGATTCTATTGACAAGGATTTTATTCAGGATTTTTGCAACTCTCTTCATAAGAGATATTGGCCTATGTTGTTGTTTTTAAGTGCCATCCAATCAAACACGACTGATAGTGACTCTAGGAACAAAACACTGGAACCCTGTTCTATAACTATTGTCATTTCTCTAAGTTCATAGAGTTTCCAGAGGCATGTTGTTTAGGACATGGATGCCACTCCTGGTTCCAAGTCTGTCTTAATCTGGGAGCTCCACCAAACACTGCCACCATGAATAACCATTATAGCATTTGACATACCAGTAGCACAGTGTTCAGCATCACAGCAACCCAAATTACCTCAGAACAGCAAATTGACAGACCAGTGCTGTACCACTTAGAAGAATCTTGTCCCAAACACAATTAACACCAGGTCTGAGGACTTGTGGCCTCAGGTCCAATCAACTTTTAAGTATCAAGTCCTTCCACCAGGTACTATTGACTCTAAACAAGCCACTTTCCACCCACAGCCCATTTGCTAGCTAAATCCAACTAATGCAATCAGCAAATTCCAAAGTGGAATCAGTGAGACTGGCTCAGGACAGGGCAGGCTTAAGTGTTGGTGTACATAGGGTCACTGTGTGTCACAGGTGACTCAATGGCACATAACAACAACAACAACATATCTGTATCTGGTGGTCTAGTGGTAAGAAATTGCACAGCAGTCCAAAGGTGTATGGTTTGAACCCAAAGATTGGCAATCTCTCATGTGATTAACTGCTTCTGAAAACCTATTGGTTAGAGATGCAGCTGTGTGTCTGTTCCAACTTCATGACACATAACAACAACAGCAACAAAATATATATAGTGCCTTGGTGGTTTAATGATATGTAATTTTGCTGTTAACTCAAAGATTTGTGATTTAAATCCACCAGCTGCTTTGTGGAATTGTAAAAAGAGCAAGGGCTGCGTGAGGACAGTCATCTGACCTTTACCAACTTTACAAAGGGGAACTGTCCCCAGCAACATTATCAACAACGCAAACCAATTCCCATGAGGTCAGACATGTCTCCCATGTTCTTGCACATCTTTCTCCTCATCCCAACACCAATCTTTCTGCCTTGTTGTTGTTGTTATGTACCACCAAATCACCTGCAACTCATAGCAACCTATGTACAATAGCTTTGAACTTTCCCCTATCCTTAGCCAGTCACACTGTCTCCAACACACCTGCCTCCATTACACTATTTACTGTCTCATTCCATCTCATCCAGGGTCTTCCCCTCCTGCGCTGTCCCTCCACCTATTCCAAGCATGATGTTCTCCTCCAAGGACAGATCCCTCCTGGCAACATGTCCCAATTATGTTAGATGGAGATTCAAAATCCTAGCCTCCAAAGAGCAGCTTGGTTTCACCCTCTCTAGGACAGACTTTTTTCCTCTCTTGGCGGTCGATGGAATGTTTAATACTCTTCACATCCTATTCACATCTATTTTTTTTTGACATTCAAAGTATTCACATCTATTTATGAGGCAAAGTCAAAACCCAATGGTTAGATAATTTTGAATAATAATCCTTAACCCCACAGACCACCCTCTGGCATTTCAAGTTACTAACCTTCAAAGTTAAAGAATTAACATTCTGCTTACAATATATAATAACTATTTCATTAAAATGGTAACCCAGAACTTCATGGTTCATGTCTTAATATCCCATTTTAGATAGTTAATATCTAATCTGCCCATCTTTGTCAAATCAGTACTCTGAGGGGACAGTATGTCTCTTTTGACAAAAGGATCTTCTGTTCTACTTGAAAACTTTGAGCATCTGCATCCATAAGCAAAGTCTATCCAGAGCAAGAAATCGGGTTGCAACAATCAACACTAGCTCACAGCATGAAACATCTTATCTTCATCTGCTTAGGTTCTGGTCAAGTCTTTCCTAGCCAACCAGAGACCTGACATGGTATGGAGCAGACCTTGAGACTGCTACACCATTGAATCAGAGCTAAGAACCTTTTGACTACTTTTTTTGAGGACTAGGAAGTAGAGAGCCATAATTTGCACGACTGAGAGCTTTATAACACTGGCCTACAACCACAAGGCTCAAAGCTGAGATACCTGTGAGCACGTTTTAGAAACTATCATGACAGCGATTTATCTTGCTGTCAATCTGAATTGGAGCTTTTTTACTTCCCTAGTACAGTTCTGTGTGATCTGTGAGCTACTGCATCAGATTTTGGACCAAGTTAAGAGGTAAGATTCATTTTGACATAAGTAGAAAAGTGTACAAGAGAGAGTTTGGGAGGCATGTCTGACCTTATGGGAATTTGTTTTGTGTTATTGACAGGAAACTTTCTCTTTGTAAAGTGGGTAAATATCCGATATGGCTGTTCACACACAACCCTGGGTTCTTTCTGATGGCTCCAGACTCATAGAAGTGTGGAATTTTTTAAGAGTAAGACGTTAGGGGCTTGGAAAGTACAGTTAAAACGTGAGCTTTTGCTGCTACTAAAATGGGAAGAAAAGTTAAGCTGCTTTTGATCTGAGATAAAGGGCATAGCCTATATTAATTTAAAAAGCTGATTAATTAAATAGCTGATTAATTTAAAAAGTTAAGGGTAGAGAATGAAGTTGAAATAGGGATTTTTGTGAAAAGTTTGTTTGGTTTTGCTGATTTAACATTATGAATGTTGCTGTTTCTGTCTTGCATGTAATAATATTAAAATATAGTGTAAGGATTATTATCCCTATTATTATTATTGTATCACCTATCCTACAGTTTCTGTTGAATATGTAACTACAAATTTGCAATAATTCTTAGGTTCAGAGGGTATTGATGAAGTAATATTTTTACACTTTGATAAATAACTCACTATTTTAAAAAAGAATTGAACTGCACATTTAGCAATCTAATTACTTAATGTAGCTTCTGCATAAAGTACTGGGAATGTTATTGATATATTGAGTGCAATGAGGTGCTAAGAGTGAAAAAAAAAGAACAGAGAGTGCAGAAAAAAAACTTAAATATACTTTTTGTACAGATTTCAGAAACATGAGAATTTTTTTAAACTTTAAGGGTTATTCTGAAACGAAGATAAAATGTCTTAATCTTGATTTTATTTTTCAAATTTGAAGAAATAATCCATACACTTACACTTTTAGGAAACAGTGTGCACAGTAAAAATTTGAGAAATAGCATTAGGAAAAAATGTGTGTGTGT
>NW_006399833.1:2792728-2798035 GCF_000299155.1 Elephantulus edwardii | reverse complement strand
TACACAAGATTATATATATACATAAGATTATACATATATATCATCCACTTCCTAAGCAACATGCCTCTGGAAACTCTAGAAACTTTGAGAAATGACAATAATTATAGAAATGCTTCAGGTATTTTGTTCATAGGGTCGCTATGAGTCGTGCATGACTCGATGGCAATCAACAACAACAACAAAGATTATTAAAGTTTTCATTGATTTAAATTTATAGGATATTGATGTTTCTTCTATGTAGTAATGCTAAGACATATTGTAAAAATGAATGCTGCCTACTGTAGATTTTGAAAGTGTGTAATTCCTGTCTTTAGCTTATTATCAATTGAATATACTAAAAGGTAAAAATTTGCTACGAAAAATGTTTGCTGAAAATAGCAGATATTGGTAGAAGGCACGGGGCCTAGTGTGGGGAGGATTAAGCCCCACCCAGTACTCTGAGGAGATTTGCAGTTTAATTGATTTATACAACTTTCTTGGACTTTTGATTGAAAAGATGCACATTTGGAAGGGGGGAGAGAGAGAGAGAAAGAAAGAAGGAGATGTTGACTTTTAAAACTGCAACAAGTGGTTTGACTTCTGAGGCAGGGAAAGGTTGATATCCATCACAGGCCCTTTCCAACACTTGGCATTCATGCTCACTAGTGACCACCTGAATTCACGGGGGGTACAATTAGGAGGAGGTATGTAGCAATGAAGAAGAACAGGCTAACTTGGACCTGTTCCATCAATTTTGTTAACCTAGCATGCACAAATGTATGAATAAGCACACAAGGGCTGCTGGCTTGAGGAGCAGGGAATCATGAAGACCCCTGTCTTATTGACTTGGCCCAATGTGGGGACAAAGACTAAATGAAGAGACCAGTCTGTCTGGAATACAGGAGGGAGTATGGACTCCTGAGTTTGTGGATGATGCCCAGATGAAGAGAAGATGTTTCATGCTGTGAGCTAGTGTTGATTGTTAAAACCAGATGGCTTGCTTGGACTGGACTTGGACTTGCTTGACTGAACTTTGCTTTTGGATGCAAATGCTAAATATTCTAACTAGAACAGAAGATTCTTCAGAGAAAATACTATGCTTGTTTCTTCAGAGTACTAACTAAATAAAAACAGGCAACTAAAAATTGGGTATTTAAAATTAGGGAGATTAAGGCATGAGGCACGAAGATGTTGGCTTGCACACTTTTATTAATATAGTTTTTTTATGATTGTAAGGGAAAAGTTGATTCTTCAAGTGTGAGTTAGGCAGGGGGTAGTCTGTGGTGTCAGATATGAAGATAAAATACATCCCTGGTGCACTCTTCTCACAATTCCAAACTATGTAGTGCTCCCCTGCTCCGTTCGCCCAACAACCTCCTGCTCCAGGTATATGTTCCTCATGCACACAATCAAATTCTCTGAAATTCCCATTCTCCTCAATGTCAGCCACAACTTGTCATGATCCACATAGTCAAACACTTTCCATAGTCAATAAAGCACAAATAGACATTCTTCAAGCACAAATAGACATTCTTCTGGTATTCCTCACTTTCAACCAGGATCCATCTGACATTAGCAATGATATCTCTGGTGCCATGGCCTCTTCTAAATCCCACTTGAACTTCTATGTATTCCAGCCATTTTTTTAAATTATCTTCAACAGTATTTTGATTGCATGTGATATCAATAATATTGTTCAATAATTTCCACATCCAGTTGGACTACGCTTCTTGGGAATAGGAAAAATCTGAACCTCTTCCAATTCCTTGACCAGACAGCCATCCTCCAAATTTCCTGGCATAGACTGGTGAGTGCATCCAGGGCTGCATCTGTTAATTGAAGCAAGTCAATTGGTATCACATAGATTCCTGGGGCCTTATTTTTTGCTAATGTCTTCAATGTAGCTTCTACTTCTTCCTTCATTACCATTGGCTCCTGTTTATATGGTGCTTCCTGAAATTTTTCAGTGTCATTCAATTCTTTCTGGTACAGTGACTCTGTATTCCCTCAATCTTCTTGTGATGCTTTCTGGGTCATTCAATACATTGCCCATAGCATCTTTCAACATTGAGTCATGAGGCTTAAATGTGTTTTTCAGTTCTTTCAGCTTGAGAAATGCAGAGCGAGTTCTTCCCTTTTTATTCCCCAATTCCAGCTCTCTGCACATTCCAGTATAATACTTTGCTTTGTCCTCCCGAACTGACCTTTGGAACCGTTTGTTCAGTTCTTTCACTTTGACATGTTTTCCTTTATATTTGGCCTCTTGATATTCCAGTGCAATCTTTAGAGTTTCTTCTGACATACATTTTGTTTGGTTTTTTTTTCTTTCTCTCTCCTCTCTTTTGTAATGACCTTTTACTTTCTTCATGAATAATATCCTTGATGTCATCCCAAAACTCATCTGGTCTTCGACTGTTGATGTTCAATGCCTCAAATCTATTCTTAGGAATGTATTCTCTCTCCATATCTGTTCAATCTATATGCTGAGCAAATTATCTGAGAAGTTGGACTCTATGAAGAGGGCAGTGGCATCAGGATTGGAGGGACACTCATCAACAACCTGAGTTATGCAGATGACACAACCTTACTTGCTGAAAGTGAGGCGTATTTGAAGCCCTTGCTGCAGAAAGTCAAGGAATGAAGCGTTCCATATGGATGGTGTCTCAATATCAAGAAAACAAAGATTCTTACCGCTGGACCAATAGGCAGTGTCATGATGGATGGAGAGGAGACTGAAACTGTCAACAGCTTCATCTTGCTTGGATCCACAAGCAACATGGCATGAACAGTCAGGAAATAAGGAGACACATTGCACTGGAAAAATCTGCAGTTAGGGCCCTTTCCAAATTATTGAGGGATAACGATTTCAGTTTGAGGACTAAGGTGCATCTGATTCAGGCCATGGTCTTTCTGACTACTAGCTATGTATCTGAGGCCAGGACAATGAATAAGGATGACAGGAAAAGAATTGATGCCTTTGAGTTGTAGTGTTGGAGAAGAGCACTGAACATCCCATGAATGGCCAAGAAAATGAATAGATATGCCTTGGAGAGGGTGCAGCAGGAGTGCTCTTTGGAGGCAAGAATGATAACGCTTCACCTCACATGCTTTGGACATGTTGCGAGGAGGTACTATTTTTTGGAGAGGGACATGATGCTGGGAAGGGTGGAGGGTCGGCGAAGGAGAGGAAGACCCTCAACCAGGTGGATTGACACGGTGACTGCTGTAATGTGCTCCTGTGTGTCAGGAAGCATGAGGATGGCATTGGACAGGACTAGGTTCAGATCTTTTGTTCATAAGTTTTCTATGAGTCGTATTTGACTCAGTGGCACCTGACAAAAACAACAACAACAGTCTGTGGTGTCAAAGGTTTATTGTTCAAAATGTCTTTCCTAGCCAATAATTAACTGTTTATTTTATGATGAAGTTGTATTAAAGAAAGGATTAGGGTGAGATACAAGCACTAACCTACTACAGGCTTATATAAACTCATGGGACCTCAATCGTAGCTCTCCTTTTTTTTTAAGGATGCCTGCTTTCCAGCTGCACTGCAACTGAGAGTCTGCAACACTCACCAGTCTCTGCAAAACCAGCCTGTGCACCTAATATCACGTGAGTGATTCCGCTGACTGATGAGTCTTCTGGGAGACCTTCCAGTGAACCACCATACTCAAAGGACATAGAAGAATGAGCGAACTGAATGAATGAGAAAGTGTTGATGTTGGAAATCATGGCATTAAAAGCCAAATCAAACATTTGGGACACTGTTGACTCTGCACTTCTTGTAATTGGTCTACTACTAATCTTAGCAGAACAAATTATGAATACAGGAAGATGAGAAATCTCCTCCTGTGTCATTTACTGCCTCTGAAAACTCACGAGAGGGTCAGCTAAGACTCAGTTCCAATTTCACAGTACTCAACAACAGCAACAACATAACATATATACATACACCTTTCCCAATTTTTAAGCCATACAGTGTTCTTTTGTCTGCTTCTTGGTCTGTATATAAGTTTTACATGTCAATAATTTCATTTTTCTTGGATCCACAATCAACACCTGTAGTAGCAGCAGTGAAGAAATCAAATGGCATGTTGAGTTAGGGAAGTCTGCTGTTAATCTCCAAAGTTGGAAAGAGTGAGACTCAGTTTAAAGACTAAGGTGTGCCTATGCATCTGAAAGTTGAACAATGAATAAAGAAGATCAAAGAAGAATTGATATTTTTTAATTGTAGTGTTGGAGAAAAGCATTGAATATCTCATGAACTGTCAAAAGAGCAAACAATTCCATTTTGAAGGGAGTTCAACCAGAGTGTTCCTAAGACTCAAGGATGGTGAAATTTTATCTCACTTCTGTGAGCATATTTTGAGGAGGAATAATCCTTGGAAAGAAATATCATGTTGGGAAAGGGAGAGGATCAGCAAAGTAAAGGCAGATTCTCAGGGAGATGAGTTGACACAGTGACTACCAAAATGGGCTTGAGCAGGACAGAGATAATAAGAATAATTAATGCAGGATAGGGGAAGGTTCAGATCTGTTGTTCATGTTGTTGTTGTTATGTGCCGTCGAGTTGCTTGCGACTCATAGTGACCATAGTACAACAGCCCTAAACTCTGCTCTGTCCTGTGCCAATCACACTGTCTCTGACACACCCATCCCGATACCCCAGTCACTGAATCAATCCACCCTCCTGCGCCTGTCCTCCACCCTCCCAAGCATGATGTCCTTCTCCAAGTACCGGACTCTCCTTACGACATGACCAAAGTATGTCAGATGAAGGCCCAGAATCCTTGCCTCCAAGGAGCATCCCGGTTTAACCCTCTCCAGGATGAATCTGTTTGTTTCCTTAGCAGTTCATGGTACCCTCAATACTCTTCTCCAACACCAAAGCTCAAAAACATCAATTCTCCTTCTATCCTCCCTAGGCACTGTCCAACTCTGATGCATAACAAGTGATTGCAAAGACCATGGCTTGTATCAGACGCACCTTAGTCTCCAGAGAGACACCATTGCTCTTCAGTACTTTAGAGAAGTCCCTAACAGTAGACTTTCCCATTGCAATACGGCTGCTGGTAATATAATTTAATTAATTACATTTTAATTTAATTTCCTTTTAATTTCTTGGCTGCTGGTGCCAAGAGTGTTGATTGTGGAGCCAAGCAAACCAAAGCTGTGAACAATCTCAATCCCTTCACCATCCACCCTGCTGCTGCCAATTGGTCCAGTGATGAGAATCTTTGTCTTCTTGACATTGAGCCTCAATCCATATTGAAGGCTGCAGTCCTTGACCCTCTGCAGCAAGCGCTTCAGGTCCTCCTCAGTTTCAGC
>NW_006399833.1:2788740-2792289 GCF_000299155.1 Elephantulus edwardii | reverse complement strand
GAATGAGCGAAGACCAGATGAGTTGTGGGAGGATATAAAGGGTATCATCCAAGAAGAGTGCAAACGTTCACTACAAAGACAGAGGAGGAAGAAAAGACCAAAATTGATGTCAGAAGAGACTCTGAAAATTTCATTGGTGTGCAGAGAAACCAAAGCACAGGGAAGAATTCAAGATACTAAAGATCTGAACAGAAGATTTCAAAAGGCAGCGCGGGATGACAAAGTGAAATATTACTGGAGTCAGAAGTCAGAAAATCAAAAGGGCTGAACTCGCTCAGCGTTTCTTAAGCTCAAGGAACTGAAGAACAAATTCAAATCTCGAGCTGCTATAATCAAGGATGCTTTAGGCAGGATATTAAATGATCCCGGAAGTATTCAAAGAGGATGGAAAGAATATACTGAGTCACTGTATCAAAAGGAATTGGCAGACACAGAAGAATTTAATGAAACAACATAGGAGCAAGAGCCTATGGTGATGAAGGAAGAAGTTCAAGCTGCTTTGAAGGAAATAGCAAAAAATAAGGCCCCACGAATTAATGGTATACCAATTGACATATTTCAGCTAACAGATGCTGCCCTGGACACACCAAGTTGTGTCAAGAAATCTGGAGAACACTCACATGGCCAACTGACTGGAAGAGATCTATATTTGTTTCTATTCCAAAGAAAGGTGACCCAACAGAGTGTGGAAACTATAGAACAATATCATTGATTTCACATGCAAGCAACATTCTGCTGAAGATTATCCAAAAACGACTGGAACAGCATATCAGTGGAGAACTGCCAAAAGTCTAGGCTGGGTTTAGAAGGGGTCGTAGTACTAGGGATACTCTAGCTAATGTTAGATGGATCTTGGTTGAAAGCAGGGAATACCAGGGGAATATCTATCTGTGTTTCATTGACTATGCAAAGGCGTTTGACTGTGTGGATCATAACAAACTGTGGCTGACTCTGAGAAGGATGGGAATCCCAGAACACTTGATCGTGCTAATGCGAAATACTTGGACCAATAGGCAGTTGTCAGAACAGAGCAAGAAACACTGCATGGTTCAAAATTGGGAAGGGCATACACCAGGATGTGTCCTATCTCCATACCGTACCATACCATACCATACCATACCATACCATACCATACCTGTAGTTTATAGAGGAGCTAAGAATTATAGTTGACTTGATGGCACCTAACAACAACAAAATATATGCTGAAATTTGAACCACTGTACCTGAGTTTTGTCTCAGTTCTGGTGGCCTAAGGATTAGCTGTGCTGTAATCTTAAAGGCAGTAGTTTGAGGCCATTAGCTTATCCACGGGAGACAGGTGGGCAATCTCTTGCTGTGCAATTAACTGCCTCTGAAAACCCACCAGAGGGTCAGCTATGGGTTGGTTCTGACTCGCACAACAACACAAAGTATAATTGTTCTGGAGAGTTCATTATGTTTGTATTTTAGGATAGCAGATCTGTCCTTTCTGTCATTGGAGCTATTATTTCATTTGTTTCTTTTTTTCCCACTTTCATAAGTTTTTTAATTAATGTTTAACTCATGTTAAATAAAGTCAAATAATTAACTGCTTAAACAATTGCACTCTATTCAACATTTTGAATAATTAATAAATTTAAAAAGTTTGCAGGTATTTGAAATGTCTGAGAAGGCACACTTACAACCTTAACAAGTAAGACTTTCTACAGTATCTGTTTAATTCATGCTAGTCTAATATAAATAATACTTTAATATGAATTCCAATTGTTGTCAAATATTCCAGGACATTTTTTTCTCTCTAGAAGTTTATTTACAAAATTCTAATACAAATTTGAACAAATTCTTTCAATTTCCCTCACCCCTCCACCCATCAAAATGTACAACTCAATGATTAATCCTCCCTTCACCTTGCACATCCACATCCCTCTGCTTCCAGGCTCTCTCACCCCTCCTGGATCCTTATACTCATCTGTAAATGAGATGTTTCTTATTTGGTGGGCTTTTGGTATCCTGGAATTCTCTGTGATATTTGCACAGTGAAAAGTTATAATTTCCTGTAGCACAGCTATTAATCAAAACCATCATCAATATTAGAAATAGATAATGGTTTCAAATTTTCAGAGAGTTTTGTTGCTGAAGATGTAACTTTAAAATAGTAAAATAATGGAAACAACTTAAACGGTGGGAAAACTCCATTAAAGCAGAATAGTTACATAAACAATAGTGCAAATATATGTGGCACATTGAGTCGGAACTGATTCATAGCTGTCTCTGCAAAGGATTTTTGGAGGCTATAAATTGCATAGGAAGAGATTGCCTATATTTCATATGTATATTTGATAATTTTTCATTATATGTAGATTAAATCTATGCATAATGTAGATATGAAGGGAGCTCTGGTGGCCTGGTGGCAAGAAGCTGCTTGAAGAATGCAAAAGATCATTACAAAGGCTAAAGAAGAAGAAAAGACCAAGATGGATGTCAGATGAGACTCTGAATATTGCATTAGAGCGCCGAGAAGCCAAAGCAAAAGGGAGAAATCAAGAAATCAAGGAGCTGAATAGAAAATTTCAAAAGGCAGCTCGGGACAACAAAGCAAGATACTATAACAAAATGTGCAGAGAGCTGGAGTCAAAAGGGCCGGACTCGCTCAGCATTTCTTAAGCTGAAGGAGTTGAAAAACAAATTCAAGCCACAAGTGGCAATACTTACAGATAGTTTGGGTAGAATGTTGAATGATCCAGGAAGTATCAAAAGAAGATGGATGGAGTACACAGAGTCACTGTATCAGAAGGAATTGGCTGACACAGGGGAATTTCATGAAATAACATATGAGCAAGAGCCTATGGTGATGAAGGAGGAAGTTCAAGTTGCTATGAAGGAATTGGCAAAAAACAAGGCTCCAGGAGTTGACAGCATACAAATTGATTTATTTCAACAAACAGACGCTGCCCTGGATGTGCTCACTAAGTTGTACCAGGAAATCTGGAGGCTAGCCAGCTGGCCAACTGACTGGAAGAGATTGATATTTGTTCCCATTCCAAAGAAAGGTGACCTAACAGAGTGCGGAAATTATCGAATATCATTGATATCACATGCAAGCAAGATTCTGCTGAAAATTATCCAAAAAAACGTTTGGAAAACAGAGACCTGCCAGATGTGCAGTATGGATTTAGAAGAGGTTGTGGTACTAGGGATATTATCAGTCGTCAGAACAGAACAGGGAGACACTGGATGGTTCAAATAAAAAAAGGGGTCCATCAGGGATGTGTTTTGTCTCCATACCTTTTCAATCTGTATACAGAACAGATCATCCGAGATGCTGGGCTGTATGAGGAGGAATGTGGCATCAGGATTGGTGGAAGAATCAACAACCTTCGTTATGCAGATGACACAACCCTTGTTGCTGAAACCGAGGAGGACCTGAAGCACTTGCTGCAGAAGGTCAAGGACTGCAGTCTTCAATATGGATTGAAACTCAACATTAAGAAAACAAAGATTCTCACCACTGGGCCAATTGACAGCATCAGTATGGATGGTGAAGAGATTGAGATACTTAGTTTTAGTTTA
>NW_006399833.1:2785381-2788401 GCF_000299155.1 Elephantulus edwardii | reverse complement strand
ACATCATGTTTGGGAGAGTGGAGGGACGGCACAGGAGAGGAAGACCCTCGATGAGATGGATCGATTCTGTGAGTGGAGTGGTGGGAATGAATGTGTTTGAGACAGCGAGGTTGGCACAGGATAGAACGGCATTTAGGGCTCTTGTCGCTGTGAGTTGAAAACGACTCGATGGCACGTAACAAAAACAACAACAATGCAGATATGTTCATATAAACTATATTAATATGTAATGAAGTATAAAGCATAACTTACTTATCAAAAATTGGTTATTTTATTACATTACATGAAAAAAGTAGTATACAAAATTACACGTCTATGATGAGTTCAACGATGTAAAACAGTGCATGGAAACGGCATTGGATGTTAATATTCTAAGAGATTATTAATCAGTGCCTCTGAGTGGTAAGCTTATGAGTGATTCTTTTTCTATTTCTTCTTACACTTTCCTGTTGTTTTCAGATTTTGTACAGTGAGCATGTAATTACTTGTATAATCAGAAAAAACATTTTTTTAATAAAATGGACAAGAAAGTCTCAAAAGCCCAATGCCTATAAGCAGATCAGCAATCTGTTTTGGATGTTTCCAAGGCAGTGAACAAGGCAAAAGTAAGAAAGATGATTTCAGAGTCCCCAGGGAAGATGTGTATAGTTAGTTCCTAGGAAACCAGAAGTTTTAGCCACTCAAAACACATGTAAGTGTTTTTGGTGTGAATCAAAACCTTCCATTAGACATAATTGAAACAGCAGCTGTTACACAACCTGTATAAACTATTTTTGGTGTGAACTAAAATTTAACAACATAGAAACTCTGTTAACTATTTCATAGTTATTTAGGTGTAATATCCATGCACCATTGGCCAGGTTTAGTTGCTCCAATGTACGAGACATTCCTGATGTTCTAACACAGCTGGCAGGTCCAGCTTATCCAAGAATTAGGACAGCTTTTCCAGATGTTTCTGTTTCTTCTTCATCTTGTTTTCTTAAAAGAAAAAGGCAATTTTAAAATTATTGCAAATTTAGTGAATTAAGGGAAAAAAGCCTCGGATCCAGTAAAAATTATACTGAGTGGCATAAGTAAGTCACAAAAGGACAATTATGATATGTTATTGTTGTTATATAGCCTCGAGTTGCAGCTGACTCAAAGTTGATCTTCCAGTTCATTTTCAGAAACTGTAAATCACAGAGGAGATTGCCTATCTTTCTGAGCAGCTGGTGTATTTGAACCACGGTCTTTTCAGTTGGCAGCACAGCTCCTTACCACTAGGCCACCAAATTTCCTTATTATGGTGCAAGACTAATATAAAAAGCCAAGGAAAGATTTATACGCAGATAGACTCAATCTTGGAGGATTAACAGGGATGAGAGGAGCTGGAGGGCAGAACAAAAGTGAATAAATAGATAAATTGGGTAAAAGGGAAAGCAATATACACTAAGGGTTTGGTTATTGTTGTCACTGGGTGATATCAAGTCAACTATGACTCATAGCAGTTGAAGCTCAACATCAAGAAAACAAAGAGTCTCACTACTGGTCCAATTGGCAGCATTGTGGTAGATGGCAACGAAATTGAGATTTTAACAATTTCAGCTTTCTCAGTTCCAAAGTCAACATTCTAAGCACAAGCATTCAGGAAATCAAAAGACAAATTACATTGGGAAAATCTGCTGTCAGGGAACTCTCCAGAGTGCTGAAGAGTAAGGATGTCAATCTAGAGACTAAGGTGCATCTGATCCAGGCCATGGCCCTCACAACTACTTGCTATTTATCAGAGAACTGGACAATGTTCAAAGATGGCAGAAGAAGAATTGATGTCTTTGAGGTGTGGTGCTGGAGAGTTTTGAACATACCACAGACTGCCAAGAGAATTAACAGGTCTGTCCTGGAGAGGGTGAGATCAAGTTGTTCCTTGGAGGCAAGGATTTTGAGATTTTGTCTCACATACTTTGGGAATATAGCCAGGAGGGACCAGTCTTTGGAGAAGGATATTATGCTTGGAAGGGTGGAGGGATAGCACAGGAGAGGAAGACTCCAGATGAGATGGATTGATACAGTAACTGGGACAATGGTGTAGGTGTATCAGAATCAGTGAGATAGGCTCAGGGATAGAACAGTGTTCAGAGCTATTGTATATATGGTCGCTATGAGTTGTAGTCTACTCGACAGCACATAACATAAACAGCAATAACTCACAGCAACCCAAGGAAGAAGAAATTGGAACCTTTCATCATACTCAAAATCTCAGTCATGCTCATGTCCATAGTTGTAGTTACTGTATCAATGATTTCACTGAGGGCCAGTCATTGGAGAAGACAGGCTGGGAAATGTCCAAGGACAGAGGAAGAAAGGAAGAGTTTGATTAGACATTATAATGAATTACATTAACAAACTTTAATCAGTGTTATAAAACAAAAGGTTTATGAATGATTGCATGAAAACACAATATGGTTTCTAAATTTTCACTCAAGTAAAAAGAGATCAAAAACAAGAACAATCTTAGAAAAACAAAAGGAAAGAAGTCATAGGTAATTAATGTCCACTTTAATAACAACAAAAGTATATTGTTGTTATGTGCCATCAAGTCACCAGCAACTCATAGTGACCCTATGTACAGTAGCTCTGAACCTTGCCCAGTCCTGAGCCAGTCTCACTGATTCTAATACACCGACCAACATTACCCCAGTTACTATATCAATCCATCTCATCTGGGATCCTCCTCTCCTGTGCTTTCTCTCCACCTTTCCAAGAATGATATGTCCTTCAAGGACTGGTCCTTCTTGGCCAAAGTATGTGAAATAGAGCTTCAAAATCCTTGCCTCTAAGGAGCAAAATATAATCTTGTCTTTCTACCAAGATGGCGCCGAAAGCGAAGAAGGAAGCCCCTGCCCCTCCCAAAACTGAAGCCAAAGCAAAGGCATTGAAGGCCAAGAAGGCAGTCCTGAAGGGCGTCCACAGCCAAAAAAAAAAAAAGAAGATCCGCAGGTCACCCACGTTCCGGCGGCCTAAGACGCTGAGACTCCGACGGC
>NW_006399833.1:2770563-2772266 GCF_000299155.1 Elephantulus edwardii | reverse complement strand
AAAAGGTAATACAATAACTTCCAATCAAAAAAAGCCCTGGACCTGATGGTTTTACAAGTGAATTTTATCAAACATTCAGAGAAGAACTCTCACCAATCCTACATACACTATTTCAGAAAATAGAAGAAGATGGAATTCTCCCAGACTCATTTTATGAAGCAAACATATTCTTGATACCAAAGCCAGGTAAAGACACCACCAAAATAGAAAACTATAGGCCAATATCTCTCATGAACATGGATGCAAAAATCCTGAATAAAATTGGCCAATAGAATACAACGATACTTTAAAAAAATTATTCACCATGATGAAGTGGAATTCATAACAGGTATGCAAGGATGATTCAACATAAGGAAAACAATCAATGTTTTACAAACATCACATTAGCAAGGAACAAGAACCACATGATCCTATCAATTGATGCAGAAAAATCCTTTCACGAAATCCAGAACTCTTTTTTGAGAAAAACACTCAACAAAATAAGATTAGAGGGTATTTTCTTCAACATAGTAAAAGGTATATACACAAACCCGAAAGCCAATATTGTTCTCAATAGAAAGATATTAAAGGCATTCCCACTGAGAACAGGAACTAGACAAGGATGCCCACTCTCATCTCTCCTATTCAATATTGCATTGGAAGTCTAAGTGATTGGAATAAGACAGGAGAAGGAAATAAGAGGTATCAAAATTTATAGAGTAGGTAAAATTATCTCTCTAAGCAGATAATATGATACTAAGAAAATCTTAAAGACTCAGTAAGAAAACTACTGGATATAGTTGACCAATTCAGCAAAGTGGCAGGATACAAGATCAACATACAAAATCAATTGGATTTCTCTACAGTGACAAGGAGAATACAGAGCTGGAGCTAAGAAAAACAATACCCTTCACAATAGCTAATCACAAGATTAAATACTTGGGAGTAAATCTAACCAGAAGCACAAAGGACCTATTCAAAGAAAATTACAAAATATTACTAAAAGAAACAAAAAGAGAACTGGAGAAGTGGAAGAATATCCCTTGCTCATGGATAAAAAGATTCAGTATTGTGAAAATGACAATACTACCAAAAGCCATTTACACGGTCAATGCAATCTCAATCCAAAAACCAATTCCGTTCCAGTTACCCATTATTATCAATGTATCTTGATTGCATGTTCACTCAATCTCTGACTGTAAAAGTTGGTAGAAATTTTCTATTTCCTCTTCCTTGGCTCTGGTTGTTGGTGCTTGTATCTGAATGATAGTCGTATTCACTGGACTTCCTTGTATGCGTATGGATATTATCCTATCACTCACAATATTGTACTTCAAGATGAATCTAGAAATGACTTTCTTAACTATGAAAGCAACTCCATTTTTCCTCACGTTTCATCTCCAGAGTAATATATTATATGATCTTCTGACTCAAAATATCCCATGCAGATGATACAACCCTGCTGCTGAAACTGAGGAGGACCTGAAATGCTTGCTTCAGAGGGTCAAGGACTGCAGCCTTCAATATTTCCACCACTGGGCCAATTGGCAGCATCAGGATGGATGGTGAAGACATTGAGATTGTTCACAGCTTGGCATCAGTAGCCAGGAAATTGAAAGACATAGTGCCATGGGAAAGTCTGCTGTTAGGGACCTCTCCAAAGTACTGAAGAGCAATGGTGTCTCTCTGGAGACTAAGGTGCGTCTGATACAGGCCATGGTCAT
>NW_006399833.1:2763437-2770463 GCF_000299155.1 Elephantulus edwardii | reverse complement strand
TGAAGAAGATAGAAGATAACAACACTCTTGTGTTCATTGTGGATGTCAAGGCCAATAAGCACCAAATTAAACAAGCTGTAAAGAAGCTCTATGACATTGATGTGGCTAAGGTCAACACTTTGATTAGGCCTGATGAAGAGAAAGAAGGCCTGTGTTCAACTTGCTCCTGACTATGATGCTTTGGACGTTGCCAACAAAATTGGGATCAACTAAACTGAGTCCAGTGGGCTAATTCTAAATATAAATTTTTCTCACCAAAAAGAAAATAAAATATATATATATATATTCTTGTTTATATCTCCTAGTTCCACTCATGGGAGCTCTGGTGGTCATGCACTGTAACTGCACTGTAATCCCAAAGCCTTGTAGTTTGAATCCACTGCTAGTTCTGCAGGAGAAGGATGGGCAATTTCCTTCTATGCAATTTACTGCCTCTGAAAACCTGTTAGAGGGTCAGCGATGGGTTGGTTCCAACTCAATTTTACTCAACAACAACAGTAGTCCCATTAAACTGAAGTAATCCAGAATAATTTGTTATGTTTTTAATATACCTTTTTTTTGAACTCATACAATATGTATTCACACATACACACAGAGAGCGAGAGACAGACAGATAGAAATAAAAGATTTTTTTTCTTTATAATTTTGTTACAAACAAGAAGTAATACCTCACATCAACCTTACCTGATCATAACATCACGTTGAGTATTTGTTTTTTGGTTTTTTTTATGGTACTAATTTTAGATTTATTAGCTTTAAAAATTTCTTCATTTGACACAAAAACCATTTCATTTCTCCCTCCTATTGATTATTTTTATAATTTTAAACATCAGACCTCTACAGTTTGTTCACTCATTTTCCCCCATTTTAATTGAGTTTCTTCTATGCATGGAGAGATTTCCTTCTGTATCTTTCCACTTCTACATTAGTGTCTATTGTAAAATGTATTGCTGTACGTTTTAATTTACACACACACTCTCTTTTTAAAAAAAAAACACTCCACAAAATCCAAATAGATTCCTGGGCTCCATCTGAGGTGTATGGAATCTGCGTCTTTAAGGAAAAAGTTTAGTAATAATTAAAATATTCCATCTTGCTTGTATCAGCAATCAACACCCTTTGTGCCAGCAGTAAGGAGATAAGGCGATATAATGCTTTGGACAAGTCTGCTGTCAGGGATCTCTCCAATATAATGTTGTCAGTTTGAAGACTAAGGTGTGCCTGGTTCAGGCCATGTCTTTTTCAATCACTTGCTATGCGTCTGCAAGCTGAACAATGAATAAGGATGACAGAATTGATGACTTTGAATTATGGCGTTGGAGAAGAGTGCTGAATAACCCACTGACTGCCAAAAGTACAGACAGATTGATTTGTCTTGTAGAAGGTGCAGACAGAGAGCTCCTTGGAGGGAAAGATGATGAAGCTCCATCTCACATACTTTGAGCATGTTACTAGGAGATGTTATTCCTTGAAAATTTTGAAATTCATATGGAAAAGACCCAAAGTTACCTTTTGGTTCTCATTCATTTATTTTCATTTTCTTCACCCTTAATTTGAACTTGCACATGAGTAATTGAAAGTCTGTGAAAGCCCTGCTGACGTTGAGCTTCTGCAATGATTCCATTCAGAGTGGTAGCCAATCCTACACAGCCCATCAGGGGAAGTCCATGTGTAAAGTTGTCATTTGTGTTTTTTTTAAAAAAGACGTTTGTGAGGAGCTCTGGTGGCCTAGTGGCGAGAAGCTGCACTGCAATCCCAGAGGCACACGGTTCAAATCCACCAGATGCTTTACTGGAGAAGGAGAGACAATCTGCTCCTGTACCAGTCAGATCTGATTTGACGGACAATAATAACAAAATAATAAAAATAACTAAATAATAAATTCTTAAAAGACATTTGCAATTAATAAATCATTGAACATCCAAAATTAGATCATTCTATTTCCAGGCTCATTTCTGTTACCAAGTCCAACTTTCCAGCCACCATTCCTGTTTCATTGTTTCTGACTTTTGCATTCCAGTCAGTGAATAAAGATGACAGACATCAAATTTATCTCATTGGTTGTAGTGTTGGAGAAGAGTATTAAACATCCCATGGACTTCCAAAAGAACAAACAGATATGTCTTGAAGACAGTGCAACCAGAGTGCTCCCTGGATGCAAAGATGTTCAAGCTTCATTTCACATACTTTGGGCAGGTTGCTAAGGGGGTGTATTCCTTGGAAAGGGATTTGTAAAAGTGGAGAATGGGTGAAAGAGAAGAAGACCTTCAATCAAATGGATTGACAAAATGACTTCTGCAATGAGTTCAAGTGTGTCAGGAAGTGTGAGGATGGCACAGGGTAGGACAGGGTTCAGATCTTTTCCTCATAGGGTCCTTATGGGTCGTACTCAACATAGCGGCAGGTAACAACAACAATATAATTAAAAGAGTCTGACAAACAATGCTCTATACATTATTTTGCAACTCGGTTCCCCTCCCCATTTTTACTTAAGTAAAAACTTCAGTGAAAATTTATAAGTCATATTGGTTTCCATTCACTATTCATACATGTTTTGTTTTCTAGTATTAATTACAGTTGATTAATGCAACTAATTAAAACATTTTATCAAACCCATATTATATATTTTTCCCTTAACTCAACTAACCTACTTATTATTTGTATCTCCCTTATCCATCCCTTCTCATCTCTGTTAATGAGCCAAGATGGAGTGTATCTCTGAGTAAGTCTTTCCTTAGTGTTTAACATTAGTTGTCCTATATGATTAATTGTCCTTTTGTGACTGACATGTTACTCAGCAGAATTTTGTCTAGTTTCATCCATGCTGTGAAATATTTCACAAATTCTTGATTGCTTTTTAGTGACGTGTAATACTCCATTGTGTAAATGTACCACAGTTTCTTTAGCCATTTGTCCAATGATGGAAATTTGATTTTATTGTTTAAAAATATATCATGATTTTCTTTTGGGTAAATGTGTAAAACTCAAATGCAAAATTCCTTTGGCGGTGGTTGTTGTTAGGTGTCATCAATTTGTCTCTAACTCAGAAACCCTAAAGAACTGAAGAATAAATTCAGGCCTCAAGTTGCAGAACTTAAGGATGCTGTGGGTAGAATACTAAGTGATCCAGGAAGCCTTAAAAGACATTGGAAGGGTCCAGTCCCATGAGAACTGTGCATCCAGCCCACCGGGGGGGTGAGCTGGACAGCTGCAACCCTAGTGAGATCCTCACATGTGCCCATCCCGGCAGCTAACCCTGCCAAGCACAAGCTGGACACCAGCAACCAGAGTGAGGTCCCCACATGTGCCCACCCTGGGAAGCTAGCCCTGCCAGGCACGAGCCAGACAGCTGCAACCTGAGTGAGGTCCCCATACATACCCACCAAGGCAGCTAACCCCACTAGGTGTGAGCTGCACAGCTGAAACTTGAGTGAGGTCCCCACACATGCCAACCCGGGCAGCTAGCTATGCTGGGCATGAGCCAGACAACTAAACTCTGAGTGAGGTTCCACACATGCCCATGCATACAGCTAGACTCTCAGTGAGTTCCCCATGGATGACCACACAACGAGAGTCTTCATACACGCATGCCCTGCATATGCCTGCACCTGTGCCTACCCTCCTTTTGCCCACCCTGCACTAAACCTCACATCTTCTCACATCCATTCAACTAACTGCCTTTAATCTAGATGGCATTGGTCTGACTTAGCTACAATTATCCAACAGAAAAGACCACTTTCAGAGACCCTGAACAGAAATTTCCCTTGGTTGACCAGTTCCGAGAGAAACACAGGCAGCATAACTGCCTCACCCTCTTCTGTAGCAGTGACTTCAGATCAATTACCTATCTTCACCTCAGGCATGAAAAACTCTACTGCAGCAATGTCACAAAAGAAGTAGGCTACCTCTAACCCTATACAAGTGCAAAACAAGATGTCACCCAGCAAAAGTGACACAATATTGGTGGATTTTGGCTCCATACCCATATCTAACTGTCCAGTCAGTCAATGAATTTGCCTTTAATCCAAAGCACCTTGATCTGACTTAGCTACAAGAGGTTGCTCTCAGAGGCCCTGAACCAAACCTTCCCTTGAGTCAGAAGTTAAAAAAAAGCACAGGTGTGGTAGCTGCCCCACCAATTTTTTAGAGCATTGTCTTCAGATCAAGAATGTATCCATGTAACAAAAGAAGCAGGCTATCTCACACCTTACACAAGCACAAAGGACGATGTCATCCCAAAAGGTGACACAGTACCAACGGATTTCCTAAAGCCAGAAAGTCTAATGGAACTTTCTGACACAGAATTTGAAAAAACAATGATTGAATATTTTTAATGGATGAAACACAAGCTTGAAGAATTACAGGATACTGCAAGCAAAAACCAGGAGGAGCTAAAAAAAAAATCCAGAAAATTGAAGAGAAAACAAACGAAGCATTAGTGTCACTGGAAAAACAAGAAAAAATGATCCAAAATATGAGGTCCAATGTTTCAGATGCTGTCAACATGATGGAGGGACACATGAGCAGAGTTGAAGAGATGGAGCACAGAACCAGTGAAATAGAAGACAGAACTGTCACCACTAATCTGCTAGAGCAAAAAGCAGACTCAAAAGAGAAGGGAAAAAAAGAAAACCTAAGAACAGTATGGAAAACCATCAAGAGAAATAACATGCACATCATTGGAATCCCAAAACAGGAAGAAGCAAGTAAAGACACCGAAGCAGCTGTGGAAGAATTGCTGGAAGAAAACCTCCCAGACATAATGAAGAATGAGGGAATATATATTCAAGAAGCTGAGAGAACACCATATAGAATAGACCCCAAAAGAAAAACACCAAGGTATATATATCACAGTCAACTTTGCCAGAATCAAAGATAAGGAGAGAATCCTGAAAGCAGTGAGGAAGAAACAAAGGGTAAACCGTAAGAAAGAGCAAATAAGACTAAGTACTGATTTCTTAGCAGAAACCATGCAAACAAGAAGAACACAACTAACTGTCAACCAAGAATATTGTACCCAGAGAAACTGTCCATCAAATATAAAGGAGAGATCAAAATATTTACAGAAAAACAGAACGTAAGGGAGTTTGTAAAAACAAAAGCATCATTGGAGAAAATACTGAGAGACATCATTCTAACAGAGGTGCCACAGAAAGCAGGATGGACCAAAGAACTAGCAACAAAACCAAAAGGAACTCAACAAAATGATAGCAATAAAACCCTGCCTTTTAAAAATCACACTGAATGTGAATGGTTTGAATGCACCACTGAAGAGAAAATGAGTAGCAGATTGGATAAAACCCCAAAATATATCAGTATGCTGACTACAAGAGACACACCTGAAAAATGAAGATAAAGAAAGACTAAAAACAAAAGGATGGGGAAAAAAATATACTAAGCAAATGGCAACCAGAAAAAAGCAGGAGTAGTGACATTAATCTCTTATAAAATAAATTTCAATGCAAAAACCATCACAACAGACAAGGAAGGCCACTACATAATGCTTAAATGGTCGATAGAATAAGAGGACATAACAATAATAAATATCTATGCACCAAATGAAGGACTTGTAAAATATATAAAACAAACATTAACAAAACTGAAAAAGGAAATACACAGCACTGCTATAGTAGTTGGAGACATCAATACACCCTTCTCAAGAAAAGATAGAAGTATCAGGAAAAAAACTCAAAAAACATGTTGAAGAATTAAACCACAAAATAAACCAACTTGATCTCATAGATATTTATAGGCTAATGTACCAAACAAAAACCCACAGTATACCTTCTTCTCCAATGTGCATGGAACATTCTCCAGAATAGATCACATTTTAGGTCACAAGGCAAGCATCAATACATTCAAAAACATAGAAATAATACAGAGCATCTTCTTAGACCACAATACAACAGGATAAAAGAGACAAAAGAACATACATTTGGAAACTGAAGAATACCTTGCTTGAACATGAGGGGATATTAGAAGAAATAAAAAATGAAATTAAGACGTTTCTTGAAGCAAATGACAATGAAAACACCACTTATCAAAACCTCTGGGAAATAGTCAAAGCAGTACTCAGAGGTCAATTTATAGCAATAAGGAAACAGGCAGGGGAAAAAATGACCATTGACTTTCTCAGCCAACATCTCCAAAAAATTAAAAAAGAGTAGCAAGAAAACCAAATAGCCTCTAAAAACCCTTGAAATTATAAAAATTAGGGCAGAAAAAATGAAATAGAAAACAGGGTAAAAAATTGAAACCATAAACAAAACTAGGAGTTGATTCTTTGAAAAGGTCAATAAAATTGACAAACCACTAGCCAAACTAACAAAAGAAGTAAAAGACACAAATAATCCGAATAAGAGATGAAATGGGCAACATCACAACAGAACCAACTAAAATATAAAGCTAACATTGGAATATTATGAAAAACCATATGCAAGTTCAAGCTGAAGCTGAGAAAAATTAAACCAAATCCACGGGAACCAAAATAAGACTTTGAGTTCATCCAACCTGAATTTCAGAACCATCTCAGGAACAGGTTTGAGGCCACTAATGAGTGAAGACCTAATGAGTTGTGGGAGGATGTCAAATGTATCATCCAGGAAGAGTGCAAACGGTCATTACAAAGACAGAAGAGGGGAAAAAAGACCAAAATGGATGTCAGAAGAAACTGAATATTGCACTGGAGTACAGAGAAGCCAAAGCACAAGAAAGAATTCAAGATACTAAAGAGTTGAACAGAAGATTCCAAAAGGCAGCACGGTATGACAAAGTAAAATATTACAATGAAATGTGCAAGGAGCTGGAGTTGAAAAATCAAAAGGGCTGAATTTGTTCAGCATTTCTTAAGCTCAAGAAACTGAAGAAAAAATTCAAACCTTGAGTTGCTATAATGGAAAGAATATACTGAGTCACTGTATCAAAAGTAATTGACAGGCACAGAAGAGTGTAATGAAATAACATGAGCAAGAGCCTATGGTGATGAAGGAAGAAGTCCAAGCTGCTTTGAAGGAAATAGCAAAAAAT
>NW_006399833.1:2748046-2759307 GCF_000299155.1 Elephantulus edwardii | reverse complement strand
TACCAGTAGAGAATAAAATAAATGAATGGGACCTTCTAAGAATCAAATCCCTATGCACATCCAAACACTTCTCCAACAGGGTAAAAAGGGAAGCCACAGATTGGGGGGGGGAATTGATAATGACATATCTGATAAGGGACTTGTATCTAGAATTTATAAAATACTCTAGCTCCACAACAAGATAAAGTTAAATAACCAAATTGAAAAATGGGCACAGGATATGAACAAACACTTCACCGAAGAAGACATTCAGACGGCCAACAAGCACATGAAGAAATGTTCAAAATCCCTAGCTCTAAGAGAGATGCAAACTAAAACAACTATGCGATATCATCTCACCCCTGTAAGAATAGCAAAATTTAACAGAACAGCAAACAACAAATGCTGGCGAGGTTGTGGAGAAATTGGAACCCTTATTCACTGTTGGTGGGAGTGTAAAATGGTGCAACCACTATGGAAAGCTGTATGACACTTCCTCAAAAAATTGTAAATAGAAATATCATTGGACCCAGCAATTCTACTACTGGGAATATACCCCAAAGAAACCATAACTACCACCCAAGCAAATATATGCACATCCAAGTTTATTACCACTTTATTCACTATAGCAAAGATCTGGAAACAATCCAAGTGCCTATCAACAAACAAATGCATAGAGAACCTCTGGTATATTCACACAATGGAATACTATGTTGCATTGAAAAACAAGGAATTCATGAAATATTATTCACAAGTCACAAAAGGGTAAATATTGCTTATTGCCACTGTTGTAAAATGAGACTGACATTGGGGTTGAGGGGAAACTGAGAAAGAGGGCATAAATAATGTATGCTGCATTTAAGCAGATAAAAGAGACCTGTTTAAAAGGGATATATGATTAGGTATTATTGTCATAACAAGAGTCCAGAATGAAGGCTGCATGGTGGAGTGGACTTAGGGGGGAGGGATTGTATGACAATGATTTTTTTTTTACTTTAAAAAGAGAAGAGCAAATTGGGGGGTAGAGGGGCAGGGAGAAAAGTGCACCAATGAATTAATGGAAATCCAAAGTCTCTGTAAAGTTTTGTTGTAATTAATAATTTTTTTTTACAAAAAAGAAGATTCATCTATAATCAGTGCTATACAGATAACACAACCTTAGTTAAGGAAAATGAAGAGAACCTGAAGCTCTTGCTGCAGAAGATCAAAAACTACAGCCTTCAATATGGATTACAATCACAACATCAGGAAGACAAAAATCCTCACCCCTGGGCCAATAGGCAACATCATGATAGATGGAGCAAGGATTGAATTGTCAATGATTTCATCTTACTTGAATCCACAACCAACACTCTTGGTACAAGTGATTTGTATACTAATGTTCATAGCAGCATTATTCACCATCGCAAGATCATGGAAACTACCCAAATGTCTAACCACAATAGAATGGATTGAGAAATTGTGGTACATTCACACAGTGAAATACTATGTAGCACTCAGGAGCAATGATTTTGGAAATTACTATTTAATTTGAGAGAGACTGGAGAGCATTATGTTGAGTGAACTAACTCAGTCCTATAAGAACAAATACTATAAAAGACTTATTACATAAATAGAAAGTTAACTAGTGAAATGTGTATGAGGATCTAAGGAGGAGAGGAGCAATAGGGTCACACAATTTAATGGATGGAGGGAGAGGTGGATAAAGGAAATGGGAAAGATCCGGCAGGGATCTAGAATATATATAAACTCCGTAAGCAAACCAATACAAAAGAAAACTTTTTAAAAGGAAATTGAAAGAAAAACCAAAAACCAAACAACAAAAGATGTACCACATTGGGAAATTCTGCTGTCAAGTACTTCTTCAAAATTTTTAGCAACAACGATGTAAGTTTATTTTCTTTTTTTTGTTGTTGTTGTGATTTTAGTGGAAGTTTACAAAGAGATTGGGTTTTCATTCATTCGCTGACATGTATTTTACTTCCTCCTCCCCAGTTATCTTTGTAATATATGTTCTGTTCTAGATTGTTAATTGTCATGCACATAATATCTAGTTGTCCATTCTTTTCAGATCGTCTTTCCCTTCATCTATTCCAGAGTAGTGTCATTATCTATCTATTCTTTTCCTACTCTCCATACCCCACCATATCCACACCATTTTTTATAACAATGGTCTAACTAGTATTTATCCTTTTGTGGCTGAGATATTTCACTCAGTGTAATGTCTTCTAGATGCATACAAGTTGTGCAGTGGAATTTCCCCCCAAGTTTAATAGAAACCATAAAAGATTAATAGTTTCATGTCCCACTATTACTGGTATACAATATACATCAGTTGCCTATCCAACAGCATGTTGTTGCTGTTGTTGTTATGTGCTGTTGAGTCACCTCATAGGGACCCTATGTACAATAGTCCTAAACCCTGCTTTATACTATGCTTGTCTGATACACTTACCTCCATTATCCCAGTCACTGAATCAATCCATCTCATCGAGGGTCTTGCTCTCCTGTGCTGTCCCTCCAACCTCCCAAGCATGGCGTCCCTCTCCAAGAACTAGTCCCTCTTTGCACATGTCCAAAGTATGTCAGAATCCTTGCCTCCAAGGAGCAGCCCCGTTTCACCCTCTCCAAGGCGAACCTGTTTGTTCTCCTTGAAGTCCATGGTTTATTCAATATCTAAGGCCATTTCTGCTGTGGTAAAGAATGTTGTCCTCCCCAACTTTGACTGGAAAGACCTATCCTATTATATTCTACATCTTGGTAAACTCTAAGGCCTTGTGTTTTAAGCACAAAGAATATAAAAAGATGTTTTTGTTCTCAATGCTGCCCACTGCAGCCTGGCACTACGGATCAGTGCTGACTTCTGTTTGGAGAAATATTCTTTACTCTTCTGGATGTCATGTTTGATGATATCACTTCCAGGCTTCCAGCTAGTTGGGCATACTTCTCAGTGTTTGTCTGTGAACTGGAAGGCCTGAATGAATCTTAGAGTCTCATCCACCGAGTGACCACAGAGAGGATCCCTTTATCATCAATGATGAAAAGGCCCCTGAATGAGATGCTTTCATTTGCCTGTAAGACTCCATAGTCCTGTGAAATGGTGCGTTTGGGATCAAATACTAAAGAAATGCTCATGGGTCCTAAGCCCTCTTTGCTTACTGCGTGTGTTGGTCTAAGCCAGGTGACAGAAGTTAGAATCCACAGAAACACCAATCACTTGACATCTGAGCTTCTTAAATTCTTCTGCCCTGTCACTAAAAGCAATTATTTCCATGGGGCATACAAAGGTGAAGTCAAGAGGGTTAAAAATATGCTGATTGTGGAACAGACCGCCAACTACTCATATTCAAGTTCAAGCTGAAGCTGAGGGAAATCAAATTAAGTCCATAGGAACCAAAATTTGACCTTGAGTCTATCCTGCCTGAATTTCGAAACCATCTCAGAAACAGGTATGTGGCCTTGAATGCTAATATGCAAAGACCAGGTGATCTGTGGGAGGAGATAAAAAAATATCATCCAGGAAGAATATAAAATGTCATTGCAAAGACAGAGGAGGAAGAAAAGACCAAGATGGATGTTAGAAGAAATTCTGAATATTGCACTAGAGCACTGAGAAGTCAAAGCAAAGGGAAGAAATAAAGATATTAAGGAGCTGAACAGAAGATTCCAAAGGACAGTGCAGAAGACAAAGTAAAGTATTACAAGGAAGTGTGCAAGGAACTGGAGTCAGAAAATCAAAAGGGCCGAACTCGCTCAGCATTTCTTAAGCTGAAGGAACTGAAGAATCAATTCAAGCCTCTAGTTGCAGTACTTAAGGATGCTTTGGGCAGAATATTAAATGATCCAGGAAGCATTAAAAGAAGATGGAAAGAGTATACAAAGTCATTGACACAGAAGAATTTAATGAAACAATGTATGGGCAAGAGCCTTTGCTTATGAAAGAAGTTGTTCAAGCTGCTCTGGAAGAATTGGCCCCAGGAATTGATGGCATACCAGTTGACATTGTTTTTCAATACTGCATAATAATATTCTATTGTGCAACTATACCATAATTTCTCCATTCATTAGTTTGTTGATGGTCACTTGGGCTGCTTCCATGTCTTTGCTATTGTGAATACTGCTGCAATACATATGGGTGTACCTACAACTGTTTGTGCTACAACTCCAATTCCTTTAGGATATATTACACGTGGAGAGATAGCTGTGGTCAAATGGAATTTCTACTTTGAACTTTCTGAGGAAGTGCCACACTGCCTTCCATAGTGGTTGTACCATTTTAAATTACCACTAGCAGTATATAAGAGTTCCAATCTCTCCACGTCTTCACCTTGTTGTTTGCTGTACTGTTGGACTTTGCTGTTGTTGTTGAGATGAGATGATATCTCATGGTTGTTTTGATTCGCATCTCTCTAAAGAGTGCAGCCTTCAATATGAACTGCATCTCAATGTCAAGAAAAGAAAAATTCTTACTACTGGACCTACACCGAAATTGTCAGCAACTTCTTTTGTATTCACAATCATTTGCTACCAGCAGTCACATACTGTACTGGCAAAGTCTGCAATCAAGGATCTCTCTAAATTACTGAGGAGCAATAATGTTAATTAGAGGACTAAGGTGGGCTTGATTCAGACCATTATCTTTTACATCACTTACTATTCTTCTCAAAGCTGGATGATGAATAAGGATGACAAAAGAAAAAAGTGTCTTTGAACTGTGGTGTCAGAAAAGAGCACTGAACACCCCATGGACTGCCAACAGAACAAGCAGATATGTCTTGGAAAAAGTACAAGTAGAGTGCTCCATGGAGGCAAGGATGGCAAAGCTTCATCTCCCATACTTTGGGTATGTTGCTACTCTTTGGAGAAGAACATTATGTTTGGAAATGTGAAGGAGAGAAAGACCTTCAACCGGGTGATTGACACAGTAGCTCTAGTATGTCAGAGATTGTGAAGATGGCACAGTGTAAGACAGGGTTCAGATCTGTTGTTCACAGAGTCGCTATGAGTCATACCTGATTCCACACCACCTAACAACAACAACAGTTATCACTAGAGGGAGGGAAATCTGGTGGCCTAGTTGTAAGAAGCTGGGCAGCAATCCCAAAGCCAAAGAATAATCAATGCCTGTGAGTTGTGTTGCTGGTGAAGAATGTTAAACATACCATGAACTGCCAAGAAGACAAACATGTCTGTCCTGGAGAAAGTGAAACCAGGTTACACCTTGGAGGCAAGGATTTTGAAACACAGTCTTACATACTTAATTTCTTTGCATATATTTGAATGATAGTGGTCTTAACTGGACTTCCTTGTACGCATATAGGTATTATCCTGTCACTCACAACATTGTATTTCAAGATGGGCCTAGAAATTATCTTTTTAACTATGACTATGACTGCGTTTTTCCTTACCTTTTCATCTCCAGCATAGTAGATCACATGACCGTCTGACTCAAAATGTCCCATGCTAATCCATCTCGTTTTTCCAATGCCTAGTATGTCAAGATTTATGCATTCCATTTCCTTTTTAAGAATGTCCAATGTTCCTACATTCATGCGTGTCACACATGTTCCAATCATTAGTGTCTGCTTAGAACTGTTCTCCTTTGTGTTTCCCAATACAAGGGCTCAGCCTCAGGTATCATATATGCTTGTCTATTCTAAGTGTTTTGCTCTGTTGTACATAGAAATCAAAAGATTAATTGCTCTGGGGAAAGCTGCTGTCAGAGACCTCTCCAAAGCGCTAAAGAGCAATAATGTTATTCTGGAAACTAAGGTGCACCTGATTCAAGTCATGGTCTCAAAATTATTTGCTATGCATCAATCAGAGAGCTGTGCAACAGGACAATGACTAGAGCTAACAGAAGAATTGATACCTTTGAGTTGTGGTGCTGGAGAAGAGTGTTGAACATACCATGGACTGCCAAGAGAATAGGTTTATCCTAGGGAGAGTAAAACCAGGCTGCTCTTTGGAGGCAAGGATTTTGAAGAAGCTCCGTCTTACGTATGTTGGACATGTGGTCAGGAGGGACCAATCCCTGGAGAGGGACATCATTCTTGGGAAGGTGGAGGGACAGTGCAGGAGAGGAAGACCCTGGATGAGATGGATTAACACAGTTACTAGAGTAATAAGTGTAGGTGTGTTGAACACAGTGATAGGACAAGGTTCAGAGCTATTGTACATAGGGTCACTATGAGTCACACATGACTTGATGGCATATAACAACAAACAACAACTTACATACTTTGGACATGTTGTCAGGATAGATCAGTTCTTGAAGGAAATCATGTTGGAAGGGTGGAGTGTCAGTCCAGGAGAAGTCCCTGGATGAGATGGATTGACATAGTGACTGTAGCAATGGGGTCAGGTGTGTCAGAGACTAGGTTGACTCAGGATAAGGCAAGGTTCAGAGCTGTTGTGTTGCTATGGGTTGTAATAAACTTGAGAGCACATCTCAACAGCAACAATTGCTAGGGATTTGAATATTTCTTCATGTGTTTGTAGGCCATCTGTCTGTCTTCTTTTGCAAAATGTTTCTTCATATCTTTGGTCCATTTTGTGCTTGGGTTGTCTTTTTCTTGTTGAAGTGGATGGAGTTTTCTATAAATTTCAGATATGAGTTCATTATCAGATATGTCATTGCGAAATATTTTCCCCAATCTTTGGGCTTCCTTTTTACTCTATTGGGGAAGGGTTTGGGTTTTTGGGGTTTTTTTATGTGCTCAAGGATTTGGTTTTTAGGAAGTCATGTTTATCTATTTTATCTTCTCCTGAGTGTGGGCTTTTGATTATGATTGAAAGTCTATTCATGTCATAGATTAGAGTTTCTAGATTTATTTCTAATCTACAATCTGATGATGTTTATAGCTTTTGCATTTATTCCTGGGTCCCACCTTGAGTTGGCCTTTGCGTATGGTGTGAGGTGTATATTTTGCTTCTGTTTTCTGCAGATGGTTGTCCAATTTTACCAGCACCATATATTAAAGAGGTTATAATTTTCCCCACTTAATTGATTTCATTTCTTGGGCAAAAATCTGTTGACCATAGGTAGATGGGTTGATTTGTGCGTTCTCTGCTCTATTCCAATAATCCATGTGTTTGTCCTTGTACCACAATCAAGTTCTCTTGGTCGCTACGGCTGTGTAGTAGGTTTTTAGATCAGGAAGTGTGATGCCTCCAACCTTTCTTTTCTTTTTCAGCAGTATGAAAGATGTAGCTTCAACACCTTTGCCTCCAAGGAGTAATCTGGCTACACTTTTTAAAAGACAGACCTATTTGTTCTTTTGATAATCCATGGGTTATACAGCACTCTTCTCCAGTACTACAACTAGAAGGCATCAATTATTCTCTCCTCCTTTTCATTGTCCTCCCTCTGATGCAAACAGGTGATTGAGAAGATCATGGTGTGAATCAAGCACACTGATATCTTCAAACTGATATCATTGCTCTTCAGCATTTTGGATAGGTCCCTGACAGCTCACTTGCCCAATGCAATATGTCTCCTGATTTCCTGACTGCTGGTACCACGGGTGCTGTTTGTTGATCCAAGCAAAAGGAAATAATTGACAGCTTCAATCCTTTTATCATCTATCATAATGTTGACTGTTGGTCCTGTGGTGAGGACCTTTGTTTTCTTGATGTTGAGATGTAATCCATACCAAAGGCTGAAGTCCTTGGTCTTCTGCAGCAAGTGTTTCATATCCTCCTCACTTTCAGCAAGCAAAGTTGTGTCATTTGCATAACACAGATTGTCGATGAGTCTTTCACTAATCTTAATGCCACATTCTTCTTCATAGACTCTGGCTTCACAGATTATTTGCTCAGCATATAGATTGAATAGCTATGAAGAAAGGATACCACCTTGGTGCACACCCTTCCTATTTTTAAACCATGCAGTGTTCTTTTACTCTGTTCAGACAATAGCTTCTTGGTCTAGGTATAGATTCCATATGAACACAAGTAAGTGTTCTGGGATTCTCACTCTTCTCAATGTTAGACATAATTTGTTATGATCCACACAGTCAGATACCTTTGCATAGTTGTAATTTTCTTTGTATAAGTCTTTTGTGCATCTCACTAGATTTTTTCCTAAATATTTCATCTTATATTATTATAATTGGTATTGTTTTTCTTATTTCCATTTCTATGTTCTTTTTGCTATTGTAGAGAAATTTAACTATGTTTAACAGTCTCCTTGCTGAATCTTTAGTGTTTTCTAAGTATACTATCCAAGCGACAAAGCTATTAGAAAATAATTTTCCATATTACTGAGGAGTGATGTTAATTTGAGGACTAAACTGTGCCTAATTCAGACCATGGTCTTTTCAATCACTTGCTATGCATCTGAAAGCTGGACAACAGAAGAAAAACTTAAGTCTTTGAACTATGGTTTTGGAGAAGAATACAGAATATCCCATTGACTGCTAAGAAAACCCACATATATGTCTTAAAGAAGATGAAGCTAGATTGCTTTTTGGAAGCAAGAATCATGAAGCTTCATCTCTCATACTTTGAGCATGTTGTTAGGAGATGCTATTCCTTTATAGCCTTGAGAAGGACATCATGAACGGAAGGCTAGAGGGACATTGAAGGAGAGGAAGACTCTCAACGCTTGACCCATTGCTGCAGTCACCGTGACAATCCATATCGATATGGTTCTTCCTCTCTTTCTCTAACCCTCCACCCTTCCAAGTATGATATCCTTTTCCAAGGAATAGCCTCTCTTACCAACATGTCCTAATATGAGCGACAAAGCTTTGCCATTCTTGCCTCCAGGGAGCACTCTGGCTGCACTTTCCCCTAGACGCATTTATTATTATTATTTTTATAATCTACGGGATGTTTAATACTCTTCTCCAACACCACAGTTCAAAAGCATCAGCTCTTCTTCTGTTATTTATATTCATCATCCAGCTCTCAGATGCATACTAAATGATTGAAAAGGTCATGGCTTGAATTAGGCACACCTTAATCCTCAAACTAACATCATTGCTCCTCAGTAACATGGAAAATTATTTGCTAATTGCTTTGTCACTTGGATAGTATGATACTATGTAGCAAGTGATTGAAAAGACCATGGCTTGAATCAGGCGCACCTTAGTCTCCAAACTGACATTGTTGCTCTTCAGTATTTTGGAGAGATCCCTGACAGCAAACTTGCCCAAAGCAATACAGCTCCTTATCTCCTGACTGCTGGTGCCAAGGCTGTTGATTGTGTATCCACGCAAGCCAAAGTCATGATCAGTTTCAATTTTTTCTTACCATTGGCCCAATGGTAAGGGTCTTTGTCTTTTTTTTTTTCAAATTTTTTAATTAATTAATTTTTTTTTACTGGTTTACTTACAAAATCTGTATTGATTGTTTTTCACTCCAGATGTTTCCCCTTTACTTTACCCATCCTTCCCTCTACCCATCAAATTGTGTGACCCTATGATTAACATCCCCGCTCCCAACTTTGGATCCTTATACTCATTCTACAATAATGCATATTGCTTTCCAGTCGTCCCCCCCCCAAAGTTAGGTAGTAATTTACAAAATCATTGCTCCTGTGTACTGCATACTATTCCATTGTGTGAATGTACCATAATTTCTCCATCCATTCCATTGTGGTTGGACATTTGGGCTCTTTCCATGTTCTCGAGATGGTGATTAACACTGCTTTGAACACTGATGCACAAGTGTCCGTTTTGTGCCTCAGTTCTCATTTTCGGAGGATATGTTTCGAGCAGTGGAATAGCTGGGTCATATGGAATTTCTTTGTTCAGCTTTCTAAGGAAATGCCAAACTGCCTTTAAGAGTGGTTGTAGGGAGGTTTGGTGGCCTGGTGGCAAGAAGCTGCACTGTAATCCCAGAGGTACGTGGTTCAAATCCAGCAGATGCTCTGCTAAAGAAGGAGGGGCAATCTCCTCCTGTACCAGTCAGATCCAATTTGTTGGTATACACATACAAAATAATAAAATTTTTAAATAATTTGATAAAAAAAGACTCGTTGTACTACTTTTATAATACCACCACCAATGTACACATTCTCGCCACATTCTCTGTCTTCTTGATGTTAAAATGCAATCAATATTGAAGGCTGTAGTCTTTTTTCCCTTTTATTCTGACTTATTTACAAAGTTTGAATACATTGTTCTTCACAAAATATCTTTCCCATTTCCTTCATCCCACCCACTCACTGATATTCTGCAACAAACACTTCAGGTCCCTCTTACTTTCAGCAAGGTTTTGTCATCTGCCTAATGCAGATTGTTGATGAATCTTCCTCTGATCTTGATGTTACATTCTTATTCATAGAGTTCAGCTTCACTAAGGTATGGATATGGTCTTATTTATTATGTTGAGGGAATTCTACTCTATTCCCATTTTGTTGAGTGGTCTTACCAGGAAAGTGTATTAGAATTTATCAAAAGCCTTTTCTTCATCAATTGAGATGATCATGTGACTCTTGTCCTTTGTTTTATTGATGTTATAGATTACATTATTGTTTTTCTTGTGTTAAACCATGCTTGCATGCCTGTTATGAATCCCCCTTGGTCACAATGCCATTTGATATGTTGTTAGAATCTATTAGCTAGGATTTTGTTAAGAATTTTTGTGTCTGTGTTCATGAGAGATATTAGTCTATAATTTTCTATTTTGTTGATGTCTTTTTCTGACTTTGGTAAAGTTATGTTTGCTTCATAGAATGATTCTGACAGTATTCCTCGTTTTTCTATTTTCTGAGGTAATTTATGTGAATTAAGGACAGCTCTTCTCGGAATGTCTAGTAAAATCTGGTAAAACCATCTGTTTCAGGGCCTTTTGCTGTTGTTGGGAGGCTTCTTTGGGGGAGTTTGTTGTTGTTGTTGTTGGAAGTTTTTTATTACGTCCTTCACTTAAAATGTTGTGATTAATCTGTCCAGGTGTTCTCCTTCAGAGTGTGTCAATTTGAGGAGATTGTGAGGTTTTAAGTGTCCATTTTCTCTAGGTTTTTGTATTTGTGAGAGTATAATTTTTCATACTATTCCATTATTATACTTTTCACTTTGTTCTGTTGGGATCTCATTTCTTATTCAGATTATTTATGTCTTCCCCCTCCCCTTTGTTGGGTTTGTTGATTATATTGACTCTTGAAGAACTAATTTCTGATCTTGTTGATAATTTCATTTGTTTCTCTGTTTTCTAGTCAATTTATTTCTGCCTGACTCAATGGAACTTAACAACAATAATAACAATGACGGGAGTGGACTTGAATCGGGACACACCCCTGCATCTCTGATCCGTGACCCCCATCTTCAGGTACT
>NW_006399833.1:2726784-2742101 GCF_000299155.1 Elephantulus edwardii | reverse complement strand
GGCTAAACACATGTGACACTGATATGTCAAATGGGATAATGGATATCCATGGTGGACAGTGTTTGGTGGAGCTTCCAGATTAGAAAAAGCTTGGAAGCAGAAGTGGCATCCACTTCTGAAATGGCCTGCCTCAGGAAACTCTATGAACATGGAGAAACAAGGAAAGTTATGCAAGTGTTCAGGTCTTTTGTTCATAGTGTTGCTATGAGTCGTCTATGACTTGACAGCACGTAACAACAACAATTTTTTAACTACTTTTCTTTGAGAGGTTGTTGCCTTTGCTTGCTGTTCTTCTAGTTTTTGGAGATTTTAGGTTAAGTGGTTGATTTTCATTCTTTCTTCCCTTTTGATGTGTTTGCCTATTGCTATGGATTGACGTCTAAGTACTGCTTTTACGTATCTCAAACATTTTGCTAAGTCGTGTTTTCATTCTCACTTGTTTCAAGAAACTTTTTAAAAATTTTATACTAGTTTACTTATACAGTTTATATATATATATATATATATTGTTTTTCACACCAGTCTTTCCCAGTTCCTTAACCTACCCCTCCCTCCATTCATCAAATTGTGTGACCTTATGATTACCTTTCTCATTTTTTTAATTCTTCTATCACCCAGTCATGTTCAAATAAGGTGTTATTTAGCTCCCAGATGCATGGCTTTTTCTCCATTATCCTCTTGTTAATTTCAAATTTATCACATTGTGGTCTGAGAAAATTTTTTTCAGTGTTTTTTAATTTGTTGAGGCTGCTTCATGACCTAATATATGATCTATTATGGAGAGGGTTGTATTTGTTCTGGACAAGAATATATACTTTTTTTTAGGGTAGTTTACTAAGGTTGAGTTGTTTAATTATATAGCTTAGTTATTTATCTTTGTTGAATTTCTTTCTAGTTATCCTTGAGAGTGGTATTTTGAAGTCTCCTATTGCATTTATGGTGTTGTCTACTTCTTTTTTAAATTCCATTAATGTTTACTTTTGTGCATTTTTCAAGTCTATCATTTGGTGTAGCGATACATATTATTGTTATGTCTTCTTGTTCTATAGACCTTTTGAGCATAAGTGTTCTTCCATGTCATTTATGCTGGCTTACCCTGAAGACTCTTTTATTAGAGATTAATATCGGTACTCCTAATTTTTGGGTTGCCATTTGCTTGGTTATTCTTTTTTCACCCTTTGATTTTTAGTATGTCTTTATCTTCACTTCTCGGATGTGTCTCTTATAGACAACATATTAATGGTTTTGGTTTTGGGGTTTTTTTAATCAAATCTGCTACTCTTTTTCTCTTTACTCTTACTAGTGCCTTTAAACTATTCACATTCAGTGTGATTATTGAGAAGTATGGTTTTATTGCTGTCATTTTGTTGGGTTCTATTTTGTGTTATTGCTGGTTACTTTGATCCATTTACCTTTCTCTGGTGTGTCTGTAGAACTTCCTTTATTATTTCTTGCAACATCGATAGTGTTTTCGTGAACTCTCTTAGTTTCTGTTTTTTTGAGAACACCCTGATATCTTCATCTCATGGTTGGCAATTAATTGTTTTCCTTGATTTGTATATGCCATTGGACTGTCTTGCTCATACGGCTTCTGCTTAGAAATTGGAGCTTAATCTTATTTGCTCTCCTTTTATATTATTCTTTGTTTTCCTCTAGCTTCTTTCCGAAATCTCTCCTTGTCTTTAAATCTGGAGAATATGACTATAATATGTATTAGTATTTTTCTTTGGGGTTCTGTTCTACTTGGGGTTCATTCAGCTTCTCCGGTGTATATTTTCTCATTTTGCATGCCAGGTGGAAAATGTTATTAGAGGAATTCTGCTACCGTTTCCCCCATTCTTTTTTCTTTCCTTTTTTGTTCTTCCTTTTCTGAAATTCTAGTAGTTGTTGTTGTTTAATTTTATTTCTTTTTTTAATTGAGATTTTTTTTAAAAGTTTATAGAGAACTTGGATTTCCATTTAGTCATTGTTGCATATTTTCCTCTCTAAACACCTCACCTCAGTTCACTTTTCTCTTTTAAAAAAATTCTTTAATTGTTGCACACTTTTCTCTCTCTCCCCCAGTCCACTTTGCTATGCACCTGTTATTCTGGACTATTGTCATGTAAATAATACTTAATCACATATTTCTTTTAAACAGTTCTTTTTCTCATCTGTTTCATAGCAGTGTTCATTATTTCTCCCCTCTTTCCTTAGTTTCCCCCAAACCCAATGTCAGTTCTGTTTCCCAATAGTGGCATTATACAGTATTTGTCCTTTTGTAACCGAGATATTTCACTCAGCATAATGTCCTTCAGAATCATCCATCTTGTAGAATATTTTATGAGTTCCTTGTTTTTTAGTGCTGCATAGTATTCCATTGTGTGAATCTACCACAGCTTCTCTAGCCATTTGTTGATGGGCACTTGGGTTGTTTCCATCTCTTTGCTATTGTGAACAACGCAGCAATAAACATGTTGTTGTTAAGTGCCGTCAAGTCACTTGCAACTCATAGTGATCCTATGTACAACAACTGTAAACCCTGCTCTATCCTGTGCCCAACCTCACTGTCTCTGACACATCTACTCCTGTTACCCCAATCACTGAATGGATCCATCTCACCGGGGGTCTTCCTTTCTTGAGCTGTCCCTCCCCCCTCCCAGACATGATAAGTTAACTAACTCCATCTCATAAGTACAAATACTGCATAAGACCATTATTGCAAAAATAGGATAAATAGCAAGATGTGGATAAAAGTTCAAAAGGGGAAGGGGACAGGGAAGTTGAAGGTGGAGAAGGGGGAAATCACCCTGTCACAGAGTTTGGTGGGGGGAGGAAGGGAGTGAAGGAATTAGGATAGATTTGGTGGGGACCTGAAAAGTGGGGTGACAATGGGCATCAATGGTGACTAATTTTATAAAACACAGTGTATGGGAATGATTGTATGAAACACAATATAAATGAAGGAATGTGTGAAACATAATAATGTACATGAGTGAAACACAATATATTAGATTTTTGTGTGTAAACCAATTGTTGGGTTGTTGTTATGTGTTGTCGAGTCGCTTGCAAATCCTAGTGACCCTATGTACAACAGCCCTAAATGCTGCTCTATCCTGTACCAACCTTGCCATCTCTGACACACTCATTCCCACCAACCCAATCAAAAAATCAATCCATCTCATAGAAGGTCTTCCTCTCCTGCACCATCACTCCACTCTCCCAAACATGATGTCCTTCTCCAAGGACCAATCCCTCCTTGCAAAATGCCCAAATTATGTCAGATGAAGCTTCAGAATCCTTGCCTCCAAGGTTTAACCCTCTCCAGGACGGACCTGTTTGTTCTTCTAGCAGTCCATGGTACAATGAACACTCTTCTCCAACACCACAGCTCAAAGGCATCAATTCTCTTTCTATTATCCCTAGTCACTGTCCATCTCTCTGATGCATAGTATGCAATTGCGAAGACTATAGCCTGGATCAGGTGAACCTTATTCTCCAGCCTGATGTCATTGCTCTTGAGTACTCTGGAGAGGTCCCTGAAAGCTGATTTGCCCAATGAAATTCCTCTCTTGATTTCCTGGCTGCTGGTGCGAAGAATGTTGATTGTGGAAGCGAGCAAACTAAAACTGTTAATCTAAATTTCTTCACCATCCATAATGATGCTGCCAACTGACCCAATGGTGAAAACTTTTGTTTTCTTGATGTAGAGCTTCAATCCATATTGAAGGCTGCAGTCCTTGACCTTCTAAAGCAAGTGTTTCAGGTCCTCCTCAGTTTCAGCAAGCAGGGTTGTGTCATCTGTTTAACGCAGACTGTTAATGAATCTTCCTCCAATCTTGATGCCACATTCCTCCTCATACAGCCCAGCATTCTGAATGATCTGTTCGGGATATAGATTGAAAAGGTATGGAGACAGAATACATCCCCGGTGGACACCCTTCCCGATTTTGAACCATGCAGTGTCTCCTTCCTCTTCTCTGATGGCTGCCTCTTGGTTCAAATATTTGTTTCACATAAGCATAATTAAATATTCTGGGATTCCCATTCTTCTCAGAGTCATTCACAGTGGAGATCTGAATAGATGGTGTAATAGTGGGCATAGATATAGATCAGGGGACATTAATTTTATAAAACACAATATATGGAAATGATCATAAGAAAAACAATGTGATTTTTTTAAAAAAAAAGACCCCAAAATAATAAAAATTTTAAAAAATTGCTCCGGTTACAAACAACTATGAGATATCATCTCACTCCAGTAAGAGAGCAGCAAACAACAAATGCTGGCGAGGTTGTAGAGAAACTAGAACCCTTATTCACTGTTGGTGAGAGAGTAAAACGGTGCAACCACTGTGGAAGGCAGTATAACTCTTTCTCAAAAAGCTAGAAATAGAAGCACCATTTGACCCAGCAATTCCACTACTGGGAATAAGAAACCAGAAGTGCCACCCAAGCAAATGTATGCACATCCATGTTTATCACGGCTTTGTTCACAATAGCAAAGAGTTAGAAACAACCCAAGTGCCCATCAACAAATGAATGTATAGAGAAGCTGTGGTATATTCACACAGTGGAATACTATGCAACACTGAAAAGCAAGGAACTCATAAAATATTATACAAAGTGGGTGAACATGAAGGACATTATGCTGAGTGAAATATCTCAGTCACAAAGGACAAATACTGCATAATGCCACTGTTGTGAAACAGGACAAACATTGGGGTTGTGGGGAAACTAAGAAAAGAGGGTATAAATAATGAACATTACTATGAAACAGATGAAGAAAAACTGTTTAAAAAGAATATGCGATTAGGTATTATTTGCATGACAACAGCCCAGAATAAGAGCTTCATAGTAAAGTGCACTGGGGTGAGTATGGGGAATTTTACAGCAATGAAAAAAAAAATTTTTTTTCAAAGAGAAAAGTGAACTGTAGAGGTGTTGGACAGGGAGGGAAATGTGCAACAATGAATTAATGAAAATTCAAGATCTCTATAAACTTTCGTTAAGATAGCAATAATTTTTTTCCTTTTTTAATTAATTTTAATAGACATTTACAGAAGTTATGGATTTCCATTCATTCATTGCCACACTTTTCTCCCTGCCCACACCTCCCCACCACTTCACTCCCCTCTCTGAAAAGAAAAAGGGAAAAAAAGATATCAATAAAAATTGTTAAGAAAAATTTTAAAATAAAGTAAAATGTCTCCAGGAAGAGATTGTAAATTTTTTTTCTCCCGCAGAGCAGCTGGTGAATTCAAACCACGTGCCTTCTGGTAACTCCTTACCACCAGGCCACCAGAGTTCTCAAGGCCACCAGAACTCCCAGAATCTTTTTGCTTTAGCAGATCTGTGTTGAGAGCCCTATCATCTGTTTTGCTGATTCTTTGTTTCATCTCTTGTGATTCTACTCATCTGTCCCAGTAACACATTGACAGCTTCTGTATTGTTAGTTTAATTATTCTGAATTGCAAGTATTAGTTTTTCTATGGTTTATAATGTCTTGTTAGTTTTACCTGCTTTGTCTTGTGCTTCTTTTTATAAGCTCATGAGGAGTGTGCTTGTATTTTCCTTCAAGTCTTTCTCTTTTCATTTCATCCAATGAAAATATTTGTTAATTGTTCTTTTCTTTGTTTTTTTTTAAATTTAAATTTATTATTAATTTCAGTAAAAATTTACAGAGACTTTAGATTTCCATTCATTCATTGTTGTACTTTTCTCCCCTCCCAACCCTCCCCCCAGTACACTGTCCTCTTGGGAAAGTAAAAGAAAAATTCATTCATTGTTTTACAAACCCTCCCCCAGGTCCACTCCACCATGTAGCCTTTGCTCTAGACTTCTGTCATGACAAAAATACTTAATCACATATCCCTTTTAAACAGTTTTCTCCCTCATCTGTTTCAATGCAGTGTACATTATTGACACATCTTTCTCAGTCTCTCCCCAACTCCAAGGTCAGTCCTGTTTTACAACAGTGGCACCATGCAGTATTTGTCCTTTTGTGACCGAGATACTTCACTCAGCTTAATGTCCTTCAGGGTCACCCATTTTGAATAAAATTGCATGAGTTTCTTGTTTTTCAATGCATCATAGTATTCCATTGTGTGACTATACCACAGTTTCTCTATTCATTCGTTTGTTGATGGGCACTTAGGTTGTTTCCAACTCCTTGCTGTTGTAAAAAAAGCCACGATAAACGTTGGTGTGCATATAGCTGCTTGGATGTCAGTTATGGTCTCTTTGGGGTATATTCCCAGTAGTGGAATTGCTGGGCCAAATGGTATCTCTATTTGCAACTTTTTGAGAAAGTGCCATACTGCCTTCCATAGTGGTTGCACCATTTTACACTCTCACCAACAGTGAATAAGGGTTCCAGTTTCTCCACAACCTCGCCAGTGTTTGTTGCTTGCTGTTCTGTTAAATTTTGCAATTCTGACTGGGGTGAGATGATATCTCATAGTTGTTTTAATTTGCATCTCTCTTAGAGCTAGGGATTTTGAACATTTCTTCATGTGCTTGTTAGCCATCTGAATGTCTTCTTTGGTGAAGTGTATGTTCATATCCTGTGCCCACTTTTCAATTGGATTATTTACCTTTATCTTGTTGTGGTGTTAATTGTTCTTTTGAATTTCATGTCAGGAAGTTCCAGCTGGCTTTCCTCCTCCAGAAAATCCATCGACACTATATTTGGATCATTTTTAGGTGGTAATATCTTGCTTTGGTTTTTCGTGGAGTGTGAAGTTATATGCTTCTTCTGTGACATTGTGATGATGGTGTCTCTGAGCAGGAGATCCCTATAGATAGGGCTTCCTGGCCCTCTGCTCATTTCTCAGGTGGCAAGGAGCAGCTTCCAGGCCCTTTCATCACCAGAGTTATAGGAAGCAGGTACTCAGCTAGAGGTTCAATGGAGTAGCCTACTCAATGATATCAGTTTAAAGATTAAGGTGTGCCTGACCCAATGCATGATCTTTTAAGTTCTTTCCTACGTAGCTGAAAGCTTGACAATGAATAAAGATGGCAGAAGAAGAATTGATACTTTTGAATTGTGGTGTTAGAGAAACATACTCAAGGTCTCATGTACTGTTAAAAGAACAAACAAATATATCTTGGAGAAAGTACAATCAGGATGTTCCTCAGAGGCAAGGATAGTGGAATTTTGCCTCATATACTTTTGGGCATGTTGTTAAGAGGAGTGGCAAGTCTTTTAAAAAAGAAACCATGCTTGGAAAGAGAGAAGCAAAAAAGATGAATACCCTCAACAAATTGTTTGACACAGTGACTGTAACAATGGGTTCAAGTACATCAGAGATGGTGAGGATAGCACAGAACAGGGCAGAGATCTGCTGTTCATAGGTTGGCTATGGGTTATACTCTATTCAACAACAAAAATTACCTTCTGCAATCTGAAGCTGATGAAATATGTGCTCAAGATATATTAATAATAACTGCTGATTAGAATGCAAAAGTTGGAAACAGAGAAAGATTGGTGGTAGAACATGTGGCCTAGGTGATAAAAATAAGGGTAGAGACTGCATGGCAGAATTTTGTAAATTCATTGCAAATGTCTTGCTTAAAAAGCATCAACAATGAGTTTGTATGTTGTCCTTGCTGGGTGAAATAAATGAGAATCACATCAACTACATATTTGGGAAAAGACAGTGGGAATTTTTAAGACCATTATTCAGAAAAATGACAGTGTTCAACTGTGGAACAGTCTATCAATTTTTTTTATGTAAGTTTAAGTCAAAAGTGAGAAAAATTAAAACAAGTTCAGAAGAGCTAAAATATCACCTCCAGTACATCCCATGTAAGAATAGATGATCATTTCAAGAATAGATTTGCTCCATTGAGCAGTAATGACAGAATATGGTCATTTAAAATACAGGGAAGAAAAGTCCGAAATGTGTAAAAAAAGACTCTGAAACTTGCTCTTAAACGTAGAGAAGCTAAAGCAAAAGGAAGAAATAATGAAGTAAGATAGATGAACAGATGTCAATGAGAGAATTGAGAAGACAAAGTAATTTATTATCTGCAAAGACCTAGAGTTAAAAAACCAAAAGGAAAGAAACAGTACACTCAGAATTTCTCAATATGAAAAAGTGAAGCCTGAAATTGCAATAGTGAACGATGAATGATTGGGGAAAATACTGAATGATATGTTGTTGTTGTTGTTGTTGTTGCTGTTAGGGCCGTGGAGTTGAATATAACTCATAGTGACTCTATGAACAGCCATCCTGAACCCAGCTCTATCCTTTGCCATCCTTATCATCGCTGACATACTAAAGCCCATTGCTGAAGTCACCATGATAATTCATCTCCTTGAGAGTCTTCTTCTCCTTCACTGACACTCCATCTTTTCAAGCATGATGTCCCTTTCCAAGTGATAGCCTTGCCTAGCTAAATGGCTAAAGTTTGAAAGATTAAACTTCACCATCTTTGTCTTGAATGATATAGAAAGCAAGAAAAGAAGATGAAAGGAATACACAGTGACTGTACTAAAAATAGTTTATTGACATTGAATCATTTAAGAAGGCAGTATATAATCAAGAACCAAAGGTACAAAAGTTGAACATAGAAATTCCATATGACCCAGCTAATTCCATTGGTTGGGATACACCCTGAGAGAATGAGAACTGAGGCACAAACGGACACTTGAACACCAATGTTCATAGCAGTGTTATTCACCATCACAATAAAAAATAAACAGCCCAAATGTCCAGTCACAATGGAATGGATTGAGAAATTGTGGTACATGCACATGATGGATTATTACCTAACTTAGGAGAGAATGGAGAGCATTAAGCAAAGTGAACTAAGTTAGCCCATAAGGACAAATACTGTATAAGACCATTATAGTAGAACATGTCTGAGGATCCAAAGAGGGGGAGCAGAAGGGTGTGGATGGGTGGGGGTGGTATGGGGTGGTTAATGGGTGGAGGGAGGGGTGGGTAAAGGGAATGGGAAAGATCTGATGTGAAAAACAATATATATGAACTTAGTTGTATCTTTCACTTTTCTGTAAAACGCTAGTCTGTCTGATACTTTTCTAAATCTGAACACTCAGATTAATACAGACTAGGAAGAAGGTTTGGCCAGGCCATCCACTTCTTAAATAGGAGGCCTCTGAAAACACTATGTACAACAGAACACATGTAGATAACAGAAAGGGCAACTGAGGTTGAGCTTTCAAGTATGGAAATACAAAGGAAGAGGAACAGTTGTTAAGTAGACAGTAGTGATTGGGACATGGAATGTGAGAACCATGAATATAAGAAAATTAGATATTGTTAAGGAAGAAATGGAACGCATAAATATTGACATATTAGGTACTGGAGAAATGAGATGGACTGGCATGGGTCATTTTGAGTCAGATGATCATATGATACATTACTCTGGAGATGAAAAGGTGAGAAAAAATGGAGTTGCTTTCATAGTTAAAAAAGCCATTGCTAGATCCTTCTTGAAGTACAATATTGTGAGTGACAGGATAATATCCACACGAATACAAGGAAGTCCAGTGAATACCACTATCATTCAGATATATGCACCAACAATCAGAGCCAAGGAAGAGGAAATAGAAGATTTTTACCAACTTTTACAGTCGGAGATCGATCGAACATGCAATCAAGATGCACTGATAACAGTGGGTGACTGGAATGCCAAAGTTGGGAACAGAGAAGAAGATTCAGTAGTTGGAAAACATGGACTCAGTGACAGAAACGGAGTTGGAGAGAGGATGATCGAATTTTGCACAATGAATGATTTATTCATTGCAAATATATTTTTAAGAGAAATAAACGCAGGGTATATACATGGATTTCACCTGATGGTATGCATAGGAATCAGATTGATTACATTTCTGGAAAGAACTGCTGGAGAAGCTCAATATCAGTTGTGAAAACTAGGCCAGGAGCTGATAGTGGAACACACCACCAAATACTCATATGCAAGGTCAAGCTGAAGCTGAGGAAAATTAAGCCATGTCCACGGGAACCAAAATATGATTTTGACCCAGAATTTCAGAACCATCTCAGGAACAGGTTTGAGGCCTTGAACACTAATGAGTGAAGACCAGACAAGTTGCGGGAGGATGTCAAATGCATCATCCAGGAAGAGTGCAAACAGTCATTACAAAGACAGAAGAGGAAGAAAAGACCAAAATGGATGTCAGAAGAAACTCTGAAGATTGCACTGGAGTGCAGAAAAGCCAAAGCACAAGGAAGAACTCAAGATACCAAAGAGTTGGATAGAAGATTTCAAAAGGCAGCGCAGGATGAAAAAGTAAAATATTACAATGAAATGCGCAAGGAGTGGGAGTCAGAAAATCAAAAGGGCCGAACTCTAGCAGGAAGACCAGAGCATCCCCCTTGCTACAACTCTTCCTATTGCTCTTTTAGCCTCCAAGCAGCAAAAGTTCCCCTGCAGCCAAGGAGATCTCTCTACTGGATCTACTGGATCAGCATTTCTTAAGCTCAAGGAACTGAAGAACAAATTCAAACCTCGAGTTGCTATAATCAAGGGTGCTTCAGGCAGTATATTAAATGATCCAGGAAGTATTAAAAAAAGATGGAAAGAATATACTGAGTCACTGTATAGAAAGGAATTGACAGACACAGAAGAATTTCATGAAACAACATATGAGCAAGAGCCTATGGTAAGGAAGGAAGAAGTTCAGGCTGCTTTGAGGGAAATAGCAAAAAATAAGGCCCCAGGAATAGATGGTATACCAGTTGACATATTTCAGCTAACAGATGCTGCCTTGGATGTGCTCACCAAGTTGTACCAAGAAATCTGGAGAACAACCACTTGGCCAACAGACTGGCAGAGATCTATATTTGTTCCCATTCCAAAGAAGGGTGACCCAACAGAGTGTGGAAACTATAGAACAATTTCATTAAATTTCACATGCAAGCAAGATTCTACTGAAGATTATCCAAAAACTACTGGAACAACACATCAGCATAGAACTGCCAGAAGTCCAGGCTGGGTTTAGAAGGGGTCGTGGCACTAGGGATATTGTAGCTAATGTTAGATGGATCTTGGCTGAAAGCAGGGAATACCAGAGGAATGTATATCTGTGTTTCATTGACTATGCAAAGGTATTTGACTGTGTGGGTCATAACAAACTGTGGCTGACTCTGAGAAGAATGGGAATCCCAGAACACTTGATCATGCTAATGAGAAACCTATACTTGGACCAAGAGGCAGTTGTCAGAACAGAGCAAGGAAACACTGCATGGTTCAAAATTGCGAAGGGCATATGCCAGGGATGTGTCCTATCTCCATACCTTTCCAATCTGTATGCAGAACAGATTTCCCGGTAGGCTGGGCTCTGTGAGGAGGAATGTGGGGCCAAGATTGGTGGAAGATCTATCAACAATCTGCGATATGCAGATGACACAACCCTGCTTGCTGAAACTGAAGAGGACCTGAAGAGTTTGCTGCAGCCTTCGAAAGATTCTCACCACTGGGCCAATTGGCAGCATCAGGATGGATGGTGCAGAACTTGAGATTGTTCACAGCTTTAGTTTGCTTGGCTCCATAGTCAACACTGTCAGCACCAGTAGCCAGGAAATTAAAAGGTGCATTGCCATGGGAAAGTCTGCTGTTAGAGACCTCTCCAAAGTACTGAAGAGCAATGGTGTCTCTCTGGAGACTAAGGTGCGTCTGATACAGGCCATGGTCTTTGCTATCACCTGTTATGCATCAGAGAGTTGGACAATGACCAAGGAGGATAGAAGGAGAATTGATGCCTTTGAGGTGTGGTGTTGGAGAAGAGTATTGAGGGTACCATGGACTGCTAGGAAAACAGATTCATCGTGAAAAGGGTCAAACAGGGCGGCTTCTTGGGGGCAAGGATGCTGAGCCTCTGTCTGACATACTTTGGACATGTTGTAAGGAGGGACCGGTCCTTGGAGAGGGACATCATGCTTTGTAAAGTGGAGGGACAGTGCAGGAGGGAAGGCCCTCTATGAGGTGGATTGATTCAGTTACTGGGGCAATTGCGATGGGTATATCGGAGATGGTGCAATTGGCACAGGACAGAACGGAGTTTATGGTTCTTGTACATAGGGTCGCTATGAGTCGCAAACGACTGAACAGCACATAACAACAAAAACACAACAGTTGCAAAGTAAAACAGTATTAAAAAATTAAAAAAGAACCAATGGTACTGAAGAAAGAAGTTCAAGATGCATTGAAGGCATTGGAGAGTTATGATCCCAAGGATCTGGGATTTAAGGGAATACTAATTGAGACGTTTCAACAAATGGATGTAGCACTGGACATGCTCACTATTCTATGCCAAGAAATTTGGAAGACGGCTACCTAGCCCGATTGATTGGAAAAGGTCCCATATTCCAAAGAAAAGTGATCCAACAGAATGTGGAAATTATTAATACCACATTTTAAGAAAAATAATGCTGAAGATAATTTTTTATGGCAGGTGAAATACACTATCTGGGAATGTCTAGAAATTCAAGATGAATTCAGATGAGAATTTAAAAGGAGGGACATCCCTCCTTGATGGTCAGATGAGTCTTGGCTGAGACCAGAGTGTGCCAGCAAGATGTTTACCTGTGTTTTATTGTTTATGCAAAAGTAGCTGACTGTGTTGATCATAATAAATCATGAAAAATATTGAGAAGAAATGGAGTTCCACAAAACTTAATTTTGCTGAACCTGAACGTGGACCAAGAAGCAGTCATTTGGACAAAACCGAGGAATACCGCAGATTTAAAATTAGGAAATATGTGCATCAGGGGTGCATCTTTTTACTAAACTTGTTTGATCTGTATGTTTAGCAAATTATCTGAGAAGCTGGACTATGTGAAAAAGAATGTGGCATCAGGATTGGAGGAAAACTCATTATCAATAACCTGTATTTTGCGGATAACACAACATTAGTTTTGGAAAGTGAAGAGGACTTGAAGAACTTGAACAAGATCAAAGACTTCAGTATGGAACTGCAACCTCAAGGGGGGGATCCTTACAACTGGATCAATAAACAATATCATGTTAAATGGAGAAAAGAATGACATCAAGGATTTCATTTTACTTGGATCCACAATCAACACTCACAGAAACAGTATTCAATAAATAAAAGGACATATTGCACTGGGCAAGTTTACTTCAAAGGCCTTTTTTTTTTTTTTAGCAGGCAGATAAAGGCTATTGAATGATTGATCTATATAACTGCCAAGGCCACTATGTACAGACAGGAGAGGTGCTTTAATTCTTAGTCTCTTCCTCTTTAGACACAGTGTGATGATTTCTTCTTTCTTGGCCTGGAGCCGCTCCTCATGGCGTTTGCATGTGTCCTTGGTCTTAGATCTATGGGCCTCAGCCTGGTCAGCCAGGAGCTTCTTGCGGGCCTTATCTGCCTTCAGCTTGTGAATGTGTTCCATGAAAGAATTCGCTTGTTCTTTAACACATTCCTCTTTACTTTCAGGCCGAGGCTGTGGTACATGTGGCGATCAATCTTAGACTCCCGGTATCTTATGAGCAACAGGCTCAAAATCCTCATCCGCCTCATCCAGGTCACCTTGTAGGGCATTCGAGCATTAGCAGTGCCCTTTCACTTACTTATGCCCATATGCCTGCCCTTCCTGCGGGCTAAGGTATTTTTTCGGCATCGAGGCCAAGAATGGACAGTCACAGGCTTGCAGATGATCAGGCCAGCTTTGATCAGTTTCCGGATTTGCTGCCAAGAGTTAGCAATGGCAGTTTCATTGGTCTCTTGGAGTCCGCCCAGACTTTCTTCTTGCCACAGCTGAGGACACTAGAGGAAAGCCTCTTCTGAAACCTGAGCATACTCATGACTGCGGCCGCAGCGCCTAAAGGAAAAAAAAATAGGACCACTTAAAATTTTTTTTATTGATTTTAATGAAAGTTTACAGAGACTTAGGGTTTCCAGTCATTCATTGCTGCACTTTTCTCCATGTTCACCCCACCCCCAAATTCACTCTTCTCTTTGTAAAGTAAAAAATGAAAGACTCTTATTGTTATGCAATCCCTCCCCTTAAGTCCACTCCACCGTGCAGCCTTTATTCTGGACTCCTGTTATGACAATAACACTCAATCATATATCCCTTTTAATCAGTTCTCTTCCTGATCTGATTCAATGCAGTATACGTCATTCACCCCCTCCTTCTCTGCCTTCCCTCAACCTTTATGTCAGTCCCGTTTTACAACAGTGGCACTATGCAATATTTGTCCTTTTGTGACTGAGATATTTCACTCAGCATAATGTCCTCCAGAGTCACCCATTTTGTATAATATTTCATGAGTTCCTTGTTTTTCAATGCTGCATATTATTCCATTGTGTGAATATACCAGAGCTTCTCTATCCACTTGTTTTTTGATGGACACCTGGGTTGTTTCCAGCTCTTTGCTATTGTGAACAAAGCCACAATAAACATGGGTGTGCATATATCTGCTTGGATGTCAGTTATGGTCTCTTTGGGATATATTCCCAGTAGTGGAATTGCTGGGTCAAATGGTATTTCTATTTCCAACTTTTTGAGAAAGCGCCATACAGCTTTCCATAGTGATTGCACATTTTACACTCCCACCAACAGTGAATAAGGGTTCCAGTTTCTCTGCAACCTTTCCAGCATTTGATACTTGCTGTTCTGTTAAATTTTGCTCTTCTTACTAGGATGAGATTATATCTCGTAGTTGTTTTGATTTGCATCTCTCTTAGAGCTGGGAATTTTGAAGATTTCTGCATGTGTTTGTCTACCATCTGAATGTCTTCTTTGGTGAAGTGTCTGTTCATATCCTGTACCCATTTGTCAATTGGGTTATTTACCTTTATCTTGTTGTGGTGCTCTAGTATTTTATAAATTCTAGGTATGAATCCCTTGTCTGACATGTTGTTCTTGTTATGTGCTGTGGAGTTGCTTGCAACTCATAGCGACCCTATGTATAACAGCCCTAAACACTGCTCTATCCTATGCCAATCGCACTGCCTCTGACACACCCATCCCGATTACTCCAGGCACTGAATCAATCCACCTCAGAGAGGGTCTTCCCCTCTTGCTCCGTCCCTCCACACTCCCAAGCATGATGTCCCTCTCTAAGGACCTCTCCCTCCATACAATATGTCCAAAGTATGTCAGACAAAGCCCAGAATCCTTGCCTCCAAGGAGCAGCCTGGTTTAACCCTCTCCAGGGTGAATCTGTTTGTTTCCTTCGCAGTCCATGGTACATTCAATACTCTTCACCAGAACCACAGCTCAAAGGCATCAACTATTCTTCTATCCTTCCTAGTCATTGTCCAACTCTCTGGTGCATAACAAGTGATTGCAAAGATCATGGCCTGTATCAGATGC
>NW_006399833.1:2723993-2726184 GCF_000299155.1 Elephantulus edwardii | reverse complement strand
ATTCTTCTGGTATTCCCTGCTTTCAGCTAAGATCCATCTAACATCAGCTACAATATCCCTAGTACCACGACCCCTTCTAAACCCAGCCTGGATTTACGGAAGTTCTCTGCTGATATGATGTTCCAGTAGTTTTTGGATAATCTTCAGTAGAATCTTACTTGCATGTGAAATCAACGATATCGTTCTATAGTTTCCACACTCTGTTGGGTCACCGTTCTTTGGAATGGGAACAAAGATATATCTCTACCAGTCAGTTGACCAACTGGTTGTTCTCCAAATTTCTTGACACAACTTGGTGAGCACATTCAGGGCAGCATCCATTAGTTGAAATACGTCAATTGGTATACCATCTATTCCTAGGGCCATATTTTTTGCTATTTCCTTCAAAGCAGCTTGAACTTCTTCCTTTATCACCATAGGCTCTTGCTCATATGTTGTTTCATTATATTCTTCTGTGTCTGCCAATTACTTTTGATACAGTGACTCAATATATTCTTTCCATCTTTTTTAAATACTTCCTGGATCATTTAATATTCTGCTTTCATCCTTGATTATAGCAACTTGAGGTCTGAATTTGGTCTTCAGTTCCTTGAGCTTAAGAAGTGCTGAACGAGTTTGGCCCTTTTCATTTTCTGACTCCAACTCCTTGCACATTTCATTGTAATATTTTGCTTTGTCATCCCATGCTGCCTTTTGGAATCTTCTATTCAGCTCTTTAGTATCTTGAATTCTTCCTTGTGCTTTGGCTTCTCTGTGCTCCAGTGCAATTTTTCAGAGTTTGTTCTGACATCCGTTTTGGTCTTTTCGTTTTTCTCTTCTGTCTTTGTAATGACCGTTTCACTCTTCCTGGATGATACATTTGAAATCCTCCCACAACTCATTAGGTCTTCATTCATTAGTATTCAAGGCCTCAAACCTGTTCCTTAAATGGTTCTGAATTTCAGGTGGGATGAAAAAAAAATTTGGTAATGACATGTCAGACACTACTACACTCTAGTGTCTGACATGTCATTACCAAATATCTTTTCTCAATCTGTGGCTTCCCTTTTTACTGTATTGGAGAAGGTTTTGGATGTGTATAGGGATTTGATTCAAAGGACCATTTTAAAGTTCTTACAAGCAAAGATATCACTTTGAGGACTAGTTTGCTGTCAGGGACCTCTGGATCCCTCAAGAATATTGAAGAGCAAAGATATCAATCTGGAAATTAAGGTGCACCTGATCCAGGCCATAGACTTTGTAATTACTTGCTCTGCATCTAAGAGCTGGATAATAACTAAGGATGATAGAAGAAGGGTCGATGTCTTTGAATTGTGGTGCTGCAGAAGAGTGTTGAACATACTGTGGACTGCCAGGGGAACAATCAGTTCTGCCCTGGAGAGAGTAAAACCAGTTCGCTTCCTGAAGGCAAGGATTATGAGGCTTTATCTCACATACTTGGGCATGTGGCCAGGAAGGAGTCCTTGGAAAGGCACATCATGCTTAGAAGGGTGGAGGGACAGTGCAAGAGAGGAAGATCCAAGATAAGATAGATTGACTCAGTAACTAGAGAAATGGGATTAGATCTGTTGGAGACCATGAGATTGGCCCAAGATAGGGCAGAATTCAGAGCTAATGTACAGAGAGTCGCTATGAGTCGCAGACAACTCCATGGCACATAACAACAAACCCAGTCATGATATTTTCAATCACCTCAAACACATGTCAAAGTCTGACAGTACATTAGGAAGACCAAAGAAGAACTCATGTCTTTGAATGGTACTGTTGAGCAGAATTGACTCTATCTTGAGCAGTCTTAGAAGTGCAGCCAGAATGCTCTTAAGAAGCAAATATCATGAGACTTTCTCATACTTCAGGTATGTTATCAGAAAGGGTAAAGGACATTGTGCTTGAAAAAGACAAGGGCTAGCAGAAAAAGATGAATATTCTTTGTTATTAATATTATTAATTTTAATGAAATGTTACAGAGACTTTGGATTTCCAGTCATTCATTCATTCATTCATTGTTGCACTTCTCTCTCCTCCCAACCCTCCCCCCTAGCACACTACCCTCTTCGAAAAGTAAAAGGATCCAACGGGATCCAAAAAGTCAAGGTCAAGTTCCCACCCACCCACTAGCCTCTAGCTGGTCTGCAGAGTTCACAGAAGCCAGCTGGCTGGCTCGGTTGGGCTATTGTGTGAGGGCACCTGC
>NW_006399833.1:2705273-2706219 GCF_000299155.1 Elephantulus edwardii | reverse complement strand
TTTCTTGATGTTGAGCTTCAATCCATATTGAAGGCTGCAGTCCTTGACCTTCTGCAGCAAATGCTTCAGGTCCTCCTCAGTTTCAGCAAGCAGGGTTATGTCATGTGCATAGCGCAGGTTGTTGATGACTCTTCCCCCAATCCTGATGCCAAATTCCTCCTCATACAGCCCAGCATCTCGGATGGTCTGTTCTGCATACAGATTGAAAAGGTATGGAGACAAAATACATCCCTGACGGACCCCCTTCTTGATTTTGAACCATATAGTGTCTCCTTGGTCTGTGTTGTCTATTTCCTTTTTTAGTTTTATTAATGTTTGTTTTATATATTTTGCAAGTCTTTCATTTGGTGAATAGATATTTATTATTGTTATGTCTTTTTTTTCTATTGACCCCCCTTAATCATTATGTAGTGACCTTCCTTGTCCTTTATGATGGCTTTTGCTTTGAAATGTATTTAATCATTCATTAATATCACTGCTCCTTCTTCTTTCTGGTTTCCATTTGTTTTGTATATTTTTGCCCACTCTTTTATTTTTAGTCTTTGTTTATCTTCATTTTTCAGATGTGTTTCTTATAGACAACATATTGATGGATTTGGGATTTTTATCCAATCTACTCAGAGTTCCCTAGTTAAAATAAGTTTTGTAGCAGGAGTGGCATCCACTTCTGAAATAGCTTGTCTCCATAAACCCTATGAACCTGAAGAAAGGATGAAAGTTATACAAGTGGGCAGGTCTTTCATTCATAGGGTCACTGTGAGTCGCCTATGACTCAACGACATTTAACAACAACAGTGTTGGTGGTGGGGTACAGGGGGGATTGTATACCAATGAACGAATTTTTCTTGTGCTTTTCAAACTGGGGGTGGGGAGGTGGGCAGGGAGAAAAGTGCAACAATGAATGAATGGAAATCCAAAATATCTATAAATGTTCATTGAAATTAAT
>NW_006399833.1:2689127-2703834 GCF_000299155.1 Elephantulus edwardii | reverse complement strand
GAATAAAATTTAATTAAAAAAACAAACAACTCTTTTTCTCTTCAGTGGTGCGTTTAAATAATTTACATTCAGTGTGATTCTTGAGAGGCAAGGTTTCATTGCTATCATTTTGTTGAGTTCTGTTTGGTGTTGTTGCTAGTTACTTTGGTCCATCCTGCTGTCTCTGGCACTTCTGTTAGAAGGACGTCTCTCAGTGTTTCCTGTAACACTGATCTTGTTTTTACAAACTCCCTTTGGTTCTGTTTTTCTGGGAATATCTTGATCTCTCCTTCATATTTGATGGACAGTTTTGCCGAGTACAATATTCTTGGTTGACAGCTGTGTTCTTTGAGTGTTCGTTATATGTCATTCCACTGTCTTCTTGCTCACATGGTTTCTGCTGAGAAATAGGTACTTAGTCTTACCTGCTCTCCCTTATAGGTTACTCTTTGTTTCTCCTTCGCTGCTTCCAGAATTCTCTCCTTATCTTTGGTTGTGGCAAATATTATTATGATATGTCTTGGTGTTTTTCTTTTGGGGTCTATTCTATATGGAGTTCTCTCAGTTTCTTGAATATATGTTGTCTCATTCTTCATTATGCCTGCATAGTTTTCTTCTAATAATTCTTCCACAACTTTTTAGGTGCCTTTAGTTACTTCTTCTTCCTCTGGGATTCTGATTATGAACATGTTATTTCTCTTGATGTTGTCCCACATTTTTCTTAGGTTTTTTTTTCTTTTTCCTTCTTTTTTGAATCTGCTTTTTACTGTAGCAGGTCAGTGGTGACAATTCTTTCTTCTATTTCACTGGTTCTGTGTTCCATCTCTTCAACCCTGTTTGTGTGTCCCTTCATCATGTTGACAGCATCTGAAACCTTGGTTCTCTTATTTTAGATTGTGGTTTACAGAGCCGTTAATGCCTCATTTGTTTTATATGTATTGTTTTTTTAATCTCTTCCTGGTTTTTGCTTGCAATGTCCTATAATTCTTCAAGTTTGTCTTTCACCCATTGAAAATAGTCAATCATTTTTCTTTTAAATTCTGTGTCAGAAAGTTTCATCAGACTTTCTGGCTTCAGGAAAACCATTGATACTGTGTCTTTTTTTGGGGGGGGACATGTTGCTTTGTGTTTGTGTAGGGGTGAGGTAGCTTCTTCCTACATGACATTCCTGTGGTGGAGTTTTTCATGTCTGACGTAATAGCAGATTCTTGATCTGAAGGTGACACTCTAAAAGAGGGTGCAGAAGCTACCCTGCCTGGATTTCTCTCTGCCTTCTCACCCAAGGAAAATTGTGCTTCACTTTGGTAGAGAAAAGGTCAGTGGAAGCAGCCTCCTCTGTCAGACAACTGACACACCTAGTTTAGCCCAAAGTGTTTTGGGCTAAAAGCAGTTGATGGGCTGGTCATGAGGACATGTAAGGTGGAGCACAGAGACCTGACTGGAAAACCAGGAAGCCTTGGTTTTTCCCTTCAAGAAGACCTCTCCCTGTTTTGTTCCCTTCTGATTGAGCTTAAGGGATCCCACGTGTTCCAGCCAAAAAGGAGTGATCCCCCCCCACAATGTACCTCAGTCAAGTTCTAGCATCACTCTCAATGCACATCAGCTCCTAGGTGGGTGTTGGTGTCAGCACTAGAATTCTGAGTAGGAGTTAACGGTGTCAGTACAGGAGTTCCTGGTGCAGAGCATTGGCACCAGGACCAGGGTTCCAGGTCCTGGAGATCCGGGAGCAGGGCATCGCTGTTGGGCTATTGGTGCTGGGCCAGAGTGTCTGGCGTGGGCCCTGAGTGCCTTCACCAGAGTTCTGAAACCAAATTTCCAGATTTGGGGTATGGGTGCCAGGGCCAGGGTTGCAAGCACCAGGTGTGGGCACCAAAGCTGGAGTTCCCGACATTGGGCTAGGGTGCCGGGGCCAAAATTCTGTGACCAGTGTCCTGGATGCAGGGTGTGGGCACCAGGATTGGGATTCTGAGTGTGGGGTGTGGGTGCTGGGGCCGGGGTTCTGTGTGGGGCATGGGTCCTGGGATGGAGTTATGGGGCTGGAGTTACAGGCACATGGCATAGGCACCAGGATCAGGTTTCCAGGTGCAGGCTACAGGCACTGGGGCCAGGCTGGAGTTTCAGGGCCAGAGTTCTGGTCACGGGGCATGGATGCCAGGGCCAGGGTTCTGGGCATGGGCTACAGGTGCTGTGGCTGGGCCAGAATTATGCGGCTGAGGTTCTGGGCATGGGGCATGGGCACTGGGTTCTGGGCACCAGCCATGGGAGCTGGGACCAGCTAAAGTTACAGGTATGGGGTTCTGGGCACAGGGTGTGGGTGCCAGGGCCAGGCCCGAGTTATAAGGCTGGAGTTCTGGGCTCCAGGGCCAGGCCGGAGTTAGGCGTCTGGGGTTCTGGGCACAGGGCATGGGCACTGGGGCCAGGCCAGAGTTCCAGGGCTGGAGTTCTGGGTGTGGGGTGTTCGCAAAGTGGCCAGAATTTCTGGCATAGGCTGGATGCAAGGAGACTAGAGATCTGGACTCACACTAAGACATTTTTAAGGCGGGTACCAAGTTAGTTGACTGTTTTTGTTCAAACATTCTTCTAGGTCATATGTGCGTCCACTTGCCATACAGAGGTAACTTGTGGTTACTGTGAATCTGAACACTGTGACACTGATGCGTCAAATGTGTTAATGGTTACCCATGGCGGACAGTGTTTGGTGGGGCTCCCCGATTTAAACAAGCTTGGAAGCAGGAGTGGCATCCGTTTCCATAAATAGCTTACCTCCGGAAACCCTATGAACCTGGATAAAGGATGAAAGTCACACAAGTGTTGAGGACTCTTGTCCATAGGGTTGCTATGAGTCGCCTACGACTCGACGGCACTTAACAACAACAACAACAACCACCTAGTTAATTGACTGGATTCAAGGTGTGGTACAGGGCATAGCAGCAGCGCAGGGCTAGCAGCAGCACAGAGTGTAGCAGCCATATTGCCTCTATTTTTAAGTGGCACTAATTGAATACTAATTTCCATACTTGGCTCTACAATAATACCCATGGTACCAGCAGTCAAAGGACATACTGCTGAAATCAAAGGACATACTGCATTGGGAAAATAGGTTGCCAAGGACCTCTTTAAAGTGCTAAAGACCAAGGATGTAAATTTAAAGACTAAGGTGCACCTGATCCAATCCATGGTGTTTTCAGTTGCTTCCTATTTATCTGAAAGTTGGACAATGAATAAGGAAGACTTAAGAAGAATCTACACTTATATTTACACTTATTATATGACTCTCCCACTAGAAATGTAAGGGACATGACTTACCTGCAGAGACAGTTTTATTGGCCATGTAGTTCTAGAATGCAGTGGTGGATAACAGAATGTTGAGAAGCAAGGTAATCCCAGAACACTTAATTGTGCTCATACACAAAACCTATACACAACACAAAACCTATACACAGACCAAGAAGCACTCTCCAAAATAGGACAAGGGAAGAATGCATGGTTTAAAATCAGAAGGGTATGTGTCAGGGTTGTATCTTTTCTCCATACCTTTTCAATCTATATGCTGAGCAAATAGGAAATGGTTGCAGAAATAATTTATGATTGTGGTCATTTAATCTCTATGCTATAATTTAATAATAAATCTTATTAAATATTAAACTTTAAAAAAAAAGAAGAATCTACACTTTTGAAATGTAGTATTGGAGAAGAGTACTGACTATCGTATACACTACCAAAAGAGTAAACAATTCTGTCTTGGAGGAAGTGCAACCAGGGTGTTCCTTAGAGAGAAGGATGGTGAAAATTTTAGAAGAGGCCAGTCCCTGGAAAAAGTCATCACGTTTTGAAAAGTAGAGAGTAAGCAAAAAAGAGAAAGATCCTCAAGGAGATGGATTGACAAAATGACAGCAACCATGGGCTTGAGCATGGCAGAAATTGTGAGGATATCCCAGTATAAGGCAAGTTTTCAATATGTTGTTCATAGGGTTACTATGAATCACTGTTGACTTCACAGCTCATAACAAACAACAGCAACAACAATTTAAATGTTTCCTTGCCAATACAATATTATTTTCTCTTCAACATTTCATTATGAGAAAACTTTACTCAAATTTTAAATAATTGTATAATATACATTTATACACATGCTAACTAGAGCATAAATTTTACACTTTATTGTATTTATTTTCATCAAATTTCCCCCCTGTCTTATTATCCATCTTTCAGGAAGCACTGGTGATCTAGTGGGTAAAGAATTTCACTGCCAACCAAAAAACAGGCAGTTTAAATCCAACAGCTGCTCTGAGAAAGAAAAATGGGTAATCGTCTCCCATGCAATTTACAGTCTCTGAAAACCTGCTGGAGGGTCAGCTATGAGTCAGTTCCAACTTGACAGTAATTAATGAATCTCTTTTTTTCTGCATTTCAAAGTAAATATTAGGAGACTTTCCTTGAAACACGTCAACATATGTAGAAGTTAGTATTTGTTTAGAATTATTTTTTCAGATAAGTTTTCATACCCCGAAATACAGAAATCTTAGTGAACTTTTTTATTACTTTTCATATACATATAATCCACGTAGCATATCATGTCATTTACATGACTCCTAATGAAAACACACACACACACACACACACACACACACATCTGGCACTGGTTATGAATTTATTCCTTTGCACTAAGGATCCTAAGCTATCTTAGACAAATGCCTTCTTCCCAGAGAAGAACACTGTATATCCAAGGAACATTTTGCCTTGATTCAAAGCTGAAGACTGATACCTGTGGCCATGTGGCACCTCTTGGTAGAATAAAAACATTCTCCTGCTGGATCTGATGTACCTCCCTTTTCCTCTGCTCCATCTTGCTCTTACCGTCTCTCAAAATAGCTGGAGTTTCCTTCTCCCTGAGCTGCCCTGGTCTCCTTGTAAGGATTTGGGATTCAGGCTACTAAAATTCATCAAGATGGGAAAAACAGACCATCAACTAAGTCAAGGCACAAGTCTCGAAGCGGGTAAACTCAGGCTGAATAAGACTCTGGGAAGAAAGACCATGAGTTTATTAAAAATTAAACACACACCAGGCAGGAGAGTGACCGGTGAGGAAGGTCTTTCCCTAAGGCACTGAACTGGAGGGAAGAAGCATGGAGCCCCTGTTGCAAAGGGTTCCTGCTAATTGGAAAAAGGAAGGGGCACACACAGGCCTGACTGGAGTGCAAAGGAGGAAGGGGAGTGCTGGACATAGAAGGACTGAACAGTGTTCACCTAACACTCCATTCCGTCAACTCCTTGAGACTGGCAAGTACAGAGTGAATGCCTGCTCCTCTTCCAGCAAATCTTCACTTCCATTTTCAGGGCTGTTTTCCCTCATCTACTAGGGGGCTGGGAAGGAAGTTCACACTACAAACTCTTAGGCCTAAATTCCCTGCTGGATTTCCCATTCTGGGCTTTCTTCAGCAAGCTCCCTCCCAACTGGATCTCTCCTGTCCAGATCCTCAACTTGCCAGCCAAGGCTCTATGGTTTAATCACACCAAAGCACTTCTTTCCCTATTTCCTTAGCTATAAAACTGCCTGACTAATTTAGCTTTCAAGCCTTGATCTGCCAGTTGGGGAGCATATACTCCCCACCTGTTCTTCTTTTTTTTATTTTCTATAATCCATTTGCCTTCTCTGAGTCTTCAAAACGGGAATGGAAATCAGAGTTGCCGAACATACCCTGTGCCAGTGGCTGTAATCAGATTTGTTTAAATCTTTGTTCAAGATACTTCTTCATATTGCACTCCAAATAATCACCTTTAGAGTGTGGAGGCCATTGGAGAACCAAGTATTGAATAGAAGTGGAGTTAAACCAGCTATGGCCTATGTATCAATGAGGGAGTTTGTCTTTTGCTTTTCAAGGAGAGGAACAAACGGTGGGGGGAGGGGGGTGTGCGGGGAGAAGGGTGCAACAATGAATGAATGGAATTCCAAAATCTTTGTAGATGTTCATTGAAATGAAAAATAAACATACTAAATTAAATTTTAAAAAATGGTTGGACAGAATAGGTAGGTAAGAAGAAATAAGTGGAAAAGTTGTTCCTTCCAATTCGGAAATATAGCTTTATAAACACTCTCCATTTTTGTCTTCTACTTTTAAAAAAATTATTGTGCTGAACACATATCCATTTTTCACTTATTAACATGGCAAAGTAGGTTACAAAGACCAAACTACTATACAAAAACTGGCTATATGTGAAAATAGAGGATGATCGCAACAGATCACAAACATTATACAACAGATAAATTATACCTTCACATAAATGCAAAATTACTGACAATCATGGCGCAGCCATGATGATACACAACACACAATTAATAACTCAGTGTTACTAAGCACTATGGCATTTTAAACTGCCAGACATGTTGTTATTGTTGTTGTTATGTGCCATCGAGTCATTTGCGACTCATAGGGACCCTATGTACAACAGCCCTAAACCCTGCTCTGTCCTGGGCCAATCACATTGCCTCTGACACACCCATCCCGATTACCCCAGTCACTGAATCAATCCACCTCATAGAGGGTCTTCCCCTCCTGCGCCATCCCTCCACCCTCCCAAGCATGATATCCCTCTCCAAGGACCTGTCCCTCCTTGCAACATGCCCAAAGCATGTCAGACGAAGCCCCAGACTCCTTGCCTCCAAGGAGCAGCCTGGTTTAATCCTCTCTACGATGAATCTGTTTGTTTTCTTGGCAGTCCATGGTACATTCAATACTCTTCTCCAGCACCACAGCTCAAAGGCATCAACTCTCCTTCTGTCCTCTCTAGTCATTGTCCAACTCTCTGATGCATAACAAGTGATTGCGAAGACCATGGCCTGTATCAGACACACCTTAGTCTCCAGAGAGACACCGTTGCTCTTGAGTACTTTAGAGAGGTCCCTAACAGCAGATTTTCCCATCGCAATACATTTTTTTTCCTGGCTACTGGTGCCAAGAGTGTTGACTGTGGAGCCAAGCAAACTGAAGCTATGAACAGTCTCAATCTCTTCGCCATCCATCCTGATGCTACCGATTGGTCCAGTGGTGAGAATCTTTGTCTTCTTGACATTGAGCCTCAGTCCATACTGAAAGCTGCAGTCCTTGACCCTCTGCAGTAAGTGCATGAGGTCCTCCTCAGTTTCAGCAAGCAGGGTTGTGTCATCTGCATAACACAGATTGTTGCTAGATCTTCCACCAATCCTAAAGCTACGCTTCTACTCATAGAGCCCAGCCTCACGGATAATCTGCTCTGCATACAGGTTGAAAAGGTATGGAGATAGGACACATCCCTGGCATACACCCTTCCCAATTTTGAACCCTGCACTGTTGCCCTGCTCTGTTCTGATGACTGCCTCTTGGTCCAAGTATAGGTTTCGCATTAGCATGATCAAGTGTTCTGGAATTCCCATTCTTCTCAGAGTCAGCCACAGTTTGTTATGATCCACACAGTCAAATCCCTTTGCGTAATCAATGAGACACAGATAGACATTCTTCTGGTATCCTCTGCTTTCAGCTAAGATCCATCTAACATCAGCTACAATATCCTTAGTACTACGACTCCTTCTAAACCCAGCCTGGACTTCTGGCAGTTCTCTGCTGATGTACTGTTCCAGTCATTTTTGGATAATCTTCAGTAGAATCTTGCTTGCATGTGAAATCAATGATATTGTTCTGTAGTTTCCACACTCATTTGGCCAAGTGGTTGTTCTCCAGATTTCTTGGCACAACTTGGTGAGCACGTCCAGGGCAGCATCTGTTAGCTGAAATATGTCAATTGGTATACCATCTATTCCTGGGGCCTTATTTTTTGCTATTTCCTTCAAAGCAGCTTGAACTTCTTCCTTCATCACCATAGGCTCTTGCTTAAATGTTATTTCATTAAATTCTTCTGTATCTGCCAATTCCTTTCGATACAATGACTCAGTATATTCCTTCCATCTTCTAATGTGCGGTGTTGGTAGTATAGTGGTGAGCATAGCTGCCTTCCATCTCCTTTTGATACTTCCGGGATCATTTAACATTCTGCCTAAAGCATCCTTGATTATAGCAACTTGAGGTTTGAATTTGTTCTTCTGCCAGACATACATAGTGAATATGCAAAATACACAAATAGCAGACTGTTCACTATTGTCTTAAAAGTGAAATGTCAGATAATGAGATGCTCACTAAATGAGCAGTTGTTGTAAGGGGCTGTCGAGTTAAGTATGACTCATAAAGACCTTATGAAGAACAGATCTGAACCCTGTCCTATCCTGTGCCATCCTCATCATCATCTCTGACACACTTGAGCACATTGCAGCACTCACCATGTCAACCCATCTGGTTGAGGGTCTTCCTCTCTTTTACTAACCCTTTATCTTTCCAGGCATGATGCCCCTCTCCAAAGAATAGCCTCTCCTAAAAACATACACAAAATATGTGAGATGAAGCTTTGTCTTTTTGCCTCCAAGGAGCACCCTTACTGTACTTTCTCCAAGACATACTTATTTGGTTTTTTGGAAGTCCATGGGATACTCAGTACTCTTCTCCAATACCATAGCCTCAAAGGTATCAATTTTCTTCTGTCATATTTATTCATTATTCAGCTTTCAGATGCATAGCAAGTGATCGAAAAGACCATAGACTGAATCAGGTGCACCTTAGTCATCAAACTGACATTGTTGCTCAAGAGTTTAGAGAAGTCCCTGATTGCACTTTCCTAATGCAATGCATCTCCTGATCTCCTGACTGGTGGTACCAAGTGTGTTGATTTTGGATCCAAGTAAGATAAAGCCATTGACAGTTTCAATCTTTTCTCTATCTATCCTGATGTTTAGGGAGCTCTGGTGCATTCCCAAAGGCATAATGCTGGAGGGTCAGCTATGGATCAGTTCTAACTCAATGATACACAATAACAACATCAGAGATAGTAAGGATCGATGGGGATAAGACAAGGTTCAAATCTGTTGTTTGACACTGTAGTCAACTCTAAGGCACCTAACAATATTTCCTTAAGAGAATGCAAACTGAAGAGGAATGTTCTTGTATTATCTTAAAAAAATAACATTTCAAGATCTAGTCCGAAGTACAACACTTTCAGTGGTAGAATAATATCCATATACCAACAAGACCAGTTAAAAGGATTATTATTCACATCTATTCATAAACCACTGTAGCTCTGGTGGCCTAGATGTAAGGAGAAGTGCTGCCAACCCAAAGACATGTAGTTTGAATCTACCAGCAGCTTAACAGGAGAAAGATGAGTACTCTTCTCCATGTTATTTACTGCCTCTGAAAACCTGCTGGAGAGTCAACTATGGGTCAGTTCCAATCAAACATACAATCAAGATGCATTGATAAGCTTTCTCTCTTCTTTTTTTATTATACTAGTTTATTTACAAAATTGGAATACATTGTTTTCCAGACCAGAATCTTCCAGTTTCCCTCCCCCACTCATCAAATGGTACAACCCCACGATTAATCCCACCTTTCCCCCGCACTTCCTTATCCCTCTGCTTCCACCCCCAAAACACACAGATCCTTATACTCATTTTACAATAACAGTTTTGTACAATATTTATCCTTATGGGACTGAGTTAATTCACTTAGCATAAGGCTCTCCAGTTCCTCCTAAATTAGGCAATAATTTAGAAAATCATTGCTCCTGAATGTTGCTTAGTATCTCAGACAAGAGCTTCATAACGAAAGTTTACAGAATACTCCTGGGCCTCCACAAGAAAAAGACTGATAACCCAATTGCAAAATGGGCAAATCACATGGAAAGAATTTTCACAGAGGATGGTATTTGAATGGCAAACAGACACATGAAGAAATGCTCAAAATCATTGACAATAAGAGAGATGCAATTCAAAATCACAATGAGATAGTCTTTCACTCCAGTAGCAGTGGCAAAGTTTAATAGGGCAGCAAGCAACAAATGTTGTGAGAAAGAACTCATACATTTTTTGTAGAATTGTAAAATAGTACAACCACTCTGGAAGGAAATTTGACCTTTTCTCAAAAAGCTGAACATAAAAACTCCATATAACCCAGTTATTCCACTGCTTGGAATATACCCTGAAAAAATGAGAACTGAGGCACAAACAGACACTTGTACACCAATGTTCATAGCAGTGTTATTCACCATCGTAAGAACATGGGAACAGCCCAGATGTCCAACCACAATCAAATGGATTGAAAAATTATTACACAATCATACAATGGGATACTATGCAGCATGCAGGAGCAATGATTTTGCAAACTTTCTACTAATAGCATGATGTAAAGTCTGGTTTCATCCCTGTCTTTCCAGGGGTCCTTTCTCTTCTTTCTTCTTTTTCCCTTTTACTCTTTTTGCATGGCCCACCTTTCAATAGTTATGCCTCTGTCTTATTAACATAATAAACTTTTTTCACTTGTTTTGCTAAATTTAAAAAAAAGAGATGTGTTTACAAATACTGATGAATGAAATGTGAAAGGTGGAAACAAAGAAGGATAGGTAGGTAGAAAATATGGTCTTGGTAATATTTTTAAGTGAGTCTGTAATTCACATGTTTGAATTTTGCAAGACTTACTCATTGAAAATATCTTTTTAAAACAATATAAATAGCAACTATACACACAGACATTGTCATGTGAAATGCATGGGAATCAAATTGATTGCATCTGTGGAAAGAGTTGGTGGAGAAACTCAATATATTGCTCAGAGCAAGGCAATTGTGCAAAAGTTCCTCAAGGTGCTTACACACAAGTTCAAATTGAAGTTGAGGAAAATTAATGCAAGCCCATGAGAGCCAAAATACAACCTTGACTATATGACTATATCCTATTTGAATTATCAGGACCATTTCAAAAATAGATTTGATGCATTAAATAGTAATCATTGAATATCAAAACAGGTAGGGAGGGACATCACACATGAAAAGGATTATAAAGGTGGGGGAATATCAAAATGTTTACCAGGAGAGACTCTGAAATTTGCCCTTGAATATAAATTAGCTAAAGAAAATGGAATAAATTATAATGTAAAAGAGCTGGACAGATTTCACATGACAGCTCCAGAAGACAAAGTATTGTAATGAAATTTGCAAAGACCTAGATTGAGAAAACCAAAAGAGACAAACACATTGGATATTTATCAACTGAAATAACTAAAGAAAAAAAACCAGGCCTCCAGTTGTAATATTGAAGGATTCTATGAGCAAGATATTGAATAATGCAAGAAGCATAGTCACTATAACAAAAAAGAATTGCTGACATTCCATCATTTCAGGAAGTAGCATGTGATCAAGAATTGATGATATTCAAGGAAGAAACAAATCCAAGGTGTCTTGAAGGCAGCAGAGGAAAAAATGCAAAGCTTCAAGAATTGACAGAATACCAACTTAGATGTTTTAGTGAAAGGAAGTGCTCACTTGTTTATGACAAGAAATTTGAAAGACAGCCAGCTGGCCAACCAACAGGAAGAAATGCATATTTTTGCACATTCCAAAGAAAAATGACCCCAAAAGAATGTTGATGTTATAGAACAACTGCATGGATTATAATAAATTATGGATAACAAACATTTAGAAGAATGGGAATTCCAGAACAATTAATTGTGCACGTGTGGAACCTATATATAAACCAAGAAAGAGTCGTTCAAATAGAACAAGGAATTACCACATATTTCAAAATTAACAAAGTTGTGCATTGAGGATATATGTTTTCACCACATTAATTTAATTTGTATGTTGTTGTTACATGCCTTTGAGTTGAGTACGACTCATAGCGACCCTGTGAGCAAAATATCTGAACCTAGTCCTGTCCTGCGCCATCCTCACACTTCCTGACACACAAGAGCACATTGCAGCAGTCACTATGTCAATCCACCTAGTTGAGGGTCTTCCTCTCCTTCGCTGACCCTCCACCCTTCCCAACATCATGTCCCTCTCCAATAAATAGCACCTCCTAGCAATATGTCCAAAGTATGTGAGGCCAAGCCTCATCATTCTTGCCTCCAAAGAGCACTCTAGCTGTACCCTCTCCAAGATATATCTGTTTGTTTTCTTGGCCATCCATGGGATGTTCAGTACTTTTCTCCAACACCATAGCTCAAAGGCTGTCAATTGGAAAGACTATGGCCTGAATCAGATGCACCTTAGTTCTCAAACTGGCATCACTACTCCTCAATAATTTGGAAAGGTCCCTAACTGCAGATTTTCTCAGTGCAAAGTATTTCCTTATTCCCTTACTGCTCATAACCAAGGGTGTTAATTTGTGGATCCAAGCAAGATGAAGTTGTTTACAGTTTCAATCTCCTCTCTAACCGTCATGACACTGCCTATTGGTCCAGTGGTAAGAATCTCTGTTTTCTTGATATTGAGATGCAATCCATACTGAAGGCTGCATTCCTTGATCTTCTGTAGCAAGTGCTTCAAGTCCTCCTCATTTACAACAAGCAAGGTTGTATCATCTGCATAATACAGGTTATTGATGAGTGTTCCTCCAATCCTGATGTCACATCCCTCTTCATAGAGTCCAGCTTCTCAGATATTTTGTTCAGCATATAGATTGAACAGATATGCAGATAGAATACAACCCTGACACACTTCCTTCCCAATTCCAAACCATGCAGTGCTCCATCGCTCTGTTCACACAACAGCCTCCTAATCCAGGTATAGGTTCCTCATGAGCACAATCAGGTGCTCTGGGATTCCCATTCTTCTCAATGTCAGCAACAACTTGTCATGATCCACACAGTCAAACGCCTTTGCATAGTCAACTAAGCACACATAGACATTCTTCTGATATTCTCTACTTTTAGCTAGAAACCATCTGACATCTGCAATGATATCTCTGGTGGCACCACCTCTTCTAAATCCTGCTTGAAGTTCTGTTAATTCTCTATCTATGTACTGTTCCAGACATTTTTTAATGACATTCAGCAGTATTTTGCTTGCCTGAGATATCAATGAAATTGTTCGATAATTTCCATATTCAGTTGGATCACCCTTCTTGGGAATAAGAACAAATCTGGATCTCTTCTAATCTGTTCCCCTGACAGCCATCCTCCAATTTTCCTGGCATACACAGGTGAGCACACTCAAGGCTGCATCTGTTAAATGAAACAAGTCAATTGGTATCCCATCAATTCCTGGGGCCCTATTTTTTGCTAATGCCTTCAATGCAGCTTCCACTTCTTTTTTCATTACTATTTGTTCCTCTTTATATGATTCCTGGAACTTTTCAATGTCAATTCTTTCTGGTACAGTGACTCTGTGTATTCTCTCCATCTTCTTTTGATGCTTTCTGGGTCATTCAATATCTTGCTCATAGCATCTTTCAACATTGGAACACAAGGCTTAAATTTGTTTTTCAGTTCTTTCAGCTTGAGAAATGCAGAGCGAGCAAATAATCTGAGAACCTGAACTATCTAAAGAAAATGGAAGCATCAAGATAGCAGGAAGATTCATTAACAACTTACAGTATACAGATAATAAGCATTGCTTGGTGAAAGCCCAGAGGACTTGAAAGACTTGCAGATGAAGATCAGAGACTACAACCTTCATTATAAATTGACCTCAACTTCAAGAAAACAAAAATCCTTACTATTGAACTACTATTAAAGAGCATAATGATAAGTGTAGAAAAGTTTTAAGTTATCAAATATTTCTCCTTTTTTGGATCCACAATCAACACCCATGAAAGCAGCAATTAAGAACTTAAAAACTGGCCAAATCATCTGTAAAAGATTTCCTCAAAATTTTAAAAAGCAAAGATATTACAAAGGATTAACATGTGGCCAAATGCAAGCCAGGCTGTTCACAATTAGCTCGTATCTGTTCAAAAGCTAAACAATGAATAAGGAAGACTGAACTTTGAATCATGCTCTTGGCAAAAAATATTGAATACACACCATGAACTGCCAAAAGAATAAACAGATCTGTCTAGGAAAAAGTACAATCTGAATGCTCCTTAGAAATGAGAGTAGTGAGATTTTTATCTCATGTACTTTGAACATGTTATCAGGAGGGACAAGCTTGCGTAGTAAAGGACAGGGTCAGCAAAAAAGAGGAAGACCTTCAACAAGATAGACTGACACAATGACTATAGAAATGGACTCAAACACAGCAACTATTGTAAGGATGACTTAAGATAAATCAGCTTTTTATTCTAGCATCACTATGGGTTAGAAATTATCTAACAAAAATGATTAATGAAATTGAGCATCTTTTAATTAATTTTTGACATTTTTGTTTTCTCATTTTCCCTTTTGTAATTTAAGTAATAAAAGCATGAGGTAGCTAGAAAAGCAATTTAAGATGGCCAGTGGTAAAACACTGCCCTGCAACCTGAAAGGTATGCAGTTCAAATCCACTAGTTGCTCTGCTGGAGAAGGATGGGCAATTTTCTCCCACAAATTTACTACCTGTAAAAACCCACTGGAAGGTCAGCTATTAGTTGGTTCCAATTTGTCAACAATGAGAGAACTTTATTTCCAGTAAAGGACTTTGGCTCCAGACTAAAATTCCTGAGCGATTTGATTTTTCTATAGTCAAGAACTGGTGAGTGAAGTCTAAATCATATACAGTATTTATGAATTTTAAAATATTTTTAGGGGAGCTCTGGTGGCCTAGTGGCAAGGAACTGCAACTACAATCCCAGAGACGCATGGTTCGAATCCACCAGATGCTCTGCCGGGGAAGGAGGGACAATCTCCTCCTGTACCAGTCAGATCTGATTTGACGGTACACGCACACAAAAAT
>NW_006399833.1:2683121-2684292 GCF_000299155.1 Elephantulus edwardii | reverse complement strand
GCTGGGATAATTGGGATGGGAGTGTCAGAGACAGTGCGATTGGCACAGGACAGAGTGGAGTTTAGGGCTGTTGTACATAGGGTCGCTATGAGTCGCCGGCGACTCGACGGCACATAACAACAACAACATATTCTGAGCTGTAGAATAGCTGGGTCATATGGAATGTCTATGTTTAGCTTTTTGAGGAAATGCCAAAATGCCTTCCAGAGTGGTTGTACTATTTTATAATCCCACCAACCATGTATGTTGCTTGTTGTTTTTATATACTGTTGAGTTGCCTGTGACGTATAGTGACTCTATGTACAACAACCCTAAACCCTGCTCTATCCTATGCCAATCTTATTGTCTCTGACACACTTACCCCCTTTACCCCAGTTACTGAATCAATCCATCTCATTGAGGATCTTCTTCTCTTGCGCTCTCCCTCCACCCTTCCAAGCATGACGTCCCTCTGGTGACCTAGTGGTAAGGAGCGACATTGCCAATCTGAAGACATACAGTTCAAATCCACCGGTTGCTCCTTGGAAGAAAGATAAACAAACTCCTTGCCTGCAATTTACTGCCTCTGAAAAACCACTAGAGACTCAGCTATGAGTCACTTCTGACTCAAAGGTAGATAACAACAATAATAAAGAAAGTTTTACACAAAGATAAAATTTTTCTAAAATGGTTACCAGCGAGGACAAAGGAGGGAAGGAGAGGAGTGGGGGGGGGGGGAAAGTAGATAATAAACACTTTTTAAGAGGAGTGAAGGGAAAGACAGCATAAAATAAATAGATGATGAAACAAAAAGAATACAAGCCTAATGGAGCTTTGATGGCCTAGTGGCATGAAGCTACACTGCAATCCGAAAGGCACTTGGTTTTGGTCCACTGGCTGCTCCATGGAAGAAGGATGAACAACCTCCTCCTGGGTGATTAACTGCCTCTGAAAACGCTCCAGAGTGTCAGCTATGAGTCAGTTCTAATTTGATGGTTCAGAATAACAACAACTTGTTGTTATTAAATTCAGCAAACAAAGTTTGCATAGTTACTACATTTTGTGAATGTACCATAGTTTCTTTTTTTTTTTTTAATTTAGGTTGTTTATTTTTCAATTCAATGAACATCTACAGAGATTTTGGGATTCCATTCACCCTTCTCCCCGCACAAACCCCTCCCCCCTCCCCCCC
>NW_006399833.1:2677976-2683021 GCF_000299155.1 Elephantulus edwardii | reverse complement strand
TCCTCCTGTACCAGTCAGATCTGATTTGACGGTACACGCACACAAAAATAAATAAAAATTAAAAATATTTTTTAAACCAATCATTGGATATTGCTATTTGTTGTTAAGTGTCATCAAGTCTGCTCTTACTCGGTGACCTTATACACAAAAGAATGAAGCCCTACTTGATTTTGGAACTATTTTTAAAAGGGAAATGAGGAAAGAAAGAAAAGGGAGATGAGGGAAGAGAGCTAATGCTTTTTGAGCTCTATCAGGCTTTGTACTTGGCTCTCTAACATCTCTCTCACATCTCACAACAACCAATTGAAGACGACATCAATAACTTCATTCTTCCTCAGCAACAACAGCAAAATTCAATGAGGCAGCAAACAACAAATGCTGGCAAGGTTGTAGAGATACTGGAACTCTTATTCACTGTCAATGGGAATGTAAAATGATACAACCACGATGGTAGGGGGTCTGGTATTTTCTCAAATAGTTGGAAATAGAAATACCATTTGACTCCACAATTCCTCTACTGAGAATATATCCTAAAGAAACCAGAGTCAAGACTCAAATAGATGTATGTACACTCATGTTTATTGCTGTATTATAGCAAAGAGATGGAAGCAATCCAAGTACCCACCAACAAACGAATGGATCGAAAAACTATGAGACATTCACACAGTGGAATATTACGCAATATTGAAACAATGAACTCGTAAAACATTACACAACATGGATGAGCCTGGAGGACATTATGCTGAATGAAATATCTCAATCACAAAAGGATAAATACTATATAACATCTCTGTTATAAAATAGAACTGACACAGAGAGTGAGAGGAGAATAGGAAAAGAGTGGATAGATAATGAACATTGCATTAGAACAGATGAGGGAAAGAACTATCTGAAAGGAATATATTATTAGGCATTATGTGTATAACAACAATCTGGAACAAGGGGTGCACTCCAAAGTAGGCTGGGAGAAGGTGAAGGGAGGGAGAGGGAGGAAAATGTACAACAATGAATGAATGAAAACGCAAACTTTCTGTAAACGTTCATCAAAATCACAATTTAAAAATATAACTTCATCCTTTAAATGAGGAAACAGAATCTCATAAAGAGGTTTGGGGTTTTTTTTCAAGTTTGAATTTGGCAATTTGTCACCCACTATGTCAAACAGATTTGTTAAGAACCAAATTCCACAGGTGTTATCAGTATTTTTTCCGTATTTGTCAAATGCTTAGTATATACCAAGAGATAAGGCACTCTTTCCATCAGTATGTTATTCCAGTTGACTACCTGGAGACAATCTTAACAATAATAAGACTGACTACCTGCTACTTTGTGACAAGAACCTACCTGTGCTCCATCTGCCCTCCAAAATTGTCACCTGGGCAAAAAAGCTTGCCCTGAAATCCCATATTAGTGCCTGTATTCCTTGATGTGTTTCCATTACAAGCACCACAGTTTGAGTTACCCAGAGATAGACTCCCAAGAACAGAATTTAGTGTGCAGAATGCTTATTAAGACATGTTCTTTTTTGAATAAAATTTGTAATTGTCATTTTAACACAAGTTTACAGGAAAGTTAGAGTTTTCATTCATTGTTGACATTTTACCCCTTCTCTTTCTCTTCCCCCTTCCCAAGTTGACTTTTTTCTTTTAGTTATTTACAAAATTCTACTACAAATTGGAACAAATTCTTTCAATTTCCCTCACACCCCCCACCCATCAAATTGTACAACCCAATGATTAATCCCTTCTTCCCCCTGTACATCCACATCGCTCTGTTTCCAGCCTCTCCCACTCCTCCAGGATCCTTATACTCGTTCTAAAATATAACGGTCTTATACAATATTTATCCTTGTGGGACTGAGTTAGTTCACTCAGCATAATGCTCTCCAGTCCCTCCCAAGTTAGGTAAAAATTTACAAAGTTATTGCTCCTGCGTGCTGCTATTAAGACATGTTCTTGAATTTAAAAAAAAAAAAAAACCCAAACAACCCAATATGATTTGTAAACTTTCACTCAAACAAAAAAATATTTTTTTAAATTCCCAAAGTGAAAACAAACAAGCAAAAAGACATGTTCTTGGGGTTAACATCTATGGAAAGAAGCATGAAGGGGCAAATGGAGAAATTAACCTGCAGGACAGGCCTAATCACAGTCTTGGCTAACCTCACAGGGAGATCTGGAAGTAGGATGAATTTTCACAGTGTTCTAAGTTGTGCTAAGATGATCAGATATTTATACCACTTTCATAGTCAGTCATTGTTTTGGGGCTGCCTCAGAAAGAGTATGATGTTGTATCCTCAACAAATATAGAAATTCTCTCGCCAGATCTCTGTACTTTAGATCATTAATGAAGAAGCTAACAATTAAAGGCAGCTTTCTGACGGCTCTCCTATTAACTCAGCCTACAAATTGAAATGGGAGATGAGGGTCTATCACAATAGCCACTGTACTCATCAACTCTTTACTATAAAAATTGTTAATTAGAAGGTAAGAATTTAGCCTTTATCCTGTCCTTCTTAGGGAGCTCTGGCGATCTAGTGTTAAGAAGTGGCTCTGCAATCCCGAAGGTATGCAGCTCAATTCCACCATTTGCTCCACAGGATGAGCAATTGTTGTTGTTAGGTACTGTTAAGTTGAGTACGACTCATAGCAACTCTGGGAACAAAAGATCTGAACCCTGTTCTATCCTGCACCATCCTCACACTTCCTGACACACAAGAGCCCATTGTAGCAGTCACCGTGTCAATCTACCTTAGTTGAAGGTCTTCCTCTCCTTTGCCAACCTTCCACCCTTCCCAGCATCATGTCCTTCTCCAAAGAATAGCTCCTTCTAGCAACATGCACAAATATGTGAGGCAAAGCCTCATCATTCTTGCCTCCAAAGAGCACTCTGGCTGCACCCTCTCCATCCTTATTCATGTCCAGCTCTCAGATGCATAGCAAGTTACAGGTCAGCCCATGGCTTGAATCAGATGCACCTTAGTCCTCAAACTGACATCATTACTCCTCAACAATTTGGAGAGTTCCCTAAATGCAGATTTTCCCAGTGCAATGCGTCTCCTTATTTCCTGAATGCTGGTACGAAGGGTGTTAATTTGTGAATCCAAGCAAGATGAAGCTGTTGACAGTTTCAATCTTCTCTCCATCCATCATGACACTGTCAAGTGGTAAGAATCTTTGTTTTCTTGATATTGAAGGCTGCATTCCTTGATCTTCTGCAACAAGTGCCTCAAGTCCTCCTCACTTTCAGTAATACTTCAGCAATTACTTTCAGGAATTCAGTCATTTCAAGGGATTGCTGCCTGCAAAAACTCACCAGAAAGTCAGCTATGGGTTGGTTCTGACTCGATGGTACACAATTTGGGGTCTATCACAATAGCCATCATACTCATCAACTCTTACTATAAAAATTATCAATTACCTGTCAACAAATGAATTAATAGAAAAACTATGGTATATTCCTACAATGGAATGCTATGCAGCACTGAAAAACAATGACTTTGTAAAACATCACACAACATGAGGGACCCTGGAGTATATCATGTTGAGCGAAATATCTCAGTCACAAAAGGACAAATACTGCATAGCATCACTGTTATAAAGCAGGTCTAACATGAGGGAAGGCTGTTGAGGGGAGAATAGGATAAGAATGGATAGATAATGACCATTGCATTGGAACAGATAAAAGAAACAACAGTCTAAAATAAATATATGCTTAAGCATTATATGTATAACAACAGCCCAGAATAAGAGGTATATCATTGCAAAGAGGACTGGGTAGGTAATTGATCAACAATGAATGAATATTAAGAAAAAAAACTGCATTGGGAGAGGGGGAAGGGAGGACAAGGAGGTAAAATATGCAACAATGAAATAAAAATGAAAATCTAACTTCTCAGCAAATGTTCATTAAAATCAAAATAAAATTTCATTTTCTAAAAAAATATCAATTAGAAGGGAAGAATTTAGCCTGTATCCTGTAATTCTCCTAGGAATGGTTGATGAGTGTGAGTTATTATATACAGAAGGATTCAACTGATACATTAGAAAAAAGAACTCTTTTATATTGAGAGGAATAAGTGAAGTAATGGCAAAATTCTTGTTATTCATGTTAGAGATCCAGATTTAATCCCCTGCCAGTACAACTCATTAAAGCCACAAGTCCTCTACCCTCTTCCTTATTCATTATCCAACTTTCAGAGCTCAGGAAGCAACTGAAATTAACACTGCATGGAAGACAAGGTTCAGATATGCTGTTCACAGTTTTGCTCTGAGTCATAGTCAACTCAATGTCACCTAACAAAAACAAATTCCTCTATCAGTGGAGACTTGTGTACTGCTACAGTGTTGGATAGGCTTCAACGGAGCTTCCAGGCTAAGATGGACTAGGAAGAATTGCTTGTAGATCTACTTTTAAAAATCAGTCAATGAAAATAATTATCTGATCCCAAAAGTATCGTATAGTTGATGCAGGACAGGGGGCAGCATTCTGGTGCATTGTGCATAGGGTCTTCAGAATCGAAAGCCAACTTAAATGCAGCTAATAAACAACAACAACTAATAGCCATGCTTGGTGAGGATAATTTTTTATATACTGAATGATTCAGTTAATAAATCAAAAGAAATGCTAGAAATAATATCTAATTCTTAGATTCTAATATCATTTTTTTAGGGTTTCCATTAATTCATTGTTGCACTTGTTCTCCTTACTCATTCCTCCCTCCAATTCAGTCTTTTTGAAAAGTAAAAGAAAAACTCTTTAATTTTTATGCAATCCCTCCCCCCCCCAAGTCCACTCCACTATGCAGCCTTCATTCTGGACTCCTGTCATGACAATAATACCCAATCATATATCCCTTTTAAGCAGTTCTCTCCCTCATCTGTTTCAATGCAGTATACATTATTTATCCCCTCTTAGTTTCCCCACAACTCTGATGTCAGTCCCGCTTTGCAACTGTGGCACTATGCAGTATTTGTCCTTTTGTGACTGAGATATTTCACTCAGCATAATGTCCTCCAGGGTCACCCATTTTGCATATTTCATGA
>NW_006399833.1:2648024-2672681 GCF_000299155.1 Elephantulus edwardii | reverse complement strand
ACCTCCCCAAACCCCACCCCCTACCCCCAAATATAATCCACTCTGCAACCCTCATTGCATACTCCTACGATAAAAATAATGCCCTAAAATATAATACTTTTAGACTATTCTCTCCCCCATAGACTTCAATGCCGTAAACAAAACTGTATGAAATATGTACCATAGTTTCTTTATGGTGCATTCTTCCATTGATGAACACTTGGGTTGTTTCCATCTCTGCTATTGTGAATAATGCTGCATTGAACATGGGTGTGCATATATTTGTTCATGTCAAATCTCTCATTTCTTTAAAATATGTACCTCATAGTGGGATTGCTGAATTAAATGGTATTTACTTTTTCAACTTTTTCGGGAAATGCCAAACTGCCTTCCTCTTTTTTTTTTAATAAAATTTTTTATTTTAATTGGGATTTTAACAAAAGTTTATAGGAAAGTTAGATTTTTGAATCATTCACTGTTTTACATTTTATCCCCTCTCCCTCCATTCCCCCTCCCCAGTTCACTTTAAAAAAAATATTCATTTATTGTTGCACAATTACCTCCACCCACCCCACCCCAACGGTCTTCTTGGCAATGTACCTTTTTGGGGGGACTATTATCCTACATATAATGCCTAATAATATAGTCCTTTTAAACAGTTCTTTCCTTCATCTGTTTCAATGCAGTGTACATTATTTATCCCCTCTTTTCTTAGTTTCCCCAACCCTGATGTCAGTTCTGTTTTATAACAGTGATGTTTATGCAATATTTGTCATTTTGTGACTGAGATATTTCACTCAGCATAGTGTCCTCCAGGGTTACCCATGTTGTATAATATTTTATGAGTTCCTTGTCTTTCAGTGCTAAATATTATTCCATTGTGTGGATATACCATAATTTTTTCTATTCATTAAATTTTTGTTGGGCAATTGGGTTGCTTCCATCTGTTTGCTATTGTTAATAATGCAGCAATAAACTTACGTGTGTATTAGGGTGGCAGTTCTGATTTCTTTAGGGAGTATCATCAGTAGTGAAATTGCTGGGTCAAATGGTATTTCTATTTCTAACTTTTTGAGAAAGTACCATACTGATTTCCATAGTAGTTGCACCATTTTACACTCCCACCAGCAGTGAATAAGGATTCCAATCTCTCCACAACCTTGTCAGCATTTGTTGTTTGATGCTCAGCTGAACTTTGCTGTTGTTGCTGGGGTGAGATGATACCTCATAGTTATTTTTCAAACTGTTTTCCATAGATAGTATTTGCACCATTTTACCTTCCCATGAGCAATATATCAGAGTTCCAGTCTCTCCACCCCCTTGTTAACATTTGTTGTTTACTGTCTTATTGAAAAAAGTGAAAAGCTGGAGAACTTTATAGTACGGGATTCAGGTTAAGCCCATTGGCCAGTCATCACTAAGTGCTGAATAGTCTATCTGTCTTGATTTGATACGATAATGGGACCTATCAGCTATGAACAGTCTTATTTTAGAAAACAATGTACTCAAATTTTACTAAATCTTTAAAGACAAGTTGGGTTCTACATGTGTTTGTTGTTATTGTTACTTAGTGCAAATCCATAAATTGTAGTCAAGTCCACTAGGCCAAACTCTGATGACCTAGTGGGTAGGGAGTTGTGCTGCTAAATCCACCAGCTATTCTGAGGGAGAAAGATGGGCAATCTATGCTTGTGCTGTTTACAGCCTCCAAAAACCCACTGTAGGGTCACCTGTGAGTTGGCTCTGATTTAAGGACACATAACCATAACCACTACAACATATGGCAGAATAGAAATACTTCATGGTTTTTTAGGCTGTAATCTTTATTGTATGATTTACAGCCTTGGTACCCCAGTGAAGAGTCAGCTATGAGTTGGCTTCAACTCACCAGTAATACGTTTTGAGGAGGTTTGTATCTTTACTGAAACAGGTCTTTGCTCCTACAGATGCACTGAGTGGTTTTGAACTACCAGCCTCTCAGGTTAGCAGCTGAGTGTTTAGTTATTATGTCACCAGTGCTCCTGACAGTCATGTTATGCCTAACTTATTCTTCTTACACCAAGAGTAAGTTAAGTGACAGCTAGAAGTAAACAGAGGAACAAGAGTGTGAGGCATTCAACAGTTCAACTCACTTGTTCTCAAACAAGTAACAAGGAGGGGGCAGAGAAGACTGATTTGGATTAAAACACATTTAAGTACAATGTGTGTATCTTGTTTGAAGTCATATTTAAACAGACCAACTGTGAGAAGATATTTTTAAGATAGTTGAAGATTTCAGAACATGAACTGTGTATTAGAGGGCATCAGCAATTTATCATAAAAATTTTTTTTGGTGTGAAAATGATGTTGAGGCTATGTTACAGACGTCAGAGAAGGATTACATTTTTAAACAACACTGAATACATAGGATGGAGATTCACTTTTAAATTCTTACGGAAATAAAAGAAGATAAAGAAAAAAGGGCTCTATAAAGAAATTATGGCAAAGTCTTGGTGATTTTGAAAATTTTAGTTATTAAATATGTAAAAATTCACGATATTCTTTTCTATCCTTTTTCATATATTTTCCTTCTCCAAGTTATATTTTTAAAATTATTGTGGTGATAGTAACACAACAAAATATATGTCAACTCAACAATCTCTACCTATATGAATCAGTGATGTTGGTTGATTATATTCTTCAAGTTGTGCAACTGTGCTCACTATTTTTTCCTAGAATTTTCCACCATCATTAACATAAAACCAACGCCTTTTAGCAAAATCTCCTCCCTTTCCCTTGCTTCCATCCCCAGGAACCAGTAACAATGTTTGGTTTTTTAGATATTTGCTTATTTCATATAAGTGAGATCATACAGTATTTGTCCTGTGATTGACTTGTTTTTTTTGGCTTAATGTTTTCAAGGTTCTTAGATGTCTGGCACGTACAAGGACTTCATTTCTCCTTAGGCTAAGTAATTCTTTCATATGCATGTTCCATTGTATGTATATACCAAATTATTTTTATCCATTTATCTGTTGTTGATAGATTCTATTTTTTCTCATCTATGGGCAGTAGAGAAAAGTGAAGCAATGAACTTTAGCATAGGTTTCAATTTGCTTGTATTCATTTCTTCTAGGATAAGGAATACTGAGTCATATAGCAATATATTCCACCCTGTCTTTTGACCACTGACATTCTAAATGGACTGTGAGATTGACACAGTGATTGTAGCAATGGCCTCAACTGTACCAGAGATAATCAGGATGGCACAATTTAAGGCAGGATTCAGGTGCATTGTTCATAGGGTCACTGTGTGTGGTAGTCGTCTAGACATCATCTAACAACAACAGTGATTAATTGCATTCATATTCAAATGTTGGTTTTTTTTTTGCCATTAGTATACTCTCCTGGATGAAGTGCTTGTTTTAGCTGTTTTTTCTTTCTTTCTTTCTTTCTTTTTTTTTTTTTTTGAATGATCGTCTTTTTGTTGCTAAGCTGTAGAAACATTTTGGGTATTAGAATTTTATAAAATATAACTAAAACTCTTTGGATATTAGAACCCTATGAAATGTAACTCAAACTCACTCATTGCTGTATAGTCGTAACCAACTCATGGCTGACTTTCGAGGAGATTTTCAAGACTTTAAATCTCACTGGAGAAGATAGCTGCTCTTTCTCCAGTGGAGCTTCTGTTGGATTTGAACACACCAGAAAGTCTCCAGCTTTGATTTAGAAGCACACTCCCACTATATAGGCTATCTTCTCACTTTTTTATAGTTTTTTTTTAAAAAAATAAAATATTTGACATTTGTGTCTCAGTTTTATTTTCATTAGGTATATTCCTGGAAGTAGAATAGGTGGGTTATATGGAATTTTTGAGGAAACTGCCAAACTGTTTTCCAGAGTGGATGTATCATTTTAGAATCCCACCAACAATGCATCAAAGTTCTAATCTCTCCACAGTTTCTCCAACATTTATCGCTTGATACCCTGCTAAACAATTCTTGCTTTCTGTTCTGTTAAACTTTTCTACTACTTACTAGAGTGAGACGGTATCTCACTGTGGTTTAGATTTGCATCTCTCTTATGCCTGCCAGTATTTTGGAGCATTTCTTCATGTGTCTATTAGCCATCTGAATGGAGATTTTTACACCTGTGTTCATAGCAGCATTATTCACAATAGCAAGAACATGGAAACAGCCCAAATGTCCATCAACAAATGATTGGGTTGAGAAATTGGGGTACATTCACATTATGAAATACTATGCAACACTCACTATGCAGCACCCAGGAGTGATGATTTCAAAAAAATATACATAACATGGGAAAGGCATGTTCTGAGTGAACTAACTCAGTCTTATAAGGACGGATATTGCATGAATCCATTATTGTAAAAAAAGAAGGATAACTAGTAAGATATGTATAAATGTCCAAAGAGGGAAGGGTAAAGGGAGGGGGATAAAGGTAAGTAGGAGGGGGAATTAATGGGATGGCAGAGTTTGATGGGCAGAGGAAGAGGGTGAAGGAATTAGGAAATACCCAGTGGAAAAGAAGGGGTAGTAATGAGCATAGATCTGTGGTGATTAGTTTTATAAGACCCAATGTTATAAAAAAGTTCATTATATGGAATGAAATCTGCAAATGAAGGACTGTATAACACACAATGTACATGCATAAAACGCAACGTATATGTATAACGAAAAATAATTTTTAAAACCCCCAAAAATAACCAGAAAAATGTATTTGACATTTATAAGGTCTCATTTCTCTATTAGCAAGCTCTGGTAGCTTAGTGCGTAGGCAGTTTCCCTGCTAATACAAAAGTAGTATCTCTGGCAATTCTTATCCACCAGCAACTCCAAGGATAAAAGAAAGACTGTCAACCTCCTTCAGTATGATTTACAACCTAGGAAAACTCACGGGTAGGTCAACTATGAGTCAGTCGCTACTGAAAGCAAAGAGAGTTTATCTGTTTTTTGCTGTTTGTGCCTTTGATGTCATATCTGGCAATCTGTTTTTTAAACACTTGAACTCACAACCTTATCCCTGCATTTTTTGTAAGCTTTTTTTTTTTTTGTAAGCTTCTATGCCTTTAGTTTTCACATTTTAGTCCTTGATCTATTTTGAATAGGTTCTGTGTAGGATATTTTTCCACCAGAACCATTTATTAAAGAGACATCCCCATTCGAAGGACTTGCACTCTTATCAACAATCAGATGTATGCAACACACAGCTGTATGAATTTATTTCTGGACTTCCAGTCAATTCTGTTGGTGTATGCCTGTTGTTATACCAGAACCCAGATGCTTTAATCATTTTTGGCTTTATATTATTTTTTCAAAACAACAAGTGTGAGTTTTACTACATTTCTTCTTCAAGATTGCTTAAACTATTGGGAATCCATGTGATGCAGTGCTAATCGAAGTATTAATGGTTACAGCCCATCAGCCATCTGCATTTACTCTGTTGTATAGTTACTATGAGTCAGAATGGTTTTCAATTGTTGTTTTTTGCCCATCCACATATATTTCTTTCCTTTATATATTTTTTAAAAAGAATTGTTCCAAAGATCTGGGCATAAAATAGCATGTGAGCATACATTTTATACTTAGTTGGCAGTGTTGTTGTTTTGTGCCATCGAGTCACTTGCAACTCATAGTGACCCTATGTACAACAGCTCTGAACTCTGCTCTATCCAGAGCCAACTTCATTTTCTTTGACACATATACTCCCATTATCCCAGTCATTGAGTCAATTCATCTCATCCAGGGTGCTCCTCTCATGCACTGTACCTCTCTACTCTCTCAAGGATGATGTCCCTCTCCAAGGACTGGTCCCTCCTTGCAACATGTCCAAAGTATGTCAGACAAAGCTTCAGAATCCTTGCCTCTAAGGAGCAGCCTGGTTTCACCCTCTCTAGGATAAACTTGTTTGTTTTCTTGGCAGGCCATATTATATTCAATACTCTTCTCCAGCACCACAGCTCAAAGGCATCAATTCTGCTTCTAGCATCCCTAGTCATTTTCTAGCTTTCTGAGGCATAGCAAGTAATTGCAAAGACTATGGCCTGGATCAGGTGCTCCTTAGTCTCCAGACCGACATCGTTGCTCTTCCATACTTTGGAGAGGTCTCTGACACCAGACTTTCCCAATGCAATTCACATTTTAATGTCCTGGCTGCTGGTGCCAAGAGTGTTGATTGTGGCGCCAAGCAAACTAAAGCTGTGAACAAATCGCAGTCTCTTCACCATCTGTCATGATACTTTCAATTGGTCCAGTGGTGAGAATCTTCACTTGATGTTGAGCTTCAATCCATATTGAAGGCTAAAGTCCCTGACCTTCTGCAGCAAGTACTTCAGGTCCTCCTCAGTTTCAGCAAACAAGGTTGTGTCATCTGCATAACGCAGATTGTTGATGTGTTTTCCTCCAATCCTGATGCCACATTTCTTCTCATAGAGCTCCAGTCTCCGGATGATCTATTCTGCATATAAATTGAAAAGATATGGAGAAAGGACGCATCCTTGGCGCACACCCTTCCTGATTTTGAACCATGCAGTGTTTCCTTGCTCTGTTCTGATGATGGCCTCCTGGTCCAAGTGTGTTGTTGTTGTTGTTATGTGCCGTCGAGTCACCTGCGACTCTTAGTGACCCTATGTACAATACTCCTAAACCCTTGCCAATCTTATTGTCTCCAACACCATCAAGTGTTCTGGGATTCCCATTCTTTTCAGAGTTAGCCACAATTTTGTTGTGATCCACACAATCAAATGCCTTTGTATTGTCAATGAAACACAGATAGGCATTCCTCTGGTACTCTCTGCTTTCAGCCAAGATCCATCTAACATTAGCTATAATATACCTAGTGCCATGACCTCTTCTAAACCAAGCCTACACATCTGGTAGTTCTCTGCTGATGTGTGTTCCACCTGTTTCTGGATGATTTTCAGCAGAATCTTGCTTGCAAGTTATATTAATGATATAAAAAAGGTGGGATTCCTAGTGCAGATGTGATTGCCTTGAGGAGTCTACATAGATTTTTGGAATTGGCTTATTTCTTCAAAGAAGGTTGTTAGAATTTTGTTGCTGATTGCACTGAATGTATAAGTCTCTTTGAGTGGTATATTAAGCTTTCCAGTGGATAAACATGTAATATTCTTCCATTTTTTTTCCAAATCCAAATCCAACCCACTTTATGGCGACCCTCCATTGGGTTTCCAAGGCTCTAAATGGTAACTGGTGGCCTCGTGACAAGAATCTGCACTGCAATCCCAAAGGCACACTTTTAATCCAGTGCTTCTCCTTAGGAGGATAGGCAAATTCTCATGCATTTAACTGCTTCAGAGAGTCAGCTATTATGGGTCATTTCTGACTCCAAGGCACACAACAACAAACTGTAACTGGAGTCGACTACCCCTAATGAAACAGCTGGTGGATTTGAACTACTGGCCTTTCAGGTAGTATATTCACTATGTCACTAGAGTGTCTTTCCATTTACTTAGATCTTTTAAAAAAGTCTTTTCTGTTTTATGATTTTCTGTGTACTTGTTAAATTTATTCCTAAGTGCTTTAAACTTTCTGATGCTATTATAAATGCCATTTTTTTTAAATTTCCCTTTCCATTTTCTCTTTATTGGTGTACAGAAATCTGGCTGATTTTTATGACTTTGTACCCTCCCGCTTTGTTGACTTCCTTTATTAGTTTTAATACCTTTTTTGTAGGTTACATGGTATTTTCTAGGTACAGAACCAAACCATATAGAGAAAGAGATAGTTTCAGTTACTCCTTCCATTATTTAATAAAACTTTTATTATTTTATCTAGCCTAATAATTTATGGTAGGCCTTCCAGAATGACTGTTTTAATATAGTCTTGTTCCTGATCGTAACATCTTGTTCCTGATCTTAAGGATAAAGTCTTTCTCCATCTTCTTGTATAAATAAAACATTACTTTTTAAAAAAGACAAATGCAAAAGGGTCAGTGAGGGAAAACATTACTGCTGAAGGTTTTAAACAGTGGCTTTTGGGGAAGAGGAGTCACAAAAGTATGATACACATTTGAAGAGTTACTCAGTCTCACTTGTAATCAAGGAAATGGCAACAGATTGGTAAAAAGTAAAAACATTCAGGTCATTTAGTGCTATGAAAATAGCAATGTGGCTGACTGTATTTGATGAGAGTGTAAATTCCCTCAGTCTTGCAGTACTTATTAAGCTAAAACCTTGCATAAATTTTAAAATTTAAGATTCTGAGGCTTTGTGTGACATACTTTTGGCATGTTGCAAGGAGGGACCAGTCCCTGGAGAGGGACTTCATGCTCAGGAGGGTGAAGGGACAGCGCAGGAGAGGAAGACCCTTGATGGAATGGATTGATTCAGTGACTGGGGTTATGGGGGTGGATGTATCAGAGACAATAAAATTGGCACAGGATAGATCAGGGTTTAGGGCTGTTGTACATAGGGTCACAGGCGACTTGATGGCACATAACAACACAGAAACAACAGCACCAGAAATTATTTATGCATGAATATGTCTAAGATAGCATTTTTTAATCTGGGTCTCTCTCTCTCTCTCTCTCTCTCTCTCTCTCTCTCACACACACACACACACACACACACACACACACACTCTGAAGGGGGAAGGAGGCCCTGTGATCTCTGGAGGTATTTGAAAATCCTCTCTGTTGTAATTCCTTTCCCATCAATGGTTCCAGGTCTGTTTCTCTTCAATAAATCTCCTTGAATGTTTAAAAAAAAAAACAAACCAAAAAAACCCAAACAACTGAACCAAAGCAAAAGCCAGGAAGGAGGAGGGGATATTCCAGATGGCCATAGGGAAGTGGTCAAATAAATTATGGTTCATCAAGATAAAACAATGAAATATCATCTTTGCTAATTGTATAATCTGTGTAGGGAATATAGTACAGGACAGAGGAAATATGGATACAACTTTTTTGACTTTTTTTAAAAGGAAAAATCCCATTTCCAAACTCAGAGACATCATCTAGGTGTTCTAAGTCTTTTTCTGAGTGTGTATGTTACCTCTCTGTGTACACACACACACACACACACACACACAGGGCTCTGATGGCCTCCTGGGTAAGGAGTGGCGCTGCCAGTCCAAAGGCAGGCTGTTCCAATCCATCAGCTGCTTGGCAGGAAGGGGTGAGGGAGGATAATGGGTCTTCCTCTTGCTGGGATTTACCTCAGAAAACCAGTTTATGGGTTGGTTCCAACAAAACAGCATCTAACAACAAAGTGTAGTTGTGGACATCAGCGGAGAACTGTGTATATACATATATTGCTTACAAATGAAAATAGTGTCACAGTATTGTCACAAAGTTTGTTGATTAGAGAACATCCAGACACCTCTGAAGATAACACTGAGAGTCTGCTTTTGCTTCCAAAGGTCACAGCCTTGAAAAGCTTGGGAGTATTTTTACTCTGTACACATGGGTCACTAAGTGCCATTATTTGACTTGATCACAACAACTTCTTTTATTTCCCCCTCCCCGCCTAATTCCTGCATTAATATCTTTCCACACCAATAAACCTTCAAACGCTGCTTGAAGAACTGCACAGTGTATTATGTTGTATAAACGCCATTCATTTAACCAACCCCCCTCTTCCAGAGGACTGAAGTAGATTCTAATCTCGCTTTTGATAAACAGCCTGTCCACAAAGTGTCAAGACTTTGGGGATGGTGTTGGCCAAGTGACACGTAGAAAAAAAATCTAGGTGGTCTTGGAGGAATGAGAGCAGTCAGAATGTTCTCCCACCCCGCTGAGTTCGGCTATCTTCCCAGAAGCAAGCGCTTCTTTAGAACTTAAAAGACTTGTCTTATCCTGCCCTTTAGTCAAGCCGCTTAGTTTGGACTCGGTTCCAGAAATCTCTACACCCTCCTCCCATTGCCTCATTCCCGCCTCTTCCCCCCCCCCCGCCCCTGTAGGCACCCCCAGCCCCCCTCTACCGCTGTGCAGCCCCGGCCAATGGCAAACGGCAAGAACTAATTGGGGGTGGGACCGAGTGGCTGTCTGGAGGTCGCCATATTTCTGTACGGTCCCTGAGGCAGCTCAGTCTTTCGTTGGGTCGGGAGAGGTGCGGACAGGGCGGAGCCGTCTTCTGGCTTCTCCAGCTTCACCACTCTGCTCAGGCTCCCGACAGGTGGCTGCCTCGCGCCCCGCCTCCGCCGGCTGCACGAGGACCGCGGGAGGGCGGGTGTCCCACGGCATCCCCGCCAGCTGCGAGTGCGACTTCAGCGAGGACGACCAGAGTGGGACGAAGAGTCCCACGGGCAGCAAACGGGGACCGTGGCGGCCAAAAAGATGCTCCTGCACCGAGGGCAGTCCAGGAGCCCTAATTTACCGGACACTAACCCTTGCACGAGCAGCAGCAGCTCGCCCTTCCTGGAGGATACTCGCGTGAGCGCGGTAGGTCCGGAGGGTCGAGGGTGCGGATGCGCGTGCGGGGTCCCTGGCTGCGGGGAAGGCGCTCAGGCAAGGGGGGGGGGGGGTCAGGCGGGCCGAGGCCTCACGCGGTACGGGATCTTCTCTTGCCCCCCCCCAGATGACCCCCTACTATCTCCTGAGCAACTCCAACAACCACACACGTCCCTTCAGTGCCATCGCGGAGCTGCTAGGTGAGTGGCGAGGGCCGCGGGGCTTGGGGGCACCCCTAAGACAGCTGTACCAGTGCAGTGCTGCGGATGCGGGTGCAGAGTGCGGGGCTGCGCTGGGCTAGGTTGGGAGCCTCAGGGCGGGCCAGGGGGGCTCTTCGGAACCCCAGCTGGCTCAACTCCGCTGAGGCGGGAACCAAAAGCTGGAGAAGACGATGCATGTGCACGGGAAAGTTTGAGGTACCTTGTGCTTTTTCTCTCTGGTGCGGGATTTGCGGGGAAGCTGGGTCAGTCATGGGGAGGTGATGCCAAAATGCGGGGCCCCTGGCAGCTCTGCGCTCCCGCGGGGACCAGGGGAGGATGAATGGCACCAAGCTGGCCAAGATGCTTGCTTAAAGGGAAGTCGGGTTGGGGGGAATGGTCTGGAAAACGGGTTTCTTTTAACTTTGGGGACAAGAAAGTCCGGGAACGGTGGGACAGCTCTTCAGAGATGACACGAGTGCATTTGGCTCCCTGTGACAGCAGAGGGCCGCGTTTATGGTCCACGAGCGCCCTCATACTGCTGGAATGAATACTAAGGACTTAACCAGCCCTCGAAGCCCGGCACACAAGCTTTGGCAATATTGTGGTAAACATTGTGGAAAGCAAAAAAGTAAATAAAGTTCTGTACAATATGCAGCACATATAGACCTCTTTATAAACAAAACCCAGCAGATGATCAGTCAGTTCTGACTCCTAATAGTCCCCTTCCATCGGTTTTCCGTGCCTGTAGGTAGATCTTCATGGAAGGAGACTGCTCATCTTCGCCCGCAGTCACTGGTGGATTTGAACCGCCTATCCTTTTATTAGCAGCCTGACAAATTTTTGCACTGTACTAGCACCCAACAAAATCTGAGAAAGTTTCAAAGTTCTCCTCGTGCACACCTCAAAAAATTCTCATTACCATCGAATCCCAACCAACCCGTAGCTGACAATCCAGTGTGTTTTCATAGGCAGTTAATCACATGGGAGAAGATTGTCTATCCTTCCACAGAGCAGCTAGTGGATTCAAACCACAACCATTTGGAATTGCAGTGCAGCTTCCTTCTTATTAGTTGGTGGCCCAATGGTAAGGGATTGTGCTGCCAATGCTTGTGGGAGAAGTATGGGCAGTCTCCACCAGTGCAATTTACTACCTTTGAAAGCCTGTTCATGGGTCAGCTATGGTGTGAGCTCTGATTGGACATTACATTACAATAACATGGCTGTATTTGTGGTTAAAGAATTGTGCTGCCAGCCCAAGGGCAGGATGTTAGAATCCACCACCTGCTCCGCAGGAGAAAGATGAACAATCTTTTTACTGCCTCTGAAAACCCCCTGGAGGGTCAGCTAGGGTAACCACCTCATACTGTGAGTGTCAGTCTTGTGTTAGAAATTGGTAAGGAGCTCTGGTGGTGCCTGGTAATCAAAAGGTTGTTAGTTCGAACACACTGCTTCCTTGGGAGAAAGAAGAGGCAGTCAATTTGTTCCTGGAAAGATAACAGCCTTGGAAATGCAGAGAGGTGATCTTACTCTGTCCTATAGGATCATAATGAGTTGGAATTTACTGCAAGGTTTTGGTTTGGTTTTCTGAGAACTTGGGAAGCAGGAGATGATCAAGGGAGTCATTTGAAACAGAATTTTGATGATTCGTTTGACTGTGATGATGAGCTGCTTTATGATATTTATGATCATTCCTTAGAAGGTAGGGAACTCTGGTGGCTAGTCTATATATAGTTACTCAGCTAACTCAAAGGCAGATCCTCTGGTGATTCAAATACAAAAGCAGCTCCAAAGGAGAAATATTAGTAATCTTTTATTTGATTGACAGCCTCCAGAAAACCCGTGAAGGTCAGCTGTGAGTCCTTTCAAACTCTTGAGTTTGAATTGGGTTGGGATTTGTTGTTGTTGTTGTTTGTCTTTTTTAGTGAGTTAGAAAGTTCAAGTAAACACTTTTTTTTAGTCCTAGAGAACAGGGACTGTACTTTTAAAAGTTTTACTGTGCAGTTTCAATCAAGACACTGCAAAACTTTCAAAAGTACAGTCTTTATCCTTATGTACAGTGAAACTTGATTTGGGGGCAGGGTCTTGAGTAATACTGAACAGTAGAAAGAGATCTATCTACACATACTTTAAAAAATCTGCTATCTCCAGATCAAAAAAGAAGGAAAAGCTGTCCAGTTGATTCTGACTCATGGCGTCCTTATCAGGCTTTCCTAAACCCAGAATCTGCATGGGAGGAAACTGTCCATCTTTCTCCTGCAGTTTAACTGTTGGATTTAAACTGCCGGCTTTTTGTTTAGGAGCTCTACATGATACACGCGATACCAGGGCTCCTTTTATGCAAGTCAGGGCCCCCAAAAGAGAGAAAATAAAGGAAACAGCTACATAGCATGAGACGCCAGAAATATATTATTCCTTCACAGTTACATGTGCAAAATTACATGCAGCTATGCTATACTGTGCAGACTTCTTTATAATTTAGTGGATTTTAATGTAATGATTTAATGGATTTTCAATTTGTATATATGTAAGTGTGTGTGAATAGATAATATGTATTATGTATGTATGTGTGTATGAATACATACATACAGAGACACAGATTTAAAAACCAAGTGATAATGTTAGTAATTACCTGATAATATTAGTAATAGAGAAAACAAAGCTAAAATGTTAACGGATTTGTTGGTTTAAATCATCAATAGTTTTCTCCTCCATGTATGCATTGGTTTTTCTAGTGAATCATTCATTCAGCAAATATTTGTGGAGCATGCACTGTGTGCAAACCCTGGTGGTAGGTACAAAAATAAACATAGCACAGATTGACTGTTTTAGCAGGAACATAAAACATGGACAGCAGAGTTATGCTCTGTATAACCAGAAAATGGAAATGATGGACCAGCAGAGATAACATTTATCAAGCACTTTGAGAATTCAGAGGGAAAAATGATGACTTGAGCTTATGAGAAAAGGACAGTTAGAAAAAGCTTTAGAGAGGAGGGCCATTTGAACAGAAATTTGAAGGATTGGGGCATGTGGATATGAGTTGGTGGGGGAGGGCATTCCAGGCAAAAGAAACAACTGCATGAACAGAAGCATGAAAAATACTGATTAGTTTATTTAGAACATGCAGTTCACAAATAGTAAAAACTATAGGTTCTTAGTTTTAAAAGGGTTTTTTTTAAGGAAAAGATTTTAAAAACATTTTATCTTTGGAAGCACATGGAGGTATCATTATTCTTATTATGTTGATAAAGAAACAGAGGCTCAGAAAATTTAATTAACTTGTTCAAGGTTACATATCTAGTAGGTGGTAGAGCCAGAACTCAGACACAGGTCTTATTTACTCAAAGTACCAAGCAGGAAATTAGATTGGAAAGGTAGATTGAGTGGGACCAACCAAAATTTACCTATGAAATTTGGGTATTTTGACTTTTAATCTGAAGTTTTATGAGCACAGGACTGTCAGATCAGAATTATAACTTCAGAAAAGGTTATCTTGCCACAGTGCATAAAATTCTCTAGAGAGCAAGACAAAATGCTGAAAAACAAAACGTTGGTTTTGTTGTTTTTGTTTTTCTTTTTTTTTAAAGAAGGGGAGTTTCTGATGGCCTAATCTATAGGAAGTAGCACTGAAAACCAGTTTAGAGGATCATCTATGAGTTGGTTTCGAAGACAGTGAGTTTGAGGTTTTTGAGATTAAGAATAAGCACTGAACTAAGAGAACGCAGTGGGAATAGAAAAGGCAAGATGTGAGAGTCCATACAGGCATACTTGATTTTCCTGCCCTTCACTTTATTGTACTTTGTAGATACCGTGGATTTTTAGCCAGTTAAAGGTTTGTGACAATCCTGCATCAGGCAGGTCTACTGGCTCTGTTTATCTGTAAACATGTGTTACATTATAATTATAACAATGTTCCAAATGTTGTCATCATGCTATTTATTGCACACTTAATAGTCTATTAGAAAACCTAAAATCTCTTGCCATCAACTTGAAACTTACTCATGGCTGACATTCCAGTGGGGTTTTTGGAGGCTGTAAGTCACACGGAAGGAGATTGCCATTCTTTTCCTCCAGTGGAACCAAGCTGGATTCAAACCACTAGAAAACCCTGGCCTCTGGATTGACAGCCCTATGGATTAAGCCACCAGAGTTCCCTTAATAGTTTACAGTGGATGTAAACATAACTTTTATGTGCTTTCAGGAATAAAAATTGGTGAGACTTGCTTTTTAGTGTTGATACTTTATGGCAGTGGTCTAGAACTGACTGCAGTATGTCAAAGGTATTCTTATATAGGATAAGGGAGAGGAAGGGATAACATGACTTTCAAATGTCAACCTTGTAGGTTATTTGAATATTGTGTGTGGGTTTTTTTGGGGGGGTGTAGCTGGAAAAATATAGGACAGGTGATGAGCTTAGGCAAAAGTTAGGTCCTGAGTTTTTCAAGAAGTGACTGTTCTGGGGAACTTGCATATGCTTATATAAGCCATCATTATAGAATAAGAAAGGATGAGATTTATGATACTTCTAGAACAGAACAGGAGCAGATGGGAGACTTGTGAAGTGCTACTTCAAAACCATCTCCCACATGCCTCACTATCTTACTTGGAAGGTTGTCATGAGACAGTTGTTACTGTCTAGGTTATGATGAGGTCTGCAACTTCTATTACAATGCCTTTTTTAAAGAGGATCAGGAATCAAGTAGACCTGATTAGTGGATAAATTGAATTCCCCAGGATCCTGAACCTCACATTTAAGTGCTGGGCAAAAAGAGGGGATGCTCCTATTAAGGGATTGCATGAGCTGAGTTAGTAAAGAAATCTCCAGGGATCTGGTAGCACAGATTAAGGGATCAAGATGCACTCAGATCTAGTACTTCAGCCCTGATCTAAGTAATGGGCAAGGGGAAAGGAAGAAGGATCCTTACCTGTCCCAGGTTGTTTAAAAACTGCAAAGGTTGGGTTAGGGATTAAGATGCATTTTCTAGGGTTCAGATAGCCTATGCTACATGTTGATCAAGTTTTTTCAGGTTAAAGAGCAAGCCATAGAATTGAACCAAGCCTCTAGATTGGTGCCTTGTTATTGTACAATTCATTCGTTGGGGCTACGGGGAATGCCACATAAAGCCAAGAGGAAGTGCAAGTTGTGCTTACTGATGCCCGCCCTCCCCATGTCTCCTTCCTGCTGCTGCTCCAGCTGATCCTGGCCTCTTGCCTGTCTCCTCCCTTCCCCCACCCCATCTCCAGCTTCTAGCCAAGGAGCTAAAATATCTGTAGCTGTTGCTGGCAGCTACCCTGTAACTAACTCCTGAAGTGCCTTTGTTAAAACTCTGGTTTGTTTCTCTGTTTGTTTACTAGTTTGTTTTTTTAAAGCACCTAATAAAGTTTAGGCAAAAGTGACAGTGCAGAGGGTTAAGAAAAAAACACACACACACAACAAAAAACCCCAAAACACCCTAGTAGTATTGGGGACCTTGTTGATTTGAATAGTCTGTTGTTAAAAAAAATATGTAATTAGAATTGATATATGTTGTTGTGCGTTTAAATTGAGAATGTTGAGAAAACTTTAGGAAACTTGTAGAAACGATGCTCTGTGGTTGATAAGCTAAAGGCATCGGGCTCACTAGCATTGGCTCTGCCTGCCAGCGGGAGTGACCGATAAGTCCCAACACAATTCAGAGCCTGCTTGCCAAGTAAGGTTTCTTGAATCAATGTGGGCAGCATCACAATGATAAATCCTTCTGGCAGAAAAAGAGAAAAAGATCACACACTTGCTTTTTTCTTTTTTACTCTTGCGAAGTAAAAACCCTGTATTTCTGATAAAGCACTCATTGCGTGCCAAACTTGTAACCTCTGCAAAAAGTAAGCCTATTTGTCTTATAGTAAAAAGGCTACGATACACAGGTCTTCGGTCCCACCTGGACCTAAAAGATTGACTGTATTAAGCGTCTTCTTTCTGATGCTGTTGGTGATACCTCCCTGTTATTAAGACTGTCAGGTTACAGTAATGCTGTGTCACTGCCATCAGTGATAATCTGTAAAGGACGTTCCTGTTGGAGAAATCCCACAATTAGAATAGTGATAGTGAGACAAGTATATGACCTCACTCGGCTCTCTTAATGGAGCTTCATTATATGGAGCAGGGTACAATGCCAGCGCAAAGGAGGGAGGTAGAAGGGAAAAATCAGTGCCTTGGTTAAAGAGTTAATGGAAAGAGGAGTACTTAAGGAAACGTATCTAGCAGACTTGTACAGGTGGCCTTTCCACTTGGACCAGTCAACCCTAATGGATCTTTTTAAAAAAATAATTTTTTTTTCTTTTGTACTGGTTTACTTAGAAAGTTTATATACTTTTTTTTTACACCAGCTCTTTCCCATTTCCTGTATCTAATGAATCTTTTGAGCTACACATTTAGATTGAAATGTATGTAGACTTGAACCTATCAAAAAGGTGGAGTCTCTAGACAGTGCCCCTTTTAAGGTTATGAACATGGTGATTTGTTAGACCTTGGAGGGTTAGTGACTAATCCTTTATGAAGACCTGACTTAAGAGGAATCATGACATTTTCTAGGTTTTCCTCTACTTTTTCCTCTGTTCTCTCTTTTGTAGAAAGGGGTATATAAGCTCACCTTTAAGACAATTGCTGAGTACCTAAATGGTTAATCCCCCCTCTAAGTACACTAGCTGCCTTAACTGGGAGTTAGGCAGACACTGAGATGTTGTGATTTTAACTTCCTACTCTTTCAGGACTGCTAGGAGAACAAACAGGTTCATCCTGGAGAGGGTTAAACCAGGCTGCTCCTTGGAGACAAGGATTCTGAGGCTTCGTCTGACATACTTTGGACATGTTGCAAAGGGGGACCAGTCCTTGGAGAGAGACGTCATGCTTGGGAGGGTGGAGGGACAACGCAAGAGAGGGAGACCCTTGATGAGATGGATTGATTCAGTGACTGGGGTAATGGTGATAGGAGTGTCAGAGACAATGAGGTTGGCACAGGATAGAGCACGGTTTAGGGCTCTTGTATATAGGATCACTATGAGTCGGAGGCGACTCAACGGCATATAAGAACAACAACAACTCTTTCAGTGCCTCTTAGACTATAAGTGGGATGGTGATACTATCTGTGTTCTTTAACTGGAGTTGATGTCTTAAAAGTAGAAAACAAAACAATCACAAATCAGCTGTTATGTGTGCTACGCAACTATTTGTAGCCAAATGAGGTTCAGCTTTTCTCCTTAGCCACTTTTTACTGAAGGTGCACAAGCAGTAAAGTGGCTTAAAGAAAAACTACCAGAAAAAGGAACAAAATTCTTGATACTTAGGGCTTTTCCCACAGCTGATACAATTTAAGAGGAGAAAGACTGGTTGCAGATCAGTCATTGTATATAATCTAGAAATTTACTTTCTCACTCCACCTGCCATTGTTACCAGTAACCTGCTAAGTGCATTATAATTACTCCTATCCCCCTTCTGGGGCAATAATTCCTTCTGAGAGGAATTAAGTACAATAGGATTTGGAGACCCTAAACCCAAACTAGAGGTTTTAATATACTACAGATATATTGTTGTTAGATGCCATCAAGTTAACTACTACTCAGAGTTACCCTATAAACAACAGATGGGAACTTTACACCTCTTCTCTAGATCCTGTACCATCCTCTCAATCTCTGTCATGCCCAATTGCTACAGTCACTGTGCCTGTCTCTCCTTGAAGGTCAGCCTCTCTTTTCACTGACCCTTTTAAATAGCATGGTACCTTTTGCCAAGGACTGGTCCTTCCTGACAACATAGCCAAAGTATTTGAGATGAAGGTCCAAGATCCTTGTCTCTAAAGAGCACCCTGGATGTTTTCACTTTCTCCAAGACATATTTATGTTAGTGCTTTTGGCAATCCATGGGATATTCATTATTCTTCTGTAGCAATACAGTTCAAAAAGCTTTGGTTCTTTTTTGGTCATCCTAACTCATTATCCAACTTTCAGATGCGCAGGGAGCAACTTAAAAGACATTGGCACTTTAGTCTTTAAACGGACATAGTTGCTCTTTAGCACTTTGGAAAGGTCCTTGACAGCGGATTTTCCCAGTACAACATGTCTTTTATTTTCTTGACTACTTAACCTGTATGCAGAACAGATTATATGGGAGTCTCGGCTCTATGACGAGGAATGTGGGGTCAAGATTGGTGGACAATTTATCAACAATCTGCGTTATGCAGATGACACAACCCTGCTTGCTGAAACTGAAGAGGACCTGAAGCACCTGCTGCAGAGGGTCAAGAACTGCAGCCTCCAATATGGATTGAGGCTCAATGTCAAGAAGACAAAGATTCTCACCACTGGACTAATTGGCAGCATCAGGATGGATGGTGAAGAGATTGAGATTGTTCGTAGCTTTAGCTTCCTTAGCTCCACAGTCAACACTCTTGGCACCAGTAGCCAGGAAATTAAAAGACGTATTGCCATGGGAAAGTCTGCTGTTAGGGACCTCTCCAAAGTACTGAAGAGCAATGGTGTCTCTCTGGAGACTAAGGTGCGTCTGATACAGGCCATGGTCTTCGCAATCACTTGTTATGCATCAGAGAGTTGGACAATGACTAAGGAGGATAGAAGGAGAATTGATGCCTTTGAGCTATGGTGCTGGAGAAGAGTATTGAGAATACCATGGACTGCTAGGAAAATAAACAGATTTGTCCTGGAAAGGGTTAAACCGGGTGGCTCCTTGGAGCAAGGATTCTGAGGCTCCGTCTAACATACTTTGGATATGTTTTAAGGAGGGACCGGTCCTTATACTTTGGATCTGTTTTAAGGAGGGACCGGTCCTTAGAGAGGGACATCATGCTTGGAAGGGTGGAGGGACAGCGCAGGAGAGGAAGGCCCTCTGTGAGGTGGATTTATTCAGTGACTGGGGTAGTCAGGATGGGTGTATCGGAGATGGTGCGATTGGCACAGGACAGAGCAGAGTTTAGGGCTGTTGTACATAGGGTCGCTATGAGTCGCAAGCGACTCGACGGCACATAACAACAACAACAACACTGCTGCCATGGGTATTTATGGAGCCAAGTAACATGAAATAGTTGATAACGTCAGTCTTTTCTCCATCTATAATGTTGTTGCCTAATGGTGCAGTGGTGAGGATTTTTATTTTCTTGATACTGAGTTGTAATCTACATAGACAATCCTCTTCACTTTCTGCAAGCAAGGTTGTATTATCTGCATAAGGAAGGGTATTGAGTCTTCCTCCAATTCTGATGCAACATTCTTCTTCATATAGTCCAGCTTCTCAAATTATTTGCTCAGCATGCAGCTTAAATACATATGAAGAAAGAATACAATCCTGGTGCACACCAATCATGATCTTAAACCATGCTTTTTCTCTGCTTCCTGGTCTAGGTATAGATTTTGTATGAACACAATTAAGTGTTCTAGGCTTCCCGTTGTTCTCAGTGTTAGCTAAAATTTGTTATAATCCACACAGTTAGATGCCTTTGTATGGTCAATAAAACACAAGTAAGTATCTTTTGCTGTTCTCTGCTTTCAGCCAAGATCCGCATGCCATCAGCAATGGTATCCCTCATTCCACTGCCTCTTCTAAATCCAGCTTGAATTTCTGGCAGTTTCTTGTTGATGTACTGTTCCAGCCATCTTTGTTTTGGTTTGGGGTTTGTTTTTTTTTTAAAAAAAATTAATTTCAGCAAGATTTTACTGCCATGTGATATTAATGGTATTCAATAATTTCCCCCCCCCACACTCAGATAACTTTTTTACAAGTTTGCTTTCTGCCACTTCTATTTTATGAAAGACCTACACTGCTACTCACCATTGCTGTGGAGCTAGAACAGACTCATAATTGACCCTCCAGTGGACTTTTTGGAGGCTGTAAATCGAAATGGAAAAGAGATAACCCATCTTTCTCCTTTGGAGCGGCTGGTGGATTTGAACCTCCCTAAGGATTACCCCACCAAAGCTCCCTTTTCAAAAGAAACCTGGGTTTTTAAAAAAAAATTTAAAAGAGAAACCAACATTCAAGTCATCAAAGAGACAGCATAGACTTGGGGCCAAGCCTTGAGATTGTTTGGTGTGGCCAGGCACCTTCTCTGGCATCCGTACTCAGCATCAATCAGCGAAAACTTTAAACTGTCTATGAGCACTATATGTTAGTGTTATTTTAGGGAGCTCTGGTGGCCTAGTGGTAAGAAGCTGTGCTGCTAGCCCCAAGGCATGCGGTTGGAATCCACTAGCTGCTCCACAGGAGAAAGATGGGCAATTTCCTCCCGTGCACTTGCCTCTGAAAACCTGTTGGAGGGCCAGCTAAGGGTCAGTTCTAACTTGATGGTACTACATACCCAACACAACAAATGTGTTAGTTTGGTATCATCTGGCAGATTCTTTTTTGAAACTGGAAGCACTCGGAAAATATTTTCCACATAAGTAAATAGTAATTGCTTTTTTTATGCCATTTCACTTTCAGTATAGAAAAGGCTTCATAAGAAACCTCTCTTTTGCAGAGGGTGGGGGATGACAGTTGGATTCAGAAAAGATCTACTATCACAGATTTTATCTTGTGCAGATAATGCTGTAGATCCAGATGTAGCTGCCAGAATGGTCTTCATCGATGTTGAGGAGATAAATAATAAAACATGTTTGACCTTTACCGATGATGGATGTGGAATGACACCCCATAAACTACAAAGAATGCTCAGGTAAAACTGTCTTCATTCTCTTCCTCTTGAGTTTATGGATTTTTAAGATTTAGGAAACCTGGTGGCATGGTGGATTATGTATGGATCTGCTAACCCAAAGGTCAGCAGTTCAAATTCACCAGCCACTCCATGGGAGTAAGATGAGGTTGTTTTCTCTTGTTAAAATTTACAGCTACGGAAACCCAGTGGACAAAGAGGAAACAGAATATCAAATTTTCATGGAAAACAGATTTACTGGATCCAGTGATATCAGGTGAGCCCCTTACATCTATTTGCTGGAAACAGTTTTAAAACCATCAACTAGTGCTATCTTATACTCATTATTTAAAAGCTAAATGTTTAGCTTAATAAAGAATCTTTTCCTGTATGAGGTCATTTTGACAACAATAACCCTAAAGCACAGATGGACATTTTAAAGAGCAGAAAGTCTTAAGTTAGTGGTGGTGAAACAATACAGATGGAGCTAGTAAGACCCGTAACACAATGTGAAGTACTCTAACTTTTGGTCGTTGAACCAAACTGTAGATAGAAATTGTAGCTAGAAACTGGTGAATTAAGTGTAGGCTTTGTTTTATGTATTTTCACCAAAATTAAGGGAGATTTTTTTAAAAGGTTATAGTTTAAAGAATGTGTACATACTTTTTTATCTTTCCATATTACACATTAAATAAAAGCTAAGTATTGTCTCAGTTCCTCCTTTTTAGCAGATGAGTCTGCTATCTCTCCATGTAGCCTCCTAAACCAGAGCACGTAGTAAAACACAAGTAACAATGGAAGAGACACTATGGAGGAAGGAAAGGCCTCAGATCTATAAATATGGAAGACAAATTCATTTAATTATAGTTGTCCCCGAAGGTATTAAAAATCTATAACCATGTTTATAAGGAAATCCTTTTGACTCATCAAAGAAACAAAATTAAATTGGGGTGAAGTAAAAATAGTCAATATTTTACCACTTAGTACCTCTTACATCTCAGGCCTTTGTAAGCAGAAGAATATTTTGATGGAAAACTAAAAGTGAAAAAAAGAATTTCTAGTGGCTTTCAAGAAAAAACAGTTTCTTAAAGATAACCATTGACATGTAGGTGTGAAATTTGGTGTTCAGACTGGAGTTATCTGTGATCTTTCTTACATTTTGAATATGCAAACACAAATGGAGATTCTGATGAAGTTCTTCAAGATGGGGTCAAGTGTTCATCAAAAAGAAAGCACAGCTAACCCCTTTTGAGAACAGAAATAAACTAGAAGACAAATTACCCAATGAGTTCATTTTTACATGAAATAATAAAACAACACTGTCTTAGCTAAAAGAAACAACTTGTCAAAGCCATCACTAGAAATGACTGAGTTATAGCAATATAAAATTCATCCTTCAAATTCCGTTATTATATGTTGGAAAAGCTTCTACAGCCAGTAGTTATTTGATTGATATCCCCATCCGTTCTGCAAATTTTCAGTTAAATGCAATACTTACGAGTACGTGGGAAACGTTAAGTGGAACATTAACAAAACACAACAGAGACTCTCGCTCTTCAGTATTATTTTTTTTTCTGATTTTGGCCGGATGTTCCTTTTTACCTTTTCATTATTATATACACCTTTGGTCTCCCAAAACTAAGTAACAGATTGAGAGTTCATACCTACAAAGGAAAAATAAATGTTAGGTGACAGAAAGACAGCAATTCTTAGAAAGTTAAGGGAAGAATATAGTTAACTTATTTTCTCCAGGTTGCCTTTGCCACCTAATTGAAGCTTTTTGGTATTAAACAAACTAACTCACAGCTGACCTTCCAGCAGATTTTCATGAGGCTGTAAATCACATGAGAAAAGATTGTGGATTTTTCTCTTACAGAGTGTATGGTACATTCAAACACCAGAGAGGCTTGGTCTTTGGGTTGCTACAGATCCCTACAGACTAGGCCACCTGAGGTTTAAATTAAAAAAATCTATAGAGATTGCATCTGATGCCATGTTGTGTGGTTGAATCTGTTCTGATTCATAAGGACCTTATACACAAGAGAATGAAACACTCATTGGTCCTGAGCCATCCTCACAATTGCTGCCACTGCATCTTTTTTGCTGACCTTCTCTGGCGGCCTAGTACATGGGAATCTGCATTGCTAACCCAAAATCGGGGGCAGTTCTAATCAACCAGCTGCTCCACAGGAGAAAGATGGGCCATCTCCTGTAGTCCCTCTGAAAATCCACTGGGTCATCAACTATGAGTCCCTTCTTACTCAAAGGCAGTGAAGAGTTTTTGAGCTACTTTGCCAAGCATGATGTTCCTCTCTGGGGTTTGGTCCCTTCGGATTACATGTCCAAAATATGTGAGCATTCTGGCTATTATTTTCAAGACATATTTGTTTGCTCTTTTGACATTCCATGGTACGTACATTATTCTTCACCAGCCACCATGATTCAAAGGCATCAATGAAGCACCCTGAGTTTTAGATACAATATTTGATCTGAAGTAAAACTCCAGGAGGTAGCATGTGACCATCCTCAGGCTGTCTAGAATTAGTTTAAAATAAAAAATTTACTACTGCTTTGTAGTCTATCTTGGATATAATATATAATTTAATTCTTATAATTACCCTATCATTTCTAGCCAGTTGTTCCGTAACAGGAATGCCTAAAACTTACCAACTTCTATCCGTTCTGCTTCTGACTTCTATCTAGTCTCTTCTTTGGAATACCAAAGCCCATAGACAGCAGAAACTAAATGTTCTCTTGGTTTTAGTGTGGGTTGTTGGTCAGACATGCTTGTAAAATACACAAAGTGCCTGTAAAATCCTCCAAAGTGCCTGCTCTAGAATGTCATAATGACATTGTTGTATAACACTTTGAAGTCGAAAATTGAAAAGTGGCTCTCTTTCTTAGAGAGTGACCTCAAAAACACAACCTTCTGAGCGCCGAGGGCTGAAATGCCTGGTTTCTCCCTTTTCAGAAGGTTGTGGTTTTTTGGCCTTTGCTGCCAGCTCCAAGATACGTGGTTTGAATCTACCAGCTGGACTGAAGGAGAAAGATTATAACCTCTGAAAACCCATTCGAGTGTCAGCTATGAGTTGGTTCTAACTCCATAGCAAGTAACAGCAGATGTGCTCAAAAGAGTATATATTAAGGCCAAGCTGCTCAGCTTTGGTATATAGAATGTCTGTTTTATTGATGTTGCAGAATATGTAAGACATTAAATCTCTGCTTAGACTGTCTCTCATAAATAGTTGTATCTTATAGTGTTTGGCAAGCGGGAGACATTAAATATTTATTAAATGGATAGTATTGTAAAACGTGTGAAATTAGTCAATCTGGATAGAAACAATTCTTAAAGTGTGTGTGTGTGTGTGTGTGTGTGTGTGTGTGTGTGTGTG
>NW_006399833.1:2623409-2647924 GCF_000299155.1 Elephantulus edwardii | reverse complement strand
AAGTGTGTGTGTGTGTGTGTGTGTGTGTGTGTGTGTGTGTGTGTAATATAAGAAAGAAAAATTTGGTTCCCAGATTTATCTGTTCATAGGAGGCTCAAGGAAAGATCTTTAACTTGAGAGATTTTATGCTGCAGTAGCTTGCTGATTTCAGAGGCAGAACTACCTATTTTTACCCCTTGACTACATTCCAGTGAACTGTCCCTGCAGATGGAGCAGAGGGTAAGAATTGGAAGCATTACCAGTTGAGTGTCAAGAAGTATAATCTCTGGATTTTAGATTTCTAGAGGAAAATATTATCAGGTTAACAGATGCTTAGTCTAGTACCTCTGACCAGTGCCACTCTCTGGTTCTTTAGTTAACCTCTTTGCATATACTATAAGGTAATTATCCTTTTCATCGTATGCAAGCTTTACTTCTAGTAAGCAGAGCTATTTGTCAAGAAAAACAAAGTATGACTCTGATGTATCAGGACCGTTAACATACACATAAACATTACAGGAGAATTAGACCCTAGAATAATTTTCTGCTACTAGTAAAAGAATGAGAAGGGACTTTGAGAAATGCCCTTCAATTTGTAAGTCAAACCTTCTGCCTGTCACCTATCCTTGGATGCTTTTCACTTTTCTGATGCCTTTTTCCTTTTCTCATTATAGCTTTGGCGTCACAGATAAAGGAGCAAAGAAGAGCCAGTCTCTCATCGGTGTCTTTGGTAATGGGTTCAAGTCAGGCTCCATGAGATTAGGAAAAGATGTTCTTGTCTTCACAAAGAATGAGGGTACTCTTACTGTTGGACTCCTGTCACGGAGCTATCTGGAATGTACCAAGTCTCAGGCCATTATGGTACCAATTGTTCCATTCAGCCAGCAAAGCAATATCCTTTCTGGAAATGGGAAATGTGGGTTAAGACTTAGTCTTATGTCTTCGGGTCAACTCTAGTTATCAAAGTTTTCCTCCTTATTGGTGATAGTTATACAGCATGGTGAATGTGCTTGCTTTGAGTGTACTTGTTGCATACTTTAAAAAGGCAAAAATGGCAAAATTTTTATGATATGTATTTATGAAATTTTTAAAAATTCCTCTTTAAAGTGGTATATGCATATCTTAATTTAGCCAGAATGTCCCTATCTTAAGTATTTCTCAAGTGAGTGGGTCATTGGGAGAGACTTAGATGTGTTTTTGCTATATTAGTATATTAATTTTTATGTAATCTGATATACATGTAGTTTATCTCTCACCTCCACCTCCTATCATTGGAAAGTTACCAGGGTCCCACCCTATTGTTTGTTTTCCTAGGGATAACCATGTTTGTATTTATGCTCCTAGAAATACGCCATCCATCAGCATGTTTGATAGCAAAATATTTTATTTCTCTATACCTGGGTGAGTTCTATTTTCTGTTAGACATTAGGTTGTCTTGACCCCAGAAGTATAGCAGTAAGGTTTGGACTCATTGCTTTCAAATAGTTTGAATATTTAGCTGTAGTTTTGTAAATAAATAATAAAGTTCATTAGCAATTATGAGGGGCAGGAGGTGGGGGATGGGGATGGTGCTAATGGTGATTGAAAAAGATTGATTAAGGGTAGGGCTTCACAGCCCATTCTTATAATTGAGGTCAGTAAGCTGTATACTTACGCATTTATATTTTTTACCTTTGTTTACCTTTTATGTCATCTTCTGTAGAGATAACTAATTTTAGTGTTTGTCTTTGCACACTTTCTCCATTCCTCTAGTTTCTTTTCTCCTATGGCAGTAGTGCCCATGATTGATGTCTGCGTTTTTGCTCCTGACTATGCAATATAAAAAGTAGACTTTTCTTGTGAATGGTATCCTCTTAAGAGCATGTTTTTGTTTCTTTGACTATATTTGGTTCTACAAAATATGATAGTTACTGATGACTCCTTGCCCAGCCTGGAAGCCATCTTAAACTATTCAGTTTTCAAAAGTGTACATGAACTGCTCTCCCAGTTCGACGCCATCCCAGGCCAAAGAGGCACTCGTGTTCTCATTTGGAACATCCGCAGGTATAGTATTCTCAGGAGTGTAAAGTTTAATAAGTGAAAATAGTATGGTGAAGCACATTTAATACATCTCTCTAAAAGAAGCAGTATAGATAAATCTTTATACATACTGTATTTGTAACTCCTCACATATCTTCATTTTTTTGTTGGAACTATAATTTTCTTTAGGGTAACTCTGGTGGCCCAGGGGTAAGAAATTGTGCTTCCAACTCAAAGGCACACGATTCAAATCCACCAGCTTCTGCATGGGAGAAAGATAGGCATTCTCTTCTTGTGTGTAACCTCTGAAAACCTCCTGGAGAGTCAGCACATAACAACAACTGTTTACTTTTTGATAAAATATGGAATTTAACAAAGAACAAGGCTGCCTGTCCTCAGTCTCTTGCTACAAATTAGTATAGTTTTGAGATATGAGTTATTTTATAGATTTGATAATGAAAAGGCAGTAACAGAGTACAAAACAGTCTTTTAAAAACCGAGATTATTTTAATGCATTCAGAGAAGCAAGATGAGGAATAAAATATTTGAATCAAACAGGTTTTAAAGTATCATGAGCCTGAGTATAATCATGTATTTAGAGGTCAAAACAATTTACAAACAGTCAACTATCAATTACTTATTTAATATTGCCATGTGAAATGGAATACTTTAAAGAATGACTACTAAATCCTAAAAACCTTTTGGGTAAATAAAAATTTTATATGTTTAATAAAAGGAATATCCATTAGATATATTTGCTTTGACCTTTCTCCTTAGTTCAGATAGATGTAGTCTCATTTCTTAGAGGGATATAGGAAAATACTGCTGATTTATAACAGATGAGGGAAAGAATAATTTAAAAGCGATGTATGATAGCGTGTTATGGTTATCACCAGAGTCCACAATTAAGGTTGCATAGTGGAGTGTACTTGGGGTGGTGAGAGGGGTGCGGGGGGATTGTGTACCAGGGAGGGAGTGTTTCTTTCACTTTTCAAAGGGGGGGAGGGCTGGGCGGGGAGAGAAGTGCAACAATGAATGAATGGAAATCCAAAATCTCTGTAAATGTTCATTAAAATTATTTTTAAAAAAAGAATGCTTTGAATTAAAAAGTAACAAGACCACACACACTGGGGACACTTTGTCTCTTACTGGGAAAACTTTTGATTAATATAATTCTTATTATAAGAATCAATTTCCTAAGGTAGTGATTTTATATATATATATATATGTATATATGTGTGTATATATATATGTGTGTGTGTGTATATATATATATATATATCAGCCTTTTATTTGTACATTGTTTCCTTTGTGGTGTTAGCTGTTATTTGGATAAATTAAAATGATTTTTTTTAATATGAACTTACTCAGTTGACCCTCCAGTACATCTTCAGAAGATATAAATCACATAGGAGCACGATGCCCATGTTACTCCCGTCAAGACACTGGTGGGTTTTAGATTAGCAGCATATCTGCCTACAGACTAGATTCAGCAGAACTCCTGTGTGAATCAAACTCAAACTCCTTGTTGGTTGGAACTGACTCATAGCTGACTCTTCAACGGGTTACAAGAGGCTGTAAATTTGCACAGGTGTCTTGATTCATCTATTCATTCAGTTGGGAAAAGTAATCTTGAGTTACTAACAAAGTTGGGATCTGTTTTAAGATCTTGCTTCAAGGACAGCTGTCACCCATTTGATTTTTCAGATCACAGTCATTCCCACATTGCTTTTCCTTTTCTTAAGAACTTAGCATAGCCATTCTGTGAAGCATAGTAAATGGATTTATTTAGACTGAAAATTGCCTTAAGTATTGTGTGATCCTCAAACTAAATAGCTTGTGGTTCCTTTGTGCTAGCAGTTAAATTACTATAAACTGTGTGTTGCTTGCCTGGAGCCAGTTATTGTTAGATTGGTACTTGTCTCTTTTATCCAGAAACAAAGATGGGAAGACTGAGTTGGACTTTGCTACAGATCGATATGACATCCGGGTATCAGACTTTGACACAGGAGGTAAAGGGACTAGCAGTGCCGCCTCTGAGCTGCCAGAAGCAGAGTATTCTTTACGGGTGAGTTAAGGGAGATTTTTTTTCAATAATTGAGAGGTAAGATTTTGTGTAAGAGGAAAATATACAAGGCCCCATTTTCTTTATCTAGAGATAAGATGATCCTTTAGGTCTGTCCTAGGATTCTATTCCAGTGTCCCCACTGAAATTATCAAGCTAAAATAGCCAGTAGCATTTTTAGTGCATTAGTCAGCATTCTGTAAAAAAGTCTAGAAAGTGAGCCTCATCTTTCACCACTTGGTTGCCATTTGCCAGTAGTGTTTTACAGAATGTCAGTAGTATTGGCGTTATTTCCTAATAACTTTTCCTTCATTGTTCATAGACATTTTGCAGTATTCTGTATATGAAGCCACGAATGAAAATTTTTCTACGTCAGCATAAGGTGACTACCCAGTTGGTTGCCAAGAACCTGGCCCATGTAGAATATGACTTGTACAAACCTTCCTTCACAGTATCCTTCCAACTACAGGAAATTAAGATCTTCATTTCAAGAGTTTATTTCCAGGTTGATGCAGAAAACCAAAAACCTTTTTTTTTCTAATTAAAGGAAGATGTGTTAATAGTACATAGCCTATCATAGTGTAACCTAAGGGCACATTTCTGAAATGTCAATTTATGCATCAGTTGTATCAAATTACCTAGAAAATTATTAACTAATACAGATACTTGAGATTTTGAAAATTCTGGTTCAGTAAATTCTGAAATCTTTCTTTTTTCTTGTAAAATATACCTTTATGTTTTTAAAAAGCTCCTCAGCTTTTAAAAATATTTATTCTTATATTAGATGTATATTTCTATATTAGATATTCTCAAAAATGTGCATCTAGAGACGCTGAAGGATCTAACTCAATTGCACATAACAAGAAATATTTATTATAAGTACAATATGAATAGGGATGAGTTTTTTTAAATAAGTTTAATAATAAGAGGCAGAGCAGTAAAATCGTATGGGAACCATCCTTACTATCTGATACAGTCAGATTATTGTTATGGTCACTGTGTTCAGGATAGGGAAAGGTTCAAATCCGTTGTTCATAGGGTCGCTATGAGTTGCTGTGCACGTGCCAGCACCTAACCAATAATAGTGAAAAATTTGATCTGCTAAAGCTCTGGTGTTTTTTTGCCTCCTTAATAAATTTCTCAGAAAAAGCCAGTGAGAATCACTTTTGGGTACTCTTGCATGAAAAACGGCCAGTTTGGAGTAATGATGTATTATAACAATCGACTCATAAAGTCCTTTCAGAAAGTGGGATGCCAACTGAAGGTGAGTAGTTAATTAATTTGTTAACGTTTCTCTGTCCATAGAGGCCTGAAGAGAGTAGGGAAAGAATTTAAAATCTGAAAAGTGCGTAGACTCCTTAATAGCTTTTACTCTCATCTGGTTAAGTCTAATCTGTGATTCTGTGTTACTAGTGGGCCATCTTGTATTTGAAAAACTCATTTTTCATAAATAATATTCAACCCAGGGGCTTTATGAAAATGCACCTTTTAGATGACACAACCCTGCTTACTGAAAGTGAGGAGGACCTGAAGCGCTTGATGCAGAAGGTCAAGGACTGCAGCCTTCAATATGGATTGAGGCTCAATGTCAAGAAAACAAAGATTCTCACCACTGGGCCAATTGGCAGCATCAGAATGGATGGTGAAGAGATTGAGATTGTTCACAGCTTTAGTTTGCTTAGCTCCACAGTCAACACTCTTGGCACCAGCAGCCAGGAAATTAAAAGACATATTGCGATGGGAAAGTCTGCTGTTAGGGACCTCTCCAAACTGGAGACTAAGGTGCACCCAATACAGGCCATGGTTTTTGCAATCACTTGCTATGCATCAGAGAGCTGGACAATGACTAGGGAGGATAGAAGGAAAATTGATGCCTTTGAGCTTTGGTGTTGGAGAAGAGTATCCAGTATACCATGGACTGCTAAGAAAGCGAACAGGTTCATCCTAGAGAGAGTTAAAACAGGCTGCTCCTTGGAGGTAAGGATTCTGAAGCTTCATCTGACATACTTTTGAGGACATGTTTTAAGGAGGGGCCAATCCTTGGAGAAGGATATCATGCTTGGGAGGGGGAGGGACAGCACAGGAGAAGAAGACCCTCTATTCAGGATAGGTGTGTCGGAGACAGTAAGATTGGCACAGGATAGAGCAGGGTTTAGGGCTGTTGTATATAGGGTCGCTATGAGTCGCAGGCTACTCGACGGCACATAACAGCGACAACATTTATAAGAATTAGAATTATAGCACTAGCAACCTTACTATGTATATCAACTTGTTGCTGTTTAATACTTTTAAACAGTTTGAGAATGAGAGCAATATGACACAATAGAAAGAGCATAAAAGTTTCCAGTTGAAGATGAGAATTTAGTTCTTAATTTTTTTTCCATTTACAGGCTATGTAGCCTAGAGTGTGTCATTTACCTTTTCTGAGACACAATTTCCTTGTCTGTAAAATGGAAACAATGATTGGGTTAACTAATTTATCTATGTTAGCTCTTAAATAGGGTTAAGAGATTTAAATCAGACAATATTTAAGGTATTACTTTTTATAAGTATCCCCATTCATTATTGTTTTAGATATTAGATGGCTAAAGCACAAAGCTTTAAAAACTGCTTTGTGTTACATAGAAGGACAGAATTACATAAGACTTAAAAACAGTGTTAAACTCATATTGTCTTTCCTTGCTTTATCATCTACACAATTCATGTTTCTGTGACAGTCTAGTTAACACCTTGACCCATTTCCTTCCATTAAATAATAAAAGATTTTAGTTCTACAAACTTTTTACATCAACTTAGAATTGATAACAAGTCTGCAAGTCTGACTCCTGAATATTTAATTTGGTGGTCTACATAGGAGAAGACGTGTTCATTTAGTAGGATGTGATCATCACATGCACCCTTAAAATTTTTTTCAGATGAACCTTGGTTTTAATTTCCTGGAACAGTAGTTGATAAGCTTGACTTTGTTTTAGCAATGTAATTCTTCATTCAAATGAAGTCTTATGGCAATCCTAGATATAAAACAGGGAGGTAGGAGTAGTGTAGGAGAAGTAAAGATGACTTTTGGGTCAATCTTTGAAGGATCCTTAGGATCCAATTTTCCAGAGGTTCCAGTACAGTGTAACATTTTTGGTCTACTGACGTATGTTCTATGTGTTTCACTAGGCCATAATGGTCTTTCTTTCCCAGTAACCATTATGCCATATCCTTCTGTTATTGTTATTATTATTTTATTATTTGGAATTAAAAGGAAATGTCTTCTGGTGATCAGTTGTAATACAGGTGTTGAAATTCATGTTTTATATCTAAGACAAATCGTGGAGAAGGAGTGGGAGTAATTGGAGTCATTGAGTGCAATTTCCTAAAACCTGCCTACAACAAACAAAGCTTTGAATATACAAAGGAGTACAGGTGAGTTATTCTCGACCTAATGTGTTTCTGATAATTTGTATTAATTGAGTCAATTCTCTGATCTTTTAGGTGAGAGCATGCCTAAAATCAACAAGATAAATTAATTTAAAATTCCTTTAAATCTGGGCTCCATCATTAAAGATACAATGAATTTATTTTTAAATTAAGATTTACTGGGGAGCTCTGGTGGCCTAGTGGCAAGAAGCTGTGCTGAATTACCAAAGGTGTGTGGTTCGAATCCAACAGACGCTCTGCTGGAGAAGGAGGAGCAATCCCCTCCTGTGCCAGTCGGGTCAGATTTGATGGTACACAACAATTAAAAAAAATAAATAAGATTTACTGATACTTGAATGTGAGGTCCAGTTCTTTCTCCATTTCATTCTTTTATAAAAGAGCAATCCATAAGAGTAACATGAAGAAATATTTCTAGTGAAACAAGAAGCCTCAGAATGGATTTTAATTTTTTTTTACAAAATATGAATGGATCTCAGAGAGGCTCAGTCTTTGGAAAAAGACATGCTGGGAAAGGTAGGGAGTCAGGGAAAGATAAGGTCCTAATCAAGATGGATTGACACAATGACTACAGCAGTGGGCTCAAGCACGATTGAGATTGTGAGGATGGCACAGGAACTGGGCAAAGTACAGGAATAGGGCAAAGTTTATAAGATTGCTGTGAGCTATGGTCGACTCTGCAGCACCTAACAACAAGAAGTCGTTGAGGACATAGAGGGGGGGAAAGTAACAGTTTGAAGTTTATTTTAAAAAATTTCTTGAAGCCCTTGAACAGATTTAGAGGAAAATTTTGAAGCAGCAAGAAAAACATATGCTTTCATGGAAACCACTTAATAAGGTCTTAATAAGACTTAATAAGGGAAACAAATGGGTAAGGTTTTTTTAAAGAAGCCTGACATTGAGGCAGAGCCAGCAGGATTCTTTATGGTAGGCAAAGAAGGCAGGACAGAGTGGTTTGCTTTAAACCTTTTGGGAGAAAACGAGATTATTAATTATTTCTTTTATGAAGTATTATGAGATGCTTTTTGTTTTCTGGGTACTAGGGTAGGGATAAGGATATAAAACGTTACAAATATTTTACTCCTGTGAACAAATACAAAAGACAGGCAAATAAAAAACTTAAATTCCTATGAAGGAATTGCTATAATGAGGGACATATGTAAGGTGGGAACAGTCTGTAAATATGCGTAAGGAAGCTAGAGAAAATTTTACAAAGCAGATAACATTTGAGCTTAAACTTGAAGGAAAAGTATGTGTTTGCTAAGTGGACAAATTGAGGAAGGATGTTCTAAGGAAAGGGAAGTTCTTGTAGGGACAAGAAATGACAAGTTGTGCTGTATAGGAGTATGGAGATAGGAGGCATGGAAAAGAGAGACTTTTTTGGCAGTTATTATTTTTTTAATTTGAATTCACCGTTTATTTATTTATTGCCTCTTTTTTATTATTATTCATGTTAATGAAAATTTACAGAGACTTTGGATTTCCATTCATTCATTGTTGCACTTTTCTCCCTGCCCACTCCCCCCACCCCCAGTTCGCTCTTCTCTGAAAGTAGAGACATTTTATGTCATTTTCCTTGAAATACAATATTTTTCTTAGACTAGGGAAAATCTCTTTTCCTCTTACGTAAATAGATACACTTCCCCTACTTTGAATACCTTTTAACAGCAGTCAAGGAATCAAAAGACTTGTTGCATTGGGAAAATCTGCTGCCAAGGACCTCTAAAGTGCTAAAGAGCGAGGATGTCAGTTTAAAGACTTAAAAGTGTGCCTGAACCAAGCCATGCTGTTTTTAGTTGCTTCCTATGCATCTGAAAGTTGGACAATGAAAAAGGATTACAGAAGAAGAAGAATTGATTGTTGCATTTTAGTTATGGTATTGGCAAACAGTATTGAATATACAGTGGGCTTGAACATGAGAGAGATCATGAGGATATCACAGAATAGGACAGGGTTCAGATCTGTCATAGGGTTGCTATGCTTCACTTAACAACAACTTACGAGAGTTAAATGTTGTAAAAGTTTTAGGCTTAATGCTGGGCAAAGAGACCACTGATTGGATGGCAGCCCCTAGTTAATTCTGGGATAATTGATCACTGAGAACTATTTAGAGATCATGATAGCTCCCTAATTTCATTCTGTGTAAAATGTTCGGGTTTGTTTGTTTGTTTGTTTGTTTTTTAAATGGCTCAGACTCATGATGGATCCTTGGTGATGACTTAACTGTAACAATGATGATTGAGGAACAATAGGGATTTCACAAGTTTTAAGACCAAGTCATTCTGTTGCTCTTGAGTTAAAGGAATAGAGAGAAAGAATTTCCAAAGATTAATCAAATGATTTTAAAAAACCCCAAAACTAGGTGGAGTGATACAGTGACAGCAACAGTGGGTTTGAACATGGCAGGGTCTGTGAGAATGGCACAGAACAGGGCCAAGTTTCGATCTGCATGTAGTATCATAGTTGATCTGACAGCACCCACCAGCAACCACAAGCTAATGGTTAGGTTTTGTGAAACTCAACTCTTAGCTTTCAAAAGTTAACTGATGTCTTCCCCTACCTTCTTTCTCACTCCTCCAAGAAACCTCTTTTTAAATTTAGAAACATTGAATTCTTGGATTGTGGTAAATAGTTTTTCGACATGATGAGTTTGAGGTGATTGCAGGACACAGATAGTATGTTTCTTCCATTAAACATATAGAGGATTAATTAAAAAGACTATTTGCTAAATATGGAGACATTTGCATTGACAAAAGTAAAGGATTTGTCTTTATTAAACATGAATCTAGAGTTTTGGCTAAAATCACCAAAGCTGAACTTGATGATTCCCTTATGAGAGGTAGATAGCTTCATATTTGCTTTGCCACATATGATACTGTCCTTTCAGTTCATATTCTTTCACCTTATATTATATTCAAACTCATTGAAACACAGCAGCACTGGAAGGAGCTGTTGAATTTACCTCTAAACCAGTAGTGTTAGAAGCATTGGAAACACGCGGTGGAGGTATTTTCTTCCCTGAAGAAACAACTCTTCATCCAGTCATTATGGAATTACTTGAACAATTAGATGATGAAGATGTTCTTCCTAAAAAAAATGTGCACAGAAGAATTCCATCGCAAGGAGAGAGAAACCTCTGCTTATTTGGCCTAGCATGACCCTTTGAATATGAGTATTTCCAGCCAGAAGGAAGGAACAAATTTGAAAAAGCATGAAAGTTGCCAAGGACAAGTTAACAAGTGAATTATAAATTCTCATTGTGAATCTTCTGTGATAAGATCTAATGAGACACTAGGAAGAATTAGGGTACACTGGAGGAATATCACAATCAAGAAATGTAGGAATGTAAAGAAATGCCATTGAGGTAATAAGAAGAATGGCACAAAGGGAAGAAGGGATTATAATTCTCCACTGTCAGATAGGAAAACAAATGAGATGCCAAAGAGGAAAGTTAAAGCTGGATAGTTTACAAGGATCCAAGAGAATAACTGTTGGAGGAGGAGCAAAGAATGTGGGAAATTCCGGTGGTTCAAGAGGCCAGAAATATCCACCTCTAGGTGGTGGTAGTGGCATAGATTACGAAGCCAGTCTCAAGTGTCCCATCAGCAACCATGAGTAGTTTTGTGATAAAACAAGATTTTTTAGAGGGAGAGAATATAAAGACTCAAACAAAAACCAACCCCACCCCACCCTTTAATTCACATTTGTTTTGCCTTTTCTTGTTTAATCACCAACCTTGAAACCACCAGCTTTGCTTTTAAGTAAGTAAACTGCCTTTTTATGGTTATTAGCAATTTTTTTGCCTGTCCTGAACTGTGGAGCCGCAGCTGATTTATGGCTGATTCTCCAGTTGGTTTTCAGAGACAATAAATTGCGTGGGAGAAGATGCTCCCACGGAGCAGCTGCTGGTGGATTCCAACTGCTTGCCTTTGAGGTGGCAGTGCAACTTCTTACCACCAAGCCACTAGAGCTCCCTATATTTATTGACCTACTGTTTACCAATAATCTGTTTAGGCAGGTAAAATGATATAATGTGATGTTTGAAATAAGATAAAAGATATTTATTTCAAACTGTATGATGTTTGTCAAATTATAACGGTGTCTGTTATGTCACTGAATTTCCTAAGTGTGCTATTTTTAACTGCTTAAATATATAGGAATATATATATATATATATATAAAGTAATCTTAATATAAAAATATATGATTGTCTTAGTACACCTATATATAAAAGAAAAAATGGAATCGTTCTGTAAACTTGCACCAAAACGACAATAAAATGTCCCAGAGAGAGAGAGAGAATTTCACAGTAACGGTTGGTTGCACAGCTGTAATTACTCTCACTAAGCTGTAACTTGTGAAAGGTTGCACTGGCAAAAGTTGTGTGATACAGATGTTTAAAAACTGACAAAAAAGAGTAGCTGCTGAGGCTGCTTTTATGCAAGCAAAAACCTCATGAGATGTTGTTCCTTGATGTGGGAGTTTAGGGCCATGGTTTCATGGCACATCCTAGCCAGTTGTCCTAATAAGGTGCTTAGTGCTTCTGTTCTACCTCCTACATCATATAGATCCTGGGATCTTAAAAGCTTACAAATGGCCACCCAAGGCACCATTGGTTTCTGTTCACCTGGAGCAATAAAGGAAAAGAGTCAGCAATAGGAAGGAAAGCAATGCTATGCTTTGACACCAGACACATTGGATAACCCTGGTTACCATTACAGTACATTTTGGTTAAAAGTTCTTTCAAAGCATCCTAACAGATAAAGAAGAAAATGCATAAGGAAATTTCAAATTCTTATACTCTGTGAAAATGGGGAGACTGGATGTACCTGTGAAATTATAACCCTGATAAATAATCTTTAAATTTTAAGCCAAAAGTATGTCCTTTTAAAAAATAGATCTTTAAACAACAAAATATTTAAATAAGGCTTCCTTAAAATAAATAACAGTATAAGCCTTAATGATGGGCATAGTTCCATGGTAATTCTTTTTATAAAACACAATGAATGGGAATGATTGTATGAAACAATGTGAATGAAAAAAAGTGTGAAACACAATGTGTACAAACTTTAGGAGCAAACAAATATAAAATAAAAATATGTACCTTGAAAATTATGCTCTTTAAAAATTCTTTTTATTTTATTGTGACTTGATTGAAAGTATACAAAGAATATTGAATTTTTCCCAAATTCATTCACATCATGTTCCACAATAATTACAGTACACCCAAGAGCTGATTGTCCATTCCATGTTGTCCTTCTTTTTTTTTCTTATTAATTTTAATTAACGTTTACAGAGACTTTGGATTTCCATTTATTTATTGTTGCATTTTTCTCCTTGCCCACCCCTCCCCCCACTTAGCTCTTTGAAAAGTAAAAGAAAAATTCTTTCATTGTTATACAATCCCTCCGGCCAATTGCACTCCACTATGCAGCCTTCATTCTGGACTCCTGTCATGAAAATAATACCCAATCATATATCCCTTTTAAACAGTTTTCTCCCTCATCTGTTTCAATGCAGTATACATCATTCCTCCCCTCCTTCTCTGTCTTCCCTCAACCCTGATGTCAGTCCCATTCTACAACAGTGGCCCTATGCAATATTTGTCCTTTTGTGGCTGAGATATTTCACTCAGCATAATGTCCTCCAGAGTCACCCGTTTTGAATAATATTTCATGAGTTCCTTGTTTGTTTCCGTTTTTTCCTTTTTTATTAATTTTAATGAAAATTTACTGAGACTTTGGATTTCCATTTATTCATTTTTAAATAAAATTTTTAATTTTAATTATGATTTTAACAAAAGTTTTCAAAAAGTTCATTCTTTCATTGTGGCTCATTTTACCCCCTCTCCCTCCCTTCCCCCTTTCCCAGGTCACTTTTTTAATAAAATATTCATTTTTATGAATAATAAAATATTCATTGTTGCACAATTCCCTCTTTATCTGCCTCCCCCACCCCCAGCAGTTGTTTTTGCAATGTGCTTTTTATACTTGGCTATTGTTGCATGTATAATGCCTAATCATATATTACCTTTAAACAATTCTTTCCTTCATCTGTTCCAATGCAATATTCTTTATTTATCCCTCTTTTCTTAGTTTCTCCCCAATTCCCTTGTCAGTCCTGTTTTATAACAGTAGTATTATGCATTATTTGTCCTTTCGTGATTGAGACATTTCATTCAGAATAATGCCTTCAGAGTTACTAATGTTGCATAATATTTTATGAGTTCCTTGTTCGGTGTTTTGTATCATGTTTTCAACTTTTTTTATTAATTTTAATAGATATTTACAGAGGTTTTGGATTTCTATTCATTCATTGCCACACTTTTCTCCCTGCCTATCCCTCCCCACATGTTTTCAACTTTTAAAGGAAACATCAAAATGCTTTCTGTAGCGATTGCACTTTTGTGTGTTCCCTCCAGCAGTGTATGAGAGCTCCATTCTCACCAGCATTTGTTGTTTGCTGTCCTGTTAAACTTTGATATTGTTACTGGGATGAGATGATCTCTATTGTTGTTTTCATTTGCATCTCAAGTAGTTAGTATTCTTTTTTTTTCCTTTTTCTTTCTTTTTCAAATTTTATATTAATTTACTTACAAAGTTCATATACACATTGTGTTTTACACTATTCCTCATTCACACTGTGTTTCATACATCATTCTCATGCATCACGTTTCATAAAATCAATCACCGCTAGACCTTGCCCATCATTACACTGTCTTTTCACCTGGATCCTTCCCATTTCCTTCACCCCTTCTTCTACCCACTATGTAACCCTGTGGTTTTGCCCCTACCCATCCTCATCCCTTTGCTCCCACCCCTTCCCCTTGGGTCCCCACACATGTTTTACTGTTTGAGACTGTACACAGTAAAACCATATAGAAATTTGACAGATTCTACATATACGATCTAGTGACATTGATTAGATTATTTAAGTTGTGAAACTGTCCTCACCCTCCTTTTCTGAGTTTTTTTTTTTTTGCCTTTCTTCAGTAACAAGAATTTTAGAGAAGATTGTTACTTTCACAGACTCATTTTAAAGATAGAATAAGTATGAATAAACGATAGATTATTAAATACCAGTCATCATACTGTTGAAATATCTACAAATATATAATCTCTTAAACACTTTTAACAGTTGTGGAGATTAGATGTCAGCTGCAGATATCAAGGCTGAAACATAAAACATTACATTTCAGGTTAAGAAATCCTGTCAACACATATTAACTGAGTATCCCACTGGGGCATAGCATGGTGGCTAGGCTTTGTGGAATTTCCCTAGGAAATTTAAGACATGGTTGTTACCCTTAAGGACCTTAACAGTCTATTTACCTCTTCTTCAGCTTCTTGTGGCCACTTAACCTTCTCAAATAAAGTCAGTATTCAGGGAGCTCTGGCAGCCTATTGGTAAGGAATTATGCTATCAATGCAAATAAAGTCAATATTAATCATTAACAAGTTTATGATTTTGACATGATCTGCATAAACGGTGGATTGCAAGCTTAGTGTTCAAAAGGGCAGATGTTGAAAACTATGCTGAATATTCTAAATTGTTGACTTCTTTTAAATGGAAGCTTCTAAAAAAATCCTTAAATATTGCAGACTTAGCCCATCAACAAATGAATGGATAGAGAAGCTCTGGTATATTCACACAATGGAATACTACACTGCATTAAAAAACAAGGAACTCATGAAATATTATACAAAATGGGTGACGCTGGAGGACATTATGCTGAGTGACATATCTCAGTCACAAAAGGACAAATATTGATTGGGACCACTGTTATAAAATGGGACTGACATCAGGGTTGAGGGAAGACAGAGAAGAAGGGGAGAAATGATGTATATTGCATTAAAACAGATGATGGAGAGATCTGTCTAAAAGGGATATATGATTAGGTATTATTTTCATGACAGGAGTCCAGAATGAAAGCTGTACAGTGGAATGGATTTAGGGGGAGGGATTGCATAACAATGAAAGAGTTTTTCATTCTTTTCAAGGAGAAGAGTGAATGGGGGTGGGGGCAGGGAGAAAAGTACTACAATGAATGACTGGAAACCCTAAGTCTCTGTAAACTTTCATTAAAATTAATTTTAAAAATCTAAAAAAAAAGATTACAGACTTAGAAATCCTATAGGGCAATTCTACTGTGTCCTATAGTAGTCCCTCCCTATGAATCTTGAATTGAGTGAATGACAGTGGGTCCCCAAAATAATGCTGTGTCTTTTTGCTTTTTCTTTCAGGTTGACAATGAATGCCCTTGGTCAGAAGCTTAATAATTATTGGAAGGAAAAGATTTCTCAAAATACTTATGGGTGCTCACTCACTGCTGGGTCAAGCCTGTGAGTAATAAGTGTCGTTTTCCACGTGATGTTTCTCAAATCAGAAGGTTTAATGAACTAACACTAGTAAATCACAGGTTTCAATTGAGTTATTCTCAAAACTTCTTGATTATTTTTTCTAAAATTTGTGGGTTTCAGATAATAAATCTGATCAGAGGAGCTACCAATTTGTCCTATCATCATTGTGATATCGTGGAAGGTAATAAACATTTAAATCAGACATTCTTTTGAGTTGAAAATGTACATCTGCTTAATAGTTGAGTGAACTTGGGTAAGGAAGAGTGTTAATTTCTTAACGTTAATATAATAAAGTATCAAAATTGACTGGTTTAAGACAAAGGGTATTCTTTCTTCTCTAGAGGCTATTAGTTCAAATTCAGGGTGTGAGCTCTCTCTGAAGCCATTAGGGTGATGAACTTCCTTGCCTCTGAATTTATCATGCCTTGCCTCCTTGGATCGTGACAGTGTAACTCCAATATTCACCTCCTCTTCCTTCTGTATACCTGTTTTTGCATCTCTTCTTTTTATAAGGACATCAGTCTTGTTAAAATAGGGCTCTTCTTATTCTAGTACAGCTTCAGGTTAACTAATTAGCACCTGGATATATATAAGTTCACATTCACAGATAGTGAAAATTAGGACTTCAAGGGATGGAGGGAGAGACAAACAGTTCAACCCATAAGAGAAGTTACTTTCACCTCTGAGTATAAAGGTAAGATTCATACCACAGTGGCTAACATACAGTTGTTGTTCATCATCAAGTCAAGTATGACTCATCCTATGAACAAAAGATCTGAACTCTGTCTCATCCTGTGCCATCCTCACACTTCCTGACACATTAGAGCCCATTTCTGCAGTCACTGTGGCAGTTCACTTGGTTGAGGGTCTTTCTCTGCTTTGCCATCTCCCACACCTTTCCAAGCATGATGTTCTTCTCCATGTCTTAGCAACATGCTCGATGTATACAAGATGAAGCCTTATCATCTTTGCCTCCAAGGAGCACTGTGGCTGCACCTTCTCTGAAAACGTATCTGTTCTTTTGGTAGTCCCTGGGATATTCAGTACTCTCCTACAGCACCGCACCTCAAAGCCATCACTCTTTTTCTGTCATCTTTATTCGTTGCTGAAAAGACTGGCCTGGATCAGGTGTACCTTAGTCCTCAAACTGACATCATTGCTCCTCAGTAATTTAGAGAGGTTCCTAACTACAGACTTTACCAGTGCAGTACATTTCCTGATCTCCTAACTACTGGTGCCAAGTATACTGATTGTGGATCAAAGTAAGATGAAGTAATTGACGGTTTCAATCTTTTCTCTATCATGATGTCACCTATGGTCCAGTAGTGAGGATTTTTGTTTTCTTGACAATGAGTTGCAATCCATATTGAAGGCTGCAGTTTTTAACCTTCTGAAGCAAGTGCTTCAAAGCTTCACTCTGAACAAGCAAGGTTGTGTGATTTACATAACGAGAGTTTTTGATGAGGCTTCCTCCAATCCTGGTGTCTCATTCTTTTTCAGAGTCCAGATTCTCAAATAATTTTCTCAGCATACAGATTAAATAGATATGGAGAAAGGATACAGCCCTGAAGCACACCTGCACACCTTTCCTAATTCTAAACCAGATATTGTTCCCTTGCTCTGTTCACATAACAGCTTCCTGGTATAGGTTTTGCATGAGCATAATTAAGTGTTCTGCAATTCCCATTCTTCTCAATGTTAGCCATAATGTGTTATGATACACAGAGTCAAATGCCTTTGCATAATCAATAAAGCATAAATAAACATTATATTCTTTACTTTTAGCCAGGATTCATCTAATATCAGCCACGATGCCTGGTGCCACGGCCTCTTTTAAATGCTACTTGAACTTCTGGCAATTCCTTATCTGTTCTAGCCAGTTTTGAATGATCTTCAGTATATTTGGCTTTTATGTGATATTAACGATACTGTTCAATATTTACATGTTACGTTGGACCACCTTTCTTGGAATGGAAACAAATATGATCTCTTCTAGTCCGTTGGCTAGGCAACTGTCCTCCTTATTTCCTGGCATAGACTAGTAAGCACGTCCAGGGCTACATCTGTCATTTGAAACATCAGTTGGTATCCCATTGATTCCTGAGGCCTTAATTTTTGCCATTGCCTTCAGTGCAGCTTGAATTTTCTTCCTTCATTACTACCAGCTCTTGATCACATGGTTCTTGTAGTCCTGTTCCATCGAGTTGGAACTGAGCCATAGCTGACCTCCAGAGGGTTTTCAGAGACAGTAATCTCACTTCCTGAAATATTTCTGTGTTGACCAATTCTTTTTGCTACAGTGATTCAGTGTATTCATAAATAATATCCAAGTTTTCTGCTTTCTGTTATACTTTATTAGAACTGCAACAAGTTATTTGAGAATAGAGCTAGAATCCAGCATAGAAAAAGCAGATATACTTTGATTAATTTATTAAATCTATTCTAGGAAATTTGATCCAGAACTGTAGGATCAATGTAAATTGCCTCAGTAGGTCACAAAATGGGTGTAGTATAAAGGAGAGAATTAGTAACAACACATATATGTTAGTCAGCCGTCCAGACAGTGTATAAGATTAAAAGTTCATTTTCGGCTAGGCAAATCACTGTGATTTTCAAATAAATGCTAATTCTTATGAGATGCAATTATTTCCCCCTTCAGATCAGCAGCTGTCAATGGGGTGAAACCATATGCTACTGGATGTGTGTATGTGTACATATAACATTTCTTGGGGCAGAGTTGTAATAATAGCTATTACTTATTAAATACTTACTTCCTTGCCAGACATTGTTTTTAAGTTCTTTCATGTAGTTTATGTTGAGTCTGAAATACTCAGTCATACTCTAAGTGTTAGAGCTAAGGTTTAAATACAAGTATTTGGACTCCTAAATCTAATTCTTAACTACTTCACAATTCTAGAGGGAGAATATTATACAGTTCCCTAAAAGGACCGACTTAATGCAAAATTTGAACTGAAAACCTCTTCTGTCTGCCTGGATGGAAGGATCTACCATGATTGATATGTAACATAGAGCAGAGAGTTGCTGCCTCTAAATAAACTTGTCTTCAGAGCATAATAGTGGCATGTAAACCCAAAGCTAGTATGTCCTTTACTCTCCCCTCGCGCTACTGCTGACATTGGTTTTGAGTGGTAGAATTATGCGTGTTGTTGTTGTTATGTGCCGTCGAGTCCTTTGCGACTCATAGCGACCCTATGCACAACAGCCCTAAACCCTGCTCTATCCTGCGCCAACCGCACTGCCTCTGACACACCCATCCCGATTACCCCAGTCACCGAGTCAATCCATCTCATAGAGGGTCTTCCCCTCCTGCACCGTCTCTCCACCCTCCCAAGCATGATGTCCCTCTCCAAGGACCCGTCCCTCCTGGCAACATGTCCAAAGTATGTCAGACGAAGCCCCAGAATCCTTGCCTCCAAAGAGTAGCTTGGTTTAATCCTCTCCAAGATGAATCTGTTTGTTTTCTTGGCAGTCCGTGGTACATTCGGTACTCTTCTCCAGCACCACAGCTCAAAGGCATCGACTCTCCTTCTGTCCTCCCTAGTCATTGTCCAACTCTCTGATGCATAACAAGCGATTGCAAAGACCATGGCCTGTATCAGGTGCACCTTAGTCTCCAGAGAGACACTGTTGCTCCTCAGTACTTTAGAGAGGTCCCTCACAGCAGACTTTCCCATCGCGATACGCTTTTTGATTTCCTGACTGCTGGTGCCAAGAGTGTTGACTGTGGAGCCGAGCAAACTGAAGCTGTGAAAAATCTCAATCTCTTCGCCCTCCATCCTGACGCTGCCAATTGGTCCAGTGGTGAGAATCTTTGTCTTCTTGACATTGAGCCTCAGTCTGTACTGAAGGCTGCAGTCCTTGACCCTTCGCAGCAAGTGCATGAGGTCCTCCTCAGTTTCAGCAAGCAGGGTTGTGTCATCTGCATAACGCACATTGTTAATAGATCTTCCACCAATCCTGATGCCACAATTCTCCTCATAAAGCCCAGCCTCTCGGATAATCTGCTCTGCATACATGTTGAAAAGGTATGGAGACAGGATGCATCCCTGGTGTACACCCTTCCCAATTTTGAACCATGCAGTGTTACCCTGCTCTGTTCTGACGACTGCCTCTTGGTCCAAGTATAGGTTTCGCATTAGCACGATTAAATGTTCTGGGATTCCCATTCTTCTCAGAGTCAGCCACAGTTTGTTATGATCCACACAGTCAAATGCCTTTGCATAATCAATGAAACACAAATAGACATTCTTCTGGTATTCTCTGCTTTCAGCCAAGATCCATCTAACATCAGCAACAATATCCCTAGTACCACGACCCCTTCTAAACCCAGACTGGACTTCCAGCAGTTCTCTGCTGATGTGCTGTTCTAATCATTTTTGGATAATCTTCAGTAGAATCTTGCTTGCATGTGAAATCAATGACACTGTTCTGTAGTTTCCACACTCAGTTGGGTCACCTTTCTTTGGAATGGGAACAAATATAGATCTCTTCCAGTCAGTTGGCTAACTGGTTGTTCTCCATATTTCTTGGCACAACTTGGTGAGCACATCCAGGGCAACATCTGTTATCTGGAATACTTCAATTGGTATACCATCTATTCCTGGGGCCTTATTTTTTGCTATTTCCTTTTATTTTAGTTTTAATAATATCTTTCCGTATTTTCTAGCTTTCCCTCATGATCTTATATTTACCTTTTCTTATCATTTGAATGAAAGTTTACAAAGAAATTGGTTTTTCAGTCACAGATTTGTCCCCCTTCCCCTGCTTTATTCCCTAATGCATGTCCTGTTCCTGTTTGTTAGTTGCATTATTTATGTCTGATTATCCTTTCCCCCCCCCGCCCCAGATTGCGTTTCCTTTCACTGATTCCAGTGCAGTGTTTATTATATATCCATTCTTTTTCTGATCCACCCTTCCTACAATCCTCCTATTTTTCTAATAGTGGTCTTACACAGTAATTGTCCTCTTGATTGAGTTATTTCACTCAGAATAATTTCTTCTATACTCATGTTTTGTAGTGTTCTTGTCCTTTGTTTTATTGATGGGGTTTATGAAATTGATGGTTGTTCCTTCTTTTTCTATTTTCTAAAATATTTTAAGTAGAATTGGTGACAGTTCTTCTCTGAATGTTAAGTAGAACTCAGCAGTGAAGGGTCTCAGGTTTGGGATTTTTTTGGGGGGGGCGTTGAATTGTTTATGAACTGTTCCGTTTCTGCTTTTGTCAGAAGTCTGTTCAGGTGTTATATTTCACGTGTGTGCCAGTTTAGGTAGAATGTGAGTTTCTAGGAGTTTTTACCTTTTCTCTAAATTTTCAAATTTGTTGGAGTATAACTTTTCCTAATGTTCTAATATTATCCTTTTTATTTCAGTTGATTCTGTTATGACATCGCCCTTTTTCTTTCTTGGGTAATTTTTATCTTTGTTTTTCTTTGTTAGGTTTGCCATTGTTTGTCAATTTTATTGACTCTTTTGAAAAACTAGCTCCTGGTCTTGTTGATAGTTTCAATTCCATTTATTTCTACCCCTCTTTATAATTTCTTTCTTCTAGAGGTTGTGGGGCTTGCTTGTTGATCTTTTCTATTTATTGGAGTACTGGATAAGGAAATTGATTTTAGTTTATTCTTCCATTTTGATGTATTTGCTTATTACTATGAATTGACCTTGAGTACTGGTTTTGCTATATCACAGAGGCTTTTGATATGTTTTCTATCTCATTTTTTCTATACACTTCAATTTAATTTTTAGTTTCTTATATCATTCAATAGTCATCAAGCAGGCTGTTATTTAGCTTTCAAGTGCATAGTTTTTTTCTCTTTTATCTTGTTTATTTCTAACTTTGTAACATTGTTGTCTGAGAAAAATCTGTGTAATATTTCAGTATTTTTAATTTGTTAGGCTTGCTTAGTGACTTGTTTTGGAGAATGTTCCATGCATGCTGATGAAAAATGTGTATTGAGCTTTTTATTTTTAGGTGCAGTACTCTATGAGTGTATGAGATTGTATTGGTTAAGTGTGTAGTTTTAATTCTTCTACTAGACTAGAATTCTACTAGACTAGAAATTCTTCTACTAGATGAGAATTCTACTTCTAATGGACTATAATTATATATAAAATTTATTTCTAGTTAGTACATTTTAGACTTATCCTTATTATTTATGTACAACAAGATATTTCCAGAATAATAATACTGACTTCTGTAAATAATGGCAACTCATTAATTTATTACTACTTTTCTTATTCATACCTGGTATGGTTCTATAGGAGCTCTGATAACATAATGAATAAGGAGTTGTACTGTAAGCCAAGTATAGTTGGTTAAAATCTGTGGGGTATGTAGAGGGACAATCTCTCATGTGATTCACAGTATCTGAAACCTCATTTGGAGGGTCAGCTAAGAGTCAGTTTTGACTTGGTGGCAATGAGTTGAGTTGTTGAATAGTTCTATTATTATTTTATCTGTCAGTTTAAAAGTATATGCATTTTAGATAATGAGACAACAGTTCTAACACATTTCCTATATAAAGTTATATTTTTAATCTTTAGGATATGCCTTTCTAAGGTATGAGAATCTCAGAGTGGGGATACACAGAGTCACTGTCCTTATTTTTCCCCATTCAGGAAGATACCCGATGAGACATGGGTACAATGTGACGAATGTCTTAAGTGGAGGAAGCTTCCTGTCCGTAGTGATCCATCTCTGTTACCTACAAGATGGTTTTGTTACTACAATCCAAATCCAGAATACAGGTAAAGTTCTAAGATTCAAACTCAATATGTATATTCTTGAGATGACCGCTCATTTCTTGTTGTACAGGTATATCTTGTTTTATTGAAGTTTGCTTTATTACGGCTCACAAATATTGTTTGGTTTTTATTTGTTTACAAGTTGAAGGGTTGTGGCAACCTTGCACTGAGTAGATCTCTTTTTCCCAGCAGCATAAGCTCAATTCATGTCTCTGACACATTTTGATAATTCTCTCAGTATTGCTAATAGCTTTATAATGCTGTTCATTCTTACAGAACTCTGGTGGACAAGGGGTAAGGAGTTGTGGTGCCAACCCAAAGGCATTCAGTTCAAATCCACCAGCTACTCCAAAGGAGAAAAATGGGCAATCTCCTGTCCTATTTGCAGCCTCTGAAAATCTACTGGAGTGTCAGCTATGAGTTGGTTCCACCTCAATGGCACATAACATGCCATACTTAATAGATAACTTTTAAAATATCTTGTGAGACAAACAAAAAAATATGTAACATACAGTGGTGGTGTTGTTGTTATGTGCCATTGAGTTGCTTGCGACTCATCGAGACCCTATGTACAAGAGCTCTAAATGCTGTTCTATCCTGTGCCAACCTAGCCATCTCAAACGCACTCATTCCCACCACTCCACTCACAGAATTGATCCATCTCATCAAAAGTCTTCCTTTCCTGCGCCGTCCCTCCACTCTCCTAAACATGATGTCCCTCTCCAAGGACCAGTCCCTCCTTGCAACATGCCCAAGGTATGTCAGATGAAGCTTCAGAATCTGCGACTCCAAGGAGCATTCTGGCTTCACTGTCTCCAGGACAAACCTGTTTGTTCTCCCAGCAGTCCATGGTATATTCAACACTCTTCTCCAGCACCACGGCTCCAAGGCATCAATTATCTTTCTTTCATCCCTATTCACTGTCTAACTCTCTGATGCATAGCACGTAATTGCAAAGACTATAGCCCAGATCAGGCACACCTTAGTCTCCAGCGTGGCATCGTTGCTCTTCAGTACTCTTGAGAGGTCCCTCACAGCTGACTTTCCCAATGCAATTCATCTCCTGATTTCCTGGCTGCTGTTACCAAGAGTGTTGACTGTGGAACCAAATAAACTAAAACTGTTAACTATCTCAATCTCTTCACCATCCATACTAATGCTGCCAATTGGCCCAATGGTGAGAATCTTTTTCTTATTACATTATTTATTTTATTGTAGTGTTCTCTCAAATACTTTTTATCTCCAGTCAAACTGGTCCCATGCTACCTCTCCACCCTTAACGCAAACCCTATTGTTTTAGCCAGGCCTTTCACTCTTTCTATACATGCTATGCTGATTTGCTTTTCCAGGACTTTGTATTACTCCTTTTTCTTACCTGTGTCCTTCAAATACCTATCCAGGTCACATTAGTCTTGGGAGTTTAAGTCTTCTGTGTAATGCCTTTCCTGTTGACAGTAGTTTACTGTGACCTTCCCTTTGATTTTCAGTGGTTTTTCCTTGATAATTTTCACATACTGTTTTTGTGTTGTTCGGATGGTTTTTATGTATCTATGCTGTAGCTCATACAAGAAATTGTACACTTTTTGAGAGCAAGGTCCTTGTGTCCCGTTTGAGCTGATGATTTTCTTCCTGTGCCTATAAAACACAAATCTCTGCTGTAGTGCATCTTGAAATGGAATATTGGGAGCTTTTTTTTTCAGCACTTTTTTTATTTTTTCATTTTAATAATTTTAGTGAACATTTACAGAGATTTTGGATTTCCATTCATTCATTGCTGCACTTCTCTCCCCGCCCAGCCCTCCCCACCAACCAGTTCGCTCCTCTCTTTGAAAAGTAAAAGAAAAACTCCCTCCCTGGTACACAATCCCCCTGCACCCCTCCCACCACCCCAAGTACATTCCACT
>NW_006399833.1:2621447-2622979 GCF_000299155.1 Elephantulus edwardii | reverse complement strand
GTCAGTTATGATCTCTTTGGGATATATTCCCAGTAGTGGAATTGCTGGGTCAAATGGTATCTCTATTTGCAACTTTTTGAGAAAGCGCCATACCACCTTCCACAGGGGTTGCACCATTTTACACTCCCACCAACAGTGAATAAGGGTTCCAGTTTCTCCACAATCTCATCAGCATTTGTTGCTTGTTGTTCTGTTAAATTTTGCTATTCTGACTGGGGTGAGATGATATCTCATAGTTGTTTTGATTTGCTTCTTTCTTAGAGCTATGGATTTTGAACATTTCTTCATGTGCTTTTGTGTGTTTATCTTTTTAATAATGGCCCTTGGTGCATCTAACATCAATTATTGTTTGTTGTGTACCCTCAAGCAAGAATCAACTAAAGTGGATTTTCAGAAGCAATAAATCATATGGGAGGAGATAGGTCATCTTTGAAGCTCACCCATGAAGCAGCTGGTGAACTTGAACCACAGACGTTTGTGTTGACAGTGTAATTCTTTATCACTGAGCCTCTTGAGCTCCCTAACATCTAATGAGACGTGGAATATCCATTGGATTGTTAACTTCAATTTAATTGAATTCAATTATTGAATTGACTTTGTTAGTTAACATACATAATAAGTCAATCTAAATAATTCCACTGTGATTCATCTTTTTTAAAATGACAGACCCAATCTTTTATATATATTTTTCATTTATAGGGGGTTCTGTTCTTGGGGTTTTTTTTAATTGGAAGAAAATAAATGAAGTCTAGGTTTTGATATGTGTATGTCCCCTGTCATTGTTTCCAGATGTGCTGAAGCACCTCTCCACAGGGTGTAAATGGGAGTGTATAATTAAAATATGAGACCGAGTATTTAAAAGTATGGTTTTGGGTTTTTTTAATCTTTTCTCTCCCAGTCAATTTATACTTAGTTCAGGAGATAAAGCCTTCTAAGCCCAGTTTATCCCCTTATAAAATTGAGTTAATAAAAAGAAAATTATTACTGCCTTTTGTTTTTCAGAACACTTTTGGCTGTTGAATAAGTTTTCTAGTACTTTCTGATTTTACTTGAAAAATTTTCTTCCTTCTGCTTTTACATATGCCAAGTAGTTTGGGGGTTGGTTTGCTTTCTTTGGTATGATCTTCCTTTTCCTCCTCCTTCTTGGTCTCCATTCTGTTCCTTTTTGTGCTCTCCATTTTGCATACTTTTGTTGTTAGGTGCTGTTGTGTCAACTGTAACCCATAGTGACCCTAAGAAAAACTGATCTGAACTTTGCCCTATCCTGTGCTATCCCCACAATATCTGTCATTCTCAAGATCATTGTTACAGTCCATCTGTAATTCCATCTGGTTGAAACTTGCCTTTTCTCTCTCTCTCTTTACCTTTCCCAGCATGATACCTTTTTCCAAAGACTAGCCACTTGTGAGGTGGATTGATTCAGTGACTGGGATAATCGGGATGGGAGTGTCAGAGACAGTGCGATTGGCACAGGACAGAGCAGAGTTTAGGGCTGTTGTACTTAGGGTCGCTATGAGTCGCAAGCGACTCGA
>NW_006399833.1:2606137-2621347 GCF_000299155.1 Elephantulus edwardii | reverse complement strand
GTGTCAGAGACAGTGCGATTGGCACAGGACAGAGCAGAGTTTAGGGCTGTTGTACATAGGGTCGCTATGAGTCGCAAACGACTCGACAGCACATAACAACAAACAACAACAACAGCCACTTGTAATAACATAGCTTCCGTTTATCATGTTGTGTTGTTGTTGTGTACCATAGAGTCAGAACCGACCCATAGCTGACCCTCCAGCGGGTTTTCAGAGGCAGTTAATTGCACAGAAGGAGATTGCACATCATTCTCCCGCAGAGCAAGCTGGTGGATTCCAACTGTGTGCCTTCGGGATTGCAGTGCAGCTTCTTGCCACTAGGCCACCTTCAGGCACTATAGACTGCATATTGTGAATTAATTCCTTAATAAATGAGAGGCAAAAAAAACCCCCTGATTTCTAGTCTTAGCAGTATTCCCTTTAAGTCTCCAAGTCTCTTGTATGCCTGAAGTTTACTATGTAAAAATAGAGATGAAGATTTTTTCTATCTACTATAATAATATGAATGTTGCAATTGTCAAATACTGTTAAACATTATATCATGTTATTCTTTGACACAAAGAGCTGATATGCCTGCAAACAGGTTTTATAATGTGGGGTGAAATGTGAATTCCATAATACTAGAAGATTGTTAAACTGTCTTGTCACGTTGTAAACAAAATATTAGGTAAAAGTAAAGGGCATATTTTGCATGAATAGATGACTTCTCTCTATATTTCAGGAGATGCTCTGTTGCAGAGGAATATGACCTCATTGATGAAGTCCAGGTCTCCAGCAAAGCTACAAAACAGTTGAGTATCTCTGAAGATGATGTTCTGGGTCACAGAGTAGGAGGAGCCTGAGACTTTGTAATAGGATGGGAGAGTTTTGAGGAGACCGATGGTGGTAATGATTTTAGTTCTTAATGATTTCCTTCACATCTTTGCTCTTTCAATTCTTTATTCCTTCTTAACTGTCTTATGAATGTTTCAACTAGTATCTATATAGATAAGATAGCTGCCGGCACCTGGATTCCAACTCATGACAACATTATACACAGCAGAACGAAACTCTCTGGTCCTGCATCATCCTCAAAATTGCCAGCATGTTCGAGTCCACCGTTGGGGCTTTTGTGCCAGTCTATCCCACCAAGAGCCCTCACCCTCGCTGGCCCTCTGCTTCACCAAACACGATGTCCTTCTCCAGTGATTGATCCTTCCTGATGATGTGTCCAAAGGAAGCGAGTTGGACTGTGTTCTGTCATGACCCCACTGATCTATAAAGGTTGCATTGACTAATTTTTGGAAATAGATTGCCATATCTTCTTATTCTGTAAGTTCTGCTGAAACCTGTCTATCAAGGGTGACCCTGCTGGTTTGTGAAATACTGGTGACCTAGCTTCCAGCATCATGACAGCGTGCTAGGTACCACTGTCCTTCGTCTACCCCTACCCTCAACTATTCTCTTTTTGTTTGGAGAGGGGCATTCCTAATATCCCTTTAGTAGCATGGTCCAGGTAGAAACCTTCAGTTAGTAGAGCTTTAAACTGTTTCTAATTTTGAAAGAACCCATGACTGTCAGTCTAGAATTGAGTCTCCATTTCCAACTGAGAAGTTTCATGAGTGAACTAAATAACAGTTTTATCTTCTAGAAAACATACTGTTCAGAAGAAGGGAACTAAGAAAAATGAGAAACAACAGGTGAGGAACAGATTATCCTCTTCCTTTACTCACTCAAAATTTCTCCCAACAGTGGACATAGGTCAGAAGAAGGTGAAAGCTTGAAAGCTGCATAGAAAGAACGAACAATTTCTTCCAGTGGTGTTTTTCCTCATAGGACCTTTTTTTGGTTTTACACTGATGGGCTGTTACTGAGGTCCTAGGCTCCAGTCATCAAATAAATTTCAGGGGGCGGGGGAGGAGAAGAGTCAATCACACATTTCCTAGATGAGGATTCAGTCCTGATACTGGTAGCAGGATTGTCACGTCCGGTGACACAGAGTATTCAGAATTATATTCTGTCCTCACACAAGCTCCTCTTTTCAAGCATCTGGTTTTCCCCCCGCTCTCCTTTCTTAGAATGCCAGGATGCAGGGGTGATTCCTTCTACCTTCCTCTTGGGGAAAAGGGGTGGTTCTTTGTGCCTCTCCCCCATCCTTGCTTTCAGGCTGGCTGGCTTTTATAAAGATTCTGCTGTTTTGCATTTTCAGGAGCACTGTCTCTCGGACATGATTGCCCAGCTCCGGATGCTGAAGGGTGCAATAAGGTTGGCCGTTTCCTTTCCTGACAGCCACCATAGCACCCATCTATCTTCCTGACCCAGTCTTGCCTTTCTGCATGATTTTTCTCTTGACTCCCTTTCCCAGAGAGACCTACTAGTTGCATGTCAGAATCACCTTCCATCTCAGCATGGGTCACACTGGTGAGGACAGAGACAATTTAACAGCAGTTTTCTTGATATGCTGCCAAGATCCAGGCATATGACTAATCTGGTTTTAGATTCGAATGTCTTGATTTAATCATCTGATCTAGAAATTGGGAGATTTTCCCTGTCCTCACTCTCTACTCATTCATACTGTCTTTATAAGCTGGCTCTCCCATAAGAACTCAGGTGCATGTCTTTTTATACTAAGAACATATGTTAGTAGTCTCTTGCATGCATTTCTCTAAGAACAAGACAGGCATTCTTACTGCCATGCTTTCCTCCCCCTTTACTCTTACCTTCATCACATATACCAGAGGACTGAAAACCCGACCTCAAAATCGATTGTCAGAGAGAATGAGATGCTGATGAGAGTGCTCCGCTTATGTTATGGGTAGTGTAACTCTAGGAACCAGCAAAGGAGTTGAAGGGGGAGGTCTGATGGTGTCAGTCTGCTAAGGTGGTAAAAAAGAACTCGACTGAGTTTAGTGTTCTAGTGTACCTTACCACACACTCTTTGCATTTTAGATGAAACAAGTTTCTTTTTATTTGGTCAAGTGTTCTTTCCTAGCATCCGGAGCATTGACTCATCTCTTGGTATTGGGTTTGAAATTGAGATTCCTATGAATCATTTTTCTCCTTTGCTAGGTGTTCACTGATGAACTCACTGATGAGGATACATCTGAATCTGATAGCAACAGCACTGAGTATGATGAAATTGATAGCCCTTACCTGATTTCATCCAGTGATGACAGCAGAACTTCTCCTCCTCTTCTGCTTAACTCCCAGGATTCTAGGGCCTTTGAGAGTTCCAGGTACATAAAACATAGTCTTTTCAATAGTGAGCCCTCGGGGTCAGTTTCCAGTAGAATAAATTGGTATGTTTATGTTGATACCATGTTATTTATCTTTTTCCTACAACCTAGCATGAGATTCAGAAGGATAAACATTTTGGGTTCATAGAATTAATGTGTTGCATGTACCCTCATTTTCCTAATATTCCAGCTACTATGTCTAATATATTTTATTTTCTTACTTTGTATTAGATAACTGTGTAAGTAGAACAATGGATGTGCCGTTTGAAAGGCATATAGTGCTTTCTTGTAAGTTTATGGATGTTGATGTCTCAGAGGTTTAAATACGTGTTGGCCATATATAAAAATAACTACTAGAAGTTTGCTTATGCTATTCAGTAAGCCTTCCAGTTTGATGTTTTGTGGAATGCTTAATAATACAATCTTAGTTTCAGGCTTTATTATTGTTGTTATGTACCACCGAGTCACTTGTGATTAGAGCTTGTGATAAGAGCTCTGAACCCTGCTCTATTTCAAGCCACTTTCATTGTCTCTGACACACCTATCCCCATATTCGTGGTATTGTTTAATAATTTCCACACTCTGTTAGATCACCCTTTTCTTGGAATAGGAATAAATATGGATCTCTTCTATTCAGTTGGCCAGGTAGTTGTCCTCCAGATTTCTTGGCATAGCCTGGTGAGCACATCCGTGGTAGCATCTGTTGAAATATATCAGTTGGTATTCCATCAGTTCCTGGGGACTTATTTTTTGCTAATTCCTTCAGAACAGCCTGAACTTCCTCCTTCTTCACCATTGCTTCTTGATCATACGCATACATTGTTACATTAAATTCTTCTGTGTCTTTTTGGTATAGTGACTCCATGTACTTCTTTCCTCTTCTTTTACTGCTTCCTGAGTCATTCAATATTCTGCCCACAGCATCCTTAGGTATTGCATCTTGAAGCTTGACATTTTTCTTCCATTTCTTCAGCTTAAAAAATGCCAAGCGAGTTCATCCAGGTATATCCTGAGGGGGTGAAACCAAGCTGCTCCTTGGAGGCAAGTATTTTGAAGCTCTACCTCACATACTTTGGGCATGTTGCCAGGAGGGACTAGTCCTTGGAGAAGGCTATCATGCTTGGAATGGTGGAGGGACAGCACGAGAGAGGATGAGATGGATTGACTGGGTAATGGGTGTAGATGTGTCAGAAACAACAAAATTGGCTCAGGATAAGACAGGGTTCAGAGCATTGTTCAGACATTGTACATAGTGTCACTATGAGTCACAGGCAACTCAATAGCACATAACAACAATACTTCCTATACACTATTGACTAGGAGAGGTGATAGTGGGCATCCTTGCCTAGTTCCTGTTCTCAAAGGGAATGTCTTTAATCTCCATTGAGAACGATGTTGACTCTTGGGTTTGCGTATATACTTTTGACTATGTTGGGGAAATTGCCCTCTTTTTCTATTTTGCTGGGTGTTTTAATCAGGAAAAGCTGTTAGATTTTGTCAAAGGCCTTTTCTGCCTCAATTGCTAGGATCATGTGGTTCTTGTTCTTTGCTTTGTTGATGTGATGAGTTACATTATTTGTTTTTCTTATGTTGAGCCATCCTTCCATACCTATTAGGAATCCCACTTGGTCATGATGAATTATTTTTTATGTATTGTTGGATTCTATTGGCCAGGATTTTTGCTTCTATGTTCATGTGATGTATTGGCTTTCAGTTTTCTATTTTGGCGGTGTTTCTACCTGACTTTGGCATCAGGGATATGTTTGCTTCAAATTGAGTCTGGGAGAATTCCATCTTTTTTATTTTCTGAAATACTTTATGCAGAATTGGCAGCAACAGTTCTTCTCTGAATGTTTGGTACAATTCACTTGTAAAACCATCTGGTCCAGGGCTTTTATTTTTGTTGTTGAAAGTTGTTTTCTTACTTGTTCAAGTTCTTCTTTTGTAATGGGTCTGTTCAAGTGTTCAATTTCAGTCTGTGTCAGTTTAGGGAGGTTGTGGGTTTCTAAGTATTTGTCCATTTCCTCTAGGTTTTGATTTTTGTTTGAGTATAGTTTTTCATAGTATTCTAATGTTAGCTTTTTTATTTTAGTTGGGTCTGTTGTGATGTTACCTGATTCATCTCTTACTTAGATTATCTGTGTCTTTTCTTTCTTTTCCTTTGTTAGCTTTGCTAATTGTTTATCATTTTTATTGACCTTTTTAAAGAACCAACTCCTGGTCTTGTTGATAATCGTACACATTTTTTAATGGCAGTATTTACAACATTTCATTGTAACCATATTCTTCCCACTTCCCACTTCTTCCCTATGATTCTTGTGTCCATTTATCTTTGTAGCCTCTTACCCCTTCCTGCCTTCTAAGCTCTATCCTTGGGCAGATGCTTCCCCTCTGATCTTTCATGGTTGTTTATTCTAGGAAGGAGTGAGTGCCCCCTTAGTATAATTGTTCACCTTATAGGTCTATCTATTGCTTCACTGAAAGTTGAGTTAAGGGAGTGAGTTTTGTTTCAGGCTCATAGGGTGACTAAGGTCATTAGTCTGGCAGATTCTGTCAGTCTCTATTGGATCAATAAGCTTAGCCCTTTTTATGTTTCAGAGTTTTGCTCTACATTTTTTTTTTCACCTACTCTATCTAGGAGTTTTTACTGTGATTCGTTTAGAGAGGTTAGTGGTGGTAGTCAAGGCACTACCTCACTCTTCTGGTCTGAGGGACATTGACCTTGAGAGGTTCGTGTGGCCCACTAGTGAAGGAGTAATTTCTAAGATTGAACTATGTATCCAGAAAGTAAGAAATACAGTCCAGGCTTAGCCTCAGGTGCTTGAATCTAAACATATCCTGTGCCTATTCTTATTTTCCAATTCCTATTTTAAATTAAGAGAGATGTAGAATAAGAGTTATGTGATTTTGGCCTACATTGATAGTGCTCTAGCTTGTGTGTCTTCTGGAGTAGCAACAATGTCGCTGCCATATCAGATGTCCTTGGTCTTGAAAGCCATACTCACCCTCCAGTGACCATTTATAATTTTAAGTTTTTCAGTGTTCTTTTGTAACCCACTAGTTGTTTTTAGCCGTCTAAATTGCATGATAGATGCTAGCTTACATGTGTCTTTTATGAATGCAATATGACAGTGCATCCATTGGGTGGCATACTTTATCAATGTCTACAATATTTCTGTATGTGTTTATGGAGCGGCTATATCCAGCGTGGAGATTTTCCTGTAGGTGGCAGATAAAAGAAAAGTATTTTAATTTATTGAGAATAAGATTCTGTCAAGAAAAAGAGATGCATAATAATGGCTCCTGCTAATGTCATGTATTAATACAGGTTCAGAAAATTATCATGATTATGCCATTTAAAGCTGCATGTGTACAGGGATTTAGATTAATTGGAGAGAGCCTGCATTTTCTATTTGGCTGGGGAAGAGAGGCTTTTAAGAGCTCAGTAAAATCGATAGGATTTCTAGTAAAATGATGTTAATGGAATAATAGATTTTATGAATAGTGATTACAAAGATCTCCTTTTTCATTCTCAAAACCCTTAACTCATGTGGTATAGCTCTCATAAGTCCAGATGAAATAAAACCTGCTTGTGCTGCCAATCCAAAGACAGCCAGTTCAAATCCACCAGCTGCTCCACAGGAGAAAGATGGGCAGTTTCCTTGCATGCAATTTATAGCCTGGACAACTGCTGAGGATCAGCTGTGAGCCAGTCCCAAGTTGATGGCAGTGAATTGAGTTGATTCAAAAGAAATATTAAAAAATTCTAGTAGTGCAGTTATACAGGGGCTTCAGAAGAACAATTTCTGTTGCAGGAATAATTTCTAAGATTGGAAATAGTTTCAGGGCTGAAAAAAAAATGTAGAAACCCAATATATAAGCAGATGGAGCCTGTTAGAAGAAGATAACTTACTTCTGTTTAAGGAATAATCCGTTGTTCATTCATTCTTAAATATATTCGAGCATTTACTACATAAAAAGCCATTTTAAAAAATACTTTAAAGTTTATTCTTCTAGGGCAGGAGGGAGCTCTAGTGGCAGATTCCATAGGGATTTACTACCAACCCCAAAATGGCGCCTCTCTGATGGTTTAAACCCAGGAGCAGTTCCAAGGGAGAAATAGGGGCAACCTCCTCCAGTTTGATTTATTGTTGATATTGATTGCCTTCGAATCAGGCATGACCCATAGCGACCCTATGAACAAAAGGCCGGAAGCTCCTCTACAACTATCGAAATTTATCAAAGTTCACAGAGTTTCTGGAGGCATGTTGTTTAGGAAGTGGATGTTTCTCCTGCTTCCAAACTTGTCATAGTATGTTTGTTATTATTATGTGCCATTGAGTCACCTGTGATGTATAGCAACCCTATGTTCGATTTACAGCCTCAGAAAAACCCACTGAAGGGTCAGCTGTGAGGTGGTTCCAGCTTGATGGCAATGAGTTGAGTGAGTTCTAAGGCAGTAAGAGAACCAGTTAAGGAGTTTATAACAGGCTAATAATGTTTTGTGTAAGTCCCTTCAATATATCACAGATCTTAAATAAATAGGATAAAATAAGGTCTAAAGTAGCCATATGTAGATGGACAAAGGGGAAAATTAGTGGATATAACTTATTCAGGTATTTAAGAAAACTTTAGAGTAAGCTGTATGCCAGTGTTGATGTTGTTTGTTCTGCAACTCATAGTGACCCCAAGAAAAATGGACATAAATCCTGCCCTATTATATGCCATCTTTATCATCTCTAATATACTTGAGCCCATTGTTACAGTAACTGTGTCAGTACATCTTGTTGAGTTTTTCTCCACCTTTACAAGTCCTTCCCTTCTAAGGACTTGTCTCTACTAACAGCATGCCCAAAGTATATGACATAAAGCTTCACCATCCTAGCCCTCAAGGAGTACCCTGGTTGCACTTTCTCCAAAATACACGGTTTAAATACATAACTAAAAAGAAACCTCTGAACTATGTACACTGTAATGGTGGGAAGAAAGGGTGAAAGGCTTCTTAGTATGTTTAGAGAAATATTTGAAACAACAAAGGCTAAAAATCGAAAACTCAGTTTATTAATGAGTAAGATTGATTCAGAGGCCTACATTCGTGAATATTTTAAAATCTGACCTAGAAGATCACTTTCAAAAATGGAAAAGAGTAGGATGAACACTCTATCTACAACAAATGACAATTTAACAGAAGAAAATTATTAAAACAAACTTTTGAAATTTCTAGAAATTATCTAAGGTTATAGAGCACGCTGAGAAACGTACATACAAGAATCTGCTGAAGCAGAACAAAAAGAGTCTGTGACATTTGAGACCCAACCTGCTCTCTGTGCTACCAAGATATGCCCTATGAAAATTACTCAGAGAGACTCTGCCTTCCCCTATTTGCCCCATCTAGAGATGTGCATTCACCCTGGCAGACTTCAAGTAATTCTCATGTTATTCAGTCCCAGTAGAGTTGCAAAAAGCCTGTTCAGGTCAACCAAAGAAGATCAGGTCTTTCTTGGCCTACTTAGCTCTATTTTTGCCTCAGATAATCCCCTACTCCTAGGGTAGGAATTCTTCCCCAGGTGAAGCAAGTCAGGAATGTGGGGCCCCTATTACTCCCATCCTCATGATCTTAGTCATGCTCAAGGTCATTGTGATGGCCACTATATCAAACCCTGAGGATGGCACAAGATAGGACAAGGTTCAGATCTGTTGTTCATAGGATTGTTATGAGTAAGTCAACTTGATGGCACTTAACAACATTGCTGTCACTCCAGCTTGCTCACAGGAAAGAAGTTCCATGTTGGGAGGGAGAAGCCAAGAAGACTAGAAGTAGGTCACTGGCCCTGCCTCTGCTTCTTATACAATGACACAGAGGTTCTACTAGGGTAGAGTGGCAGGCTTTCAGGGTGAAGACTCCACAGCTGAAGTAAGTGACTTATTTTAGGACAAAGACATGACAAATTGCATCTCTAAGGTTATTGCCAAAACCAGTGGCTATCTTGGTCAAGAGCATTTAAGAGAAAGCTTTTAGTTCCATAATAGAAGTAGCAATGAACAAAATGGCAAAGCAAAGGGGACAGTCAAAAAGAGCTGCCCTGGGATCATAGTCCACCTGAGAGTCAGGACAGTTGTATGTGGACTAGATTTACCCACTTAAATCAGAGCAGGAAGTTATATAGATTTGAAAGCATTCCCCAATCATATACAAATCACAGGACAGAGACTCACTGGTATTAGGGGTTGAAGCAAAATCTCTGATAAACACTCCTAGAAAACTAGAGTCAAAGAAAGTGCAAGTGAAGCTAGGATACATCTCTACAAGATGAAAGTGAAAACACAACGTACTTAAGAGATGAAACGAAAAAAGGGCAGAGACACCTAGGTTTGCAAATTATTGTGTTAAGATTGAGCAATTGTTTCACCTTAAGAAAACCAACCTGAACCCAAATCAAACAAAAAGGAAATAATAGGGATTCTCACTCAACTCATTCCTGTGGAATCAGAATCAACTCATAGCTGACCCTCCATCTGGTCTACTGAGCTGTAAATTGCACCAGAGGGGATTGCCTGTCTCTCTTGTGTAGAACTTATGGTAGATTTGAACTTCTAGAGAGGGAGATCTTTTGGGTTAGCAGCACAAATCATTATAGACTATGCTACCAGAGCTCCCTGATTAAGATTAGAGCAGGAAAAGATGAAGTAGAGACTAGGGGCAAGAAAGAATATTGGAAAAGAACAACAAAATTTGAGCTGAACTGACCAATGAAAGAGAACATTTTAAATGATCAAAATCAGGAATGAAAAATGGAGCCTCATTATTGACCATAAGAAATAAAAAGAATTCTAAAAGAATACAAAGATCAGCTGTGTGCCAGTAGTTTTGATAATTTGGTTGAAATGATTTTCCTAGCTAAATGCAAACTACCAAGACTAACTCAAGAAGAAACAGAAAGCTTGAATAGATAAGTGGCAAATAAGGAGAGTGAATTTAGTAATTTGAAAAGTTTCACTAAGAAAACCTCAGGTCCAGATGGTTTCAATAGGGACTTCTACCAGACATATACAGAAATATAATACTAATCCTTCATAAACCCTCCCAAGAAGAAGTAGAGAAACACTTTCCAACACATTGTATGAGACCTGTATTACGCTGATACCAAAACTAGATAAAGATACCACAAGATCCTTATCCTTTATGAAAATAAACCCCACTGCCATTGAGTTGATTCTGACAGAGTAGAACAGCTTGCTCACAGAGTTTTCCAAGGGTATAAATCTTTACAGAAGTAGGTTGCCTGATCTTATACCCATAGAATAGCTGGTGGATTCAAACCACCAGCCTTTTTGGTCAGTAGCCGAATTCTTTAATCAGTACCACCACCAAGGTCCCTCTTGTGAAAACAGATACAAAGATCTTGAAAAGCAAACCAACCAAAACCCTCAAAAAATGGATTGAATAGAACAACATTAAAAAGCAGTTGCCACTGTACAGCATAACCAAATGAGACTTATCCCAAGGATGCAAAAGTGGTTAAACATAAGAAAAATCGATGTAATTATGCAACTGGTGGTACACTGTATTAAGTATTGTGTGGGTAGCCAAAAGGTGGAGAGTATAAACCTACCAGCCATTCTAGAGGAGAAAGTGAGGCCATGTGCTCCTGTATAGATCTACAGCCTTGGAAATCCTTGAAGGCAGTTCTACTCTTTCCTGTGTGTTTGCTGTGAGTCAGAATCATTTGGGATGAAAATGTGCCCAAAATGGAAATGCTCATGTATTATTGGCATAAAATTTTGTAGTTGCTTTGGAATAGCGCCGTCTGACTGTTCCTCAAAATGTTCAGTTTAGAGTTACTTTAAGCCCAAACTTAAGAATCTTTTGTAACTCATAGTGCCCATCAGGTTTTTGAGGCTGTAAGAGTTTCTCAGGCTGTCGCATACTTCTATACCATCTTGATAGAGACACATTACACGTAATTTAACTAATTGATAGCTGAAACACAATGATTTTTATTATAACTGAGAGTTTAGAAAATTCTCATCGGTCCCTTATGAACTTGCTTAACCTGTTAAACAGGCCTACCTCCACCTAAGTCCAAGCAGCTATTTATCTTTCTTCTAGATTTGCCTATTTTGGATATTCCATGTAAAAAGAATCATACTATTTATACCTGATTTGTTGTTGCATAGTGTTTTTTCCAAACTTACTCATGTCATTGTTGTGGAGTACCATCAAGTCAGAGCCAGCCCATAGCTGACCCTCCAGCTGGTTTTTGGAGGCTGTTAATTGCACAGGAGGGGACTGCCCATCTTTCTCCCGCAGAGCAGATGGTAAATTCGAACCATGTGCCTTTGGGACTGCAGTGCAGTTTCTTCCGCTAGGCCATATATTAGTGGTGTAATCCATAAAGAGTTTCTTTCTGGTGGTGTAATCCATAAAGAGTTGTGCTGCTAATCCAAAGGCCACACCTCCCTAGCAGTTCAAATACACTAGCAGCTCCAAGAAGAAAACACAGGCACTCTCCCATGCGATTTACAGCCTCAGACATCCACGGAAGGGTCAGCTATAAGATGGTTCCAATTCGATGGCAATGAATGATCTGAACAGTCATTTCATGAATATACACTTGATCCATCCATCAGCTGTTGGACATTCAGATCTGAATGTGAACATGGAATTATCCATTTTAGTGGAGTACTGAACTGATAGTGAAAAAAAACAGAGATTTCTCTCAAATCATCATGAGTTGTGTAGAAGCATGCATGGCTATATCTGTTGGAAAATGTAAAATACTGGCAGTGAAAAAACAAATGTTGGCAGTAACTCAGAATGTGCCTATGAGGCAAAGAAAGACTATGACAGAAAAGAGATAATGAAAAGAAACTATATAGGTGGAGAATTCTTGATGTGTTATTGAATATAGGTCTGATAGGAAAATTGATTCACAGAAAGAAGAACCAGGCCTTCTGGAGAAGAAATATAGAACCAGCACATAGGATCTTATTTGCTTTTCTCTCAGTTCTCTAATGGTTCGATTTTTGTATTGCCCGTTACTTACAAGGGTTTGTATTCTTTTTTTTAAATTTTATTTTAATAATTTTAATGAACACTTTCCATTCATTCATTGCTCTGCTGCCAAAGAACTTATAATTTAAAAGGGAATCCAGGATACGCACATGTGTGCGCGCACAGAGTTGTAGCTGTTGTTGTTAGGTTCCATCAAGGTGAATACAACTCATAGCGACCCTATGAACAAAAGATCTGAACCCTGTTCTGTCCGGCACCATCCTCACACTTCCTGACACACAAGAACTCATTGAAGCAGTCCCCGTATCAATCCACCTGGTTGAGGAACTTCCCCTCCTTCACCGACCCTCCACACTTCCCAACACAATGTCCCTCTCCAAGGAATAGCACCTCCTAGCAATATGTCCAAAGTATGTGAGGCGAAGCCTCATCATTCTGCGTCCAAAGATTGCTGCAGCTGCACCGTCTCCATGATATATATGTTCCTTCTTTTGGCCGTCCATGGGATGTTCAGTGCACTTCTCCAACAACACAGCTCAAAGGCATCAAGTCTTTTTCTGTCATCATTAATCATTGTCCAGGTCTTGGATGCATGGCTAGTAAGTGGAAAGACTATGGCCTGAATCAGACACACCTTAGTCCTTAAACTGACATCACTAGTAAATGTTGTAAGAGATTGCTAAAATACCAGAGGAATTCAGAAATAACATTTGATTCAGACACCCAATATTGAACAATATTCAGTTTGGCTTGTGTTTGTAAAAGGGAGTAATTGTAATGTGCCGTCGAGTCCAGACCAGCTCATAGCTGACCCTCTAGTGGATTTTCAGAGTCTGTAAAAGGCATGGGAAGATAATTCCTCAGAGCAGCTAGTGGATTTGAACCATCTGCCTTCAGGTTGGCAGCCACTCAAACCTATTCCAACTTACAGCAACCCTACAGAGTAGAACTATCTCATAGGATTTCCAAGGCTACAGTCTTTACAGAAGCAGATTGCCACGTCTTTCTCTGGAAGAGCATCTGGTAGGTTCTAACTGCTGACCTTCCAATTAGCTGGTCAGCATTCAACCACTGTGCCGCCAGGTCTCCTTTAGAATATAAAGCTGAGGCCAAATTACGTTCCTACTCTTTCAGTTACTAACTGTACTATCAGAGTTTCCTGCACTACAGAGTTCCTTGATCTCTCCAGACCCCAGTGTTCTCTGAATAGATGGAGATAATAATACCTGTGTTAGATAATACATGTTAACCCCTTCTTAAACTGGCAACACAGTAAGTGCTCGATGGATGTTTCCTATGTTATCTCAGGGAGTGGAGAATCCAGCTTTGAATACCAGGCTACAGTGTTGGGACTTGGGTATTTCAGAGAGCCATAAATAGTTAAAATTACTCACTCATTGCCATGGAATTAGAACTGAATCAAAGTTGACCCTCCCATGGGTTTTTAAGGCTATATGTCATACAGAAAGGGATTGCCCATTTTTCTCTAGCAGAGCCATTGGTAGATACTTGAATCACCAGAGAAATGTCACCTTTGGGTTTGCAGTAGCAGTACCTTTGTTGTTCTGTGCCATTGAGGGGAACCGACCCATAGCTGACTGTCAAGAGGGTTTTCAGAGGCAGGACATATCACAGGAAGACATTGCTCGTCCTTCTCCCTCAGAACAGCCGATGGATGGATTAGAATTGCGTCTTTTGGGGATAGAAGCACAGCTTACCACTAGGCCACCAGCGTTCCCTTAGCAATGCCTTAGAAAAATTAAGTTGGCAGTGGATTAGTTTAAAATGAGAGAAAAGGAGCTCCTGGGAAGCCATTCCAGTAGTCCAGTGGAATTAATGAGAGCTTGAGCTTGGGTATTGACAGTCACAAAATTACGTAAGACTGCTGCGAGGTTGGTGAGGTTCTCCCACAAGTAAAAAACATCAGAGAAGGAACAGGTTTGAGGATAATATGAAAAGCCAATTTTGTTCATACTGAGTCTGAGATACCAGTACAAACTCTTAAAGAAGAAATGTTTGACAAGCAGTGAGAAATGTGGTACCTGAGGTTAGTGCTTGAGAGAATGACTTGAGGGTTAAGAGGATATATGAAATTATCAGGGAAGATGATGGAGAGAGAGAACATAGCTAGTGATAGAACTTCACCTATTATTTATTATCAAGTCGCTTTCTACTCTCGGAGACATCATGTACAGAACTGAGCTCTGTAGGATTTCCTTAACTGGGATCTTTTCAGAAACAGGTTTCTGGGCCTGCCTTTCGCAGTAAACTGCCAACTTTCTGGTTAGTAGCTTTTGTTGTGGTGGTTAGGTGCCATTGAGTTGGAATCAACTCATAGCCTACCCTCTAGCAGGTTTTCAGAGGCTGTAAATTAATTGCAAGGGAGGAGATTGCCCAGATTTCTCTCACAGAGCTGTTAGTGGGTTTGAACTGCAAGCCTTTGGGTTGGCAGCACAACTCCAGATCTACTAGACCATCAGAGCTTCCTAGTGAAGTAGAAACCGTTTGCAAGAGGGAAACTGAAGAGAAGGCAGATAAGACGACTTTAATTGCCTTTCATAAAGCTTTTTGCTGCTGCTGAATTCTTTATATCTCAAACTGATTGTTTTACTGTCTTCCTAATTGCCCCAGTTGTATAGATCCTTCTGCGGTGCTCCTTACACATGTCTAAAGATAGATGGCTATTGTAATTATTCTCACATAGCCCCTAAATCCTGTTGCTTTCCCCCCTAAGGATAATATGGCATTATCTAGTAAGCATCTATTAAGACATGTTAGAGAGCGAGGAAGACCCTCAACAAGATCGATTGACCCAGTGACTTCAACAGTGGGCTCAAACATATTGGAGATCATGAGAAGGATGCAGGATAGGGCAATGTTCAGAACTGTTCAAATGGTCGTTATGAGTTGAGGTCGATTTGACAGCACCCAACGACATTAAGAGTGTAGAATCCAAACTCTGTCTAAATGTTCATTAAA
>NW_006399833.1:2604854-2606037 GCF_000299155.1 Elephantulus edwardii | reverse complement strand
AATAATAATAAAAAAAGAAATTTAAAAAAATAGAGTGTAGACCAGGTTTATTTCTAGGTGAACACTAGTTTTGAGAACATAGGGGACTTTCTCGGGTGGCCTAGTGGGTAAGAAGCTGTGCTGGCAACCCACAGTCATGAAGTTCAGATGCACCAATTGCTTCACAGGAGAAAGATGAGCAGTCTGTTCTTGTATGATTTACAGCCTCTGAAAATCTGCTCGAGGGTTAGTTATGAGTCTCTTCTGACTCGACAGCACATACCACCACCACCAATGGGGAATTTTACAGAAAGCTGAGATTTGAGATGTCCTACAGATAGTCTCAAAAATTGGAAGAAAAATGCATGAAGTGTGAGTAGGGAGCTCTGGGAGTTGAGCTGCTAATCTAAAGACCACACTTCTTTAGTGGTTCAGAGACACCAGTGGCTCCAAGAGAGAAAGATAGGTAATCTCCTCTTAGGTTTCCAGCTTTAGAAACCCACTGGAGCATCTGCTATGAATCAGCGGTTACACTACAGCAGTGGGATTCTTGGAGGTTGATGTGCAGCATTGGGGAGCTTTGATGGCCTAATGGATAAGGAGTTGGCCTACCAACTGAAAGTCAGGTGGTTCAAATCCATCAACTGCTCCCCAGAAAAAAAATTGGGCAGTCTCCTCCCATACAATTTACAGCCTCTGAAAACCCATTGGAGGGTCAGCTATGTGCAGCATTGATGCCTGACTATAATCCATTGAAACTTTGAATTGACTGAAAATTCCTTGGTCAGCTGTGTTGTTGTTGTTGTGTACCATCGAGTTGGAACCAACCCATCTGAGAGAGGAAAAAATAATTACAAGGGTGAAAATAGGGTTCCTGTCCTGTCCTGAAAATTGTCAATGGGTGTCTCTAGCACTAGTTATTTTGTTAATTTCCTATAACCATTAGTGCATGAAACAACTGGAACCGGGAAGTGATTTGAGGCCATCTTTTCAGGTTTTACTAACCGAAGGTCATTAGAACTGAGGGCGTGACAGTGGGGACTTCTTTTGCATAAGGGGGAAAAAGACTTAAACTGTCCAACTAATTTTCTTTGTTTCTGACTAGAGCCCTGGTTTTGCCCATTAACTTTTACAAGTGAATAATGGGTAGTAGCCACAATTCATTTGGCTGGCAAAGGAATTGTATGGTGTTTCTATATATATA
>NW_006399833.1:2565424-2604754 GCF_000299155.1 Elephantulus edwardii | reverse complement strand
AACCTAAAGTGATACTGTGAAACTTTAAAATTAACAAGCTGGCACTGTGCTCCGCATATGCTGCTAGGCCTTATATGACTGTCTACACACACCCTGCCCCATTCATGTGTTAAGGGATTTTGTATGTGTATTTTAGTTTGTTTTTCTTCCTTTCCTTGCATTAAGGAAACTTCTAAGCCACACTGTTTCAGGTCTGTTTTTCACTTTCCTACCAAGATCAACCTGGTCTTACTATAATCCAGATAGTGATCCTTTTTACCTTTCAACTTCATTTCTCTCTTAACACTCATTGCTATTTCTGCTAGTTGCCTGAGTGAAAGGGTTTGAGTTTTTCAGGGTAAAGTTTTATTTCTAACCTAAATAATCTGTGAATAACACTGTGACAGTTTTGGGGGGTTTGTTTTCTTTTTCTTTTTTAGTTTATAATTAATTTCAATGAAAATTTACAGAGACTTTGGATTTCCAGTCATTCATTGTTGACTGTGACAGTTTTAATGGGGGAAATTTGAGGAGGGGTACCTTAGAATAAGATTATATTTAGCCTATGTTGTGACAGCTTAAATTTTTATTTCCTCTTCCATTTGCAGTAAATACAAATGGACCTCAAGTGAGGAGCCTTTTGAGAAACGAAGAAAGCTCCAGAAGTCAATGACAGCGGCTCCTACAGATTATTCTATGACTGGGCCTTACAGAAGGGTAGAGGCAGCTGTTTCCTACCTGGAAGATGATGACAGCCATGATGAGTGCAGTGACGAGAGGAGCGAACCACCACGCCTTTTCCCAGAATACCCAGAAACAAGCAAGCATACCAGTCAGAATAGGGAGGTTTCGGGTCGATATTTAGAAGCCCGAGGCCAACGCCAGGGGTCCCTGCTCTCTGAAGAATTAGATCAGATGCCAAAATTGGTAGCAGAAGGAGTCAAGAAAGGTAGCACAAGCAAAAGGAAAGATGTGAGCAAGGGGCCTTTTGTAGCAGTCGTTGGTGTTGCAGAAGGTGTTAGCAGTTCAGGAGCGGTTCAGCTGATTCCTTTTAAAAGAGAGCAGCTTGCCCAGAGAAAAAGAGTGGCTGAACGCTGGCATTCAGAGCCTAGTTCTACTGTGGCCTCGGCCACAACCACTAAGGAGAAAAGAAGAGGCTCTGCAAAGAGTAGAGGATATGATACGCCAAAGCTTAACAACCAGAATGAGTCGGAAGAACTGAAGAGAACCACAGAAAGACTTCAGCGTGCTTTGGCTGAAAGAAATATATTCCAGCAAAAGGTTAGATTTACACTTTATCACCAGTAATAAGAAATCAATTATAAGCGAAGTCTTTATACCACAGGCCTGTAAACAGAAACTATGTCATTGAATCATTTTGCTCTATGTTTCAGGTTGACTAAACACTAATGGGTGGCTTCCTTTCTAAAATTTTGTGTGTGTGTGTGTGTGTGTGTGTGTGTGTGTGTGTAGAGTGTAAGCACAAGCAACTCTGGTGGTTTACTCCATAGGAAGTCCCACTGCTAAACCTCTTTGATAGTTTGGGTCCACTGGGAGAAAGAGGGGCATCATTTCCCATGTGATTTACAGCCTCCGAAAACCCACTGGAAGATCAGCTATGATTTGATTCCAACTGGACAGAAAGAAATATTGAAATCTATAAATGTAGGAGGGGGAGAGAGAGAGAGAGCGAGCCCTAGTGGCTTAGTTATATGGAGCTGTACTGCCAACCCAAAGGCATGTGGTTTGAATCTACCAGTTCTTCCATTCCATGGAAGAAAGATGGGCTATTGCCTTCTTTGTGATTTACTGCCTCTGAAAACCCACTGGAGGGTCAGCAGTGGGTGCGTTCCAATTCAGCAGTACACAGCGACAACAGCAATCCATGTGCTATAGGTACATATGTGTGGGCACATGTGTGTATGTTGCTGTTACGTACAGTTCAGTTGGAGCTGACTCATGGCTTACCCTCTAGTGGCTAGATTCAGAAGGACTAATCACATGGGAGGAGATTGCCTGTTTTCCTCCCTCAGAGCAGATGGTGGATATGAACTGTGTACCTTTGGATTGACAGCGCAGCTCCTTACCATCACGCCACCAGATAGTGAGTGAGAGAGAGAGAGAAAGAGAGAGAGAGAGAGAGAGAGAGAGAGAGTGAGTAAAATAAAATCACGAGGCAAATATATTATTTTTAGCTTTCAATTGTATGTGGAGTCATTAAATTTCTGTTTCTTGGGCTGCAGGTGGAGGAGCTAGAACAGGAGAGAAATCACTGGGTTTCCGAATTCGAAAAAGTCCAACGTGAATTGATGGCCTGCAGCACCAAGGGGTCAGAAGGCTTGTATTGGAGCAAGAAACACATGGGCTATCGTCAAGCTGAATTCCAGCTTTTAAAAGATGAGCTGGAAAAAACCAAAGGGGAAAAGCAAGAGCTTAAAGCTAAACTGAAGGAGACAGAGGCACATTTGGCAATGCTGCAGAAAGCTCAGGCCACCCACTGGACAAGAAAGGGAGAAAACTTAGGTTAATGACCTAGGTTTAGTTATCAGCTAATGTGAAGCACCCCTTTAAGAGTCTTAGTTACTGTTATAAATAAGGGAGGAAGACTTAATTCATAGACCACCAAAGATTTAGGCATTCTTTTGTACAAAGCTGCAGCCAGTCCCCCTGTTCTTAGTGGCATTGTGCTTTTGTCTTTCTTTTTAGCTAATGGAAAGATAAGTGCTGAGAAATATAGGCCTGTTTTAATGAGCTTCTTTTTTTTTTTTTTTTAACCTATTGGCTAATGACTTCAATGTCATCTCTTCTCCTGCCCCCTCACTTTATCATACAGGGCTTTGGCAAAGCTTACAAGGCTGCGTATCCACGTCAGCTATCTCCTTACTTCTGTCCTCCCTCACTTGGAGCTTCGTGAGATCGCGTATGGCTCAGAACAAGTGGATGAGATCCTGTACACAGTGCTGGAGGCAAATCACATACTGGATTGAGCACCAACTATTTAGTCTACTCCTGTTCTCCCTCTTTCGTAATTTCTTGCTCTCTCTGTTTTCTTTCTCCATCTTCTCTCTCTCTAACACCTGTAATAATGCATGATAGAGAATCTGTTATTAAACCCTGGCTCATAAGCTGTTTCTTACTTAATTTTGATATGAGGGAAGAAGTCAGTTAAAAAAAAATAGACCCTCAAGAGTCCAGGAACAGACAAGCAATAATCACTAAGCTAGGTAACTGAAAGCTTTACTTTTCATAGGACTTAAATATGGGCCTATTTTCTTAGCCTTTCTCAAATGGTTTACGTTCGTTTCTGTTTAATCAGTCATCCAGTAATGGGACCACAAGACCCGCTATTTAGGGGATGAGCTAAAAAGTACAAACTCTTAGTTCTGGGCTTCAAAAATCTAACCATCTAATTGGAAACACAAGGCACACACCAAAGTGTGTGATCCGTTTAAGTGAGTGATACAGACATAACATGTAAGAGCTAGATACAGAAGTTCAAGGAAGGCATCAATCACATCAGAAACACTTACCTAAACTAAGATTTAAAGACTAAACATGACCACACTGCTCACAGTTGTTCTTTAGGTGCGAGCACTATGGCTAATGTTTGGGGTGCATTTTTTTCTATTTCCTATTTTCTAACTTTTTCACATCTTCTATAATAAACCTGTTCATTATTCTTGTATTGAAAAAAAATAAAATTGTTTTTAAAAAGAATGAGTAGGCTTGGATTTAGATACATAGTAGATGGTGTGACAAGAGAAGGTAATGTTACATTTATAATATATGTTATATCTAACATTACCTCTAAAAGCAAACATGGACAAGGGCACAGAGAAGACATGGCATGTGGAAAACGTTTCTGACAGGAGCTATGGGCCCATGTAAAGGGAGCTAAGGCTAAGTCATGACCCACCTACCCACTCACTCACTCCCCCCCCCGCAAATGGCATTTTAATGTTAAAGACATTTTAGGGAAACAAACTTTAAGTGGCTCAAATTTTTACAATATATATCACCAAGTTGTGGAATCTCAAATAGTAGGAAAGGTATTTCAAAACAGAAATATCTGCCTGATGTCCTTCATAATACACATATCTTCGCTTCAGGCTAGTACTGAGTGAAGGGTAAATCCTGTTCTACCAGAAATAGTGAAACTTATACTCTGGTAAAAGTATTCATTCTATTTATTCATTGCTTTATTATATTTATATAGCACACAATTCTCCAAAGAGTTCAAAGTACTCTTCAGAAACCGTTGAACAATTAACATATATAGATGCCAACAGTGACAATGCCAAGAGAAGGGACCAGAGGGAGATGAGGATCATGGGAGAAGGGAGTATATTCAGACATTCTCAGTGATGATTGTTCATGTGATGGAACTCCAGAGGACTTGAGCTTGTGCTGATCTAGACCATATGGATGGAAGTCTAGTGGAGGAAAAATTCCAAACCTTGGGGGCACTATGTTGTGTTTTGGCTGAGTTAAGAGAGCAGAGTAAAAAGGATAGAAAGTATTCAGCTTTTAAAAGGAAAAGGGCAGGAAAATTTAGCTCATCTTACTAGTGCTAGCATTGACTGGATTCTCTAGGCCACGGCCCCAAACCCAGAGTGACTCTCCCAGCAATTGTGGCCTGGATTGAGTCCTTCCATTACAGTACTAGAGTGCCTTTGGTTGTAAAGTCATACAAACACTAGGTCTCTCTCAACAGATGTTAAATGCCACTATAGGGAGGGAGTTTGAAAAGTATCCCCCAACTTTTTCAGAAATTACAGTGTAGTGTGGAGGTAAAAGGCATTCAGGAGGGAAAGGAATGGGATTTCCATCTATCTTTTCTATTAGCTTTCCATAATAATTATGCTCTCAAATGTCTCTTAAATTTGCACCTTTGCATTTCTGCTATCAATTATTAAGTCTTTATTACCTCATATATTAATAGCTAAAATAGATTCTTAACTGGTTTCCTTTGCTTCCCGTTCCTGTTTCTTCAGTCCACCTTACTCACTCTTGCTAAGTTACTCTTACAGACTTTGTCAGGCTACACTTCTACTTAAAGACTTAACTGGCTGTCCTTGTTGCCTACAATACACACTACAAATCCTTAACATGGTGCTCAAAACCCTTTGTGATCTGGCTTCAGCCATCCTCTAAATTCATCTCCTGCCATCCAAATGGAACTCTGGGTTCTCAACATTCCTCCACTACCTTTGGCTATGCAGTTAGTTCTCTTCACTTGGAATATTCTCCTACATCATCCTTTGGATCAACTATGAGCCAATACTGCTGCCATCTTTAAAATTTTGGTTTTTTACTTCTTAAAGCTTCTTGTGATTAATAGGGGCAGACATGGCATTTCTCCTTGATCATTTAAGTCTTATAGTGCCACTTGGAATTTTCTTATCACAAACTGTTATATCTCTCCTACTAGAAAGTTCCACATCCAAATACTCAACTGCCTTCTTGCCATTTACATGTGTTGCAGGTGTTTAAAATAAAATGTGCTGAAAATAAATGGTACTCTCTAAGACTTTACTCCCCCCCATTTTTCCTCATCTTAGAAAATGACACCTCCACCCACCCAGTTGCTTAAGATGACCTAGAAGTCATCCTCAGTTTTCTTTTTCTCTTAACCCACACGTCCATTGTGTGAAAAAGTCTGTCAGTTCTACCTCCAAAGCCGCAGCTACCTTAGTTCAAACTACCATCATTTCCTATGGACAGTGGGAACTCCTGTAACCTGTATCCTTATTGCCAGTTTTGTCTTATCCTGCACTTGTCTTAAATCATATAACTCCCCTACTTAAAACTCTTAAGTTATTTTTCTCTCATCTCCCTCCATGACTTCTTATTTCACTTAGAAGAAAATTCAAATGCCCTACGATATGGTGCTATTGTTTATTATATGACGAGCTTCGTCTGCCTTTCTGTTCCTGAAATGTGTTCAGTTATACCTCAGCCTTTACCCTTGGTGTTCCTTCACTCGGAACAGTCTTACCTCCAGCCTCGGCATGGTTCGTTGTTACTCATCATCTAGTTCTTAGTATAAATATTACCTCCTCAGACAGACTTTCCCTGGAAATCCTCCCCCACCCCCGCCCTTCCTTACCCTATTTATCATTGCATCATATTTTATTTCATTGGTGCACTTCTCACAATTTATAGATAACATACTTGGTTGTTTACTTTCACTTGTTCAAGAAGAATTTACTGAATACTCACTATGTGCTGCGTGATACAGTGGTGAACATTAACACCCGTGGGCCCTGTCTACCTCTCTTTTTAACAAGTACCATGAATTCAAGGGCCATGTCAGATTTTGCAATCACAGAGCTTATAATACCTGAGAGACAGCAACTAATAGTAATTTTGTAGCATTTGTACATTCCTGGAAGGAATATAAAATGTTTCAATCACTGTGGAAAACAAATCAGTAGTTCCTAAAACAGCTAAAGGTAGGACTACCATATGACCCTGTAGTTTCCCTCCTAGGTCATACATTTACAAAACTTGAAACAGACTCACAGACATGTTTTTCAGTGTTCACTGTAGCATTATTTAAAAGAGCCAAAAGGTAGAAACCACCCAAGTGTCCATTAACAGCTAAATGGACCATCAAAGTGTGGTGTATATAGTCAGTGCTGTACTTATTGTTCAATTATAAACAGAAATAAGATTCTGATAATCTTGAAAATATGCTCAGTGACATCAGTCAGATACAGAAGAGCAAGTGATACCCGTGGATCCAAATTTTTCAAAATTTCTAGAATAGGCAGATCCATCAAGGCAGAAGAGTAATAGTTATCAGGTACTACGGAGAGTGGGAATAGGAAGTTAGGGGAGGGGGGATACTTGTTCAGTGAGAGAGTTTATGATGGGAACTTTTTGTTCATACCCATTTCTTTCAAAGACCTCAAATATGCCTTCTTTATGTGTCAGAAAGAAATTCATTGCTATCAAGTTAATTCTGATTCATAGGTTTACAGGACTGAGTAAAACCGCTTGCCTCATTCAGGCTGTTAAGTGCTATCGAGTCAACTCTGACTCGGTAGCCCTCTGTACAACAGAACCAAGTACTCTGGTCCTGTGTTCTTCCTCACAATTGCTGCTGTTTGTTTGATACTGGTCCATTTCATCGAGGGTCTTCTTTTTCATTTACCCTCTATTTTCCCAAGCATGATATCCTTATATAGGGAGTTAATCCTTTCTGATAACATGTCTGAAATATGTGAAATAAAGTCTCACTAATTCTCCCTTCTAAGGAGAATTGTCTATTGTTCTTCCAAGACAGATTGTTGACAGTCAATGATTTATTCTCTTGAACCAATTTTGAAAACAATTCAGAGGCATCAGCAATACTCTGTTTTCCTTATTCACTCTCTTCCTTTCACCAGCATATAAGATTGTTGAAAATACCATGACTTGGATCAGATGCACCTTAGTCCTCACTGTGACACTCTTGTTCTTTAGCACTTTAAAAAGGCCTAGCACTTTAAAGAAGTTCTTTGCAACGGATTTGCCCAACATAACACATCATTTGATTCTTGACATGGGCGTTGGTTGATGGTGGATGCAAAAAATTGCATTCATGGTACTGTCAGCGTTTCCCCCATTTATTAATCGGTCTAATTGTAAGGATTTCTTTTCTTTTCAGGGGTCAAATAAATATAGTATATATGAGATAGATAACATTCTTGGACACACAGAATTCTGAAAATTAAAGATGTAGTTAATAAGTACTGCAGGATTGGGGAAACATTAAATGTGAGTTGAGGCACTGAATGTTTCACCTTATATGGTCTTTGGTTGTTTGAAAGATGCAGCAAGGAAAGAGGTGGAAAGGAGGAAAGAGGTGCAGATGTTCTTTATCTCATTCTGAAAATTATCCAGTACTGGCTCCCTAGCACACAGTTAGAACATACAAAATAAATGTTTTGCAAAATTTTATTAGGAAAAGGCTGGAAAGGATAGATCTTGAGAATGAGAACTCGGAAGAAAGTAGGCTACTATTTTACCATTTCCTAAACTGGTGGTAATGAAATTTTTTTTTTCACAAGAGAAGAAAATGAAGCTGTTGAGAAACAATAAAGAGAACAAGTTCTAAGGGAAAAAAGTTCCTTTCACATAGTAGGAGTTGAGCTTGTGCTTGTTGAATAAACAAATGGGCAGCTGGTAGAGATCTAGAGCCAAAGACCACTTTGACCCCCAAAGATTGGAAGATTTGTTGATTCATGCCCCGTGATTGTGAATAATCCAGGGGTAAAAAAAAAAATCAGAAACAAAGCTTAATTAGTAGGCTGTTCATCAACGGAAATCTCCAGCTAGAGCATCTTTTGGCATTCTCTATAAAGTTCCAATCAGTTCTTCTTAGCACCACTATGAATTTGTAGTCTAATAGCTTGTATCAACAACTGAAATATAACCTCTTTCTGCACCACTATATTGTATCTTGTAAAATGCTGAGCGTGTCCATGGAGTACTAGGCAATATTAAAGAATGAGAGATTTTGAGAAACACTGTGTAACAGATTAATTTAGAAGACATCATGGTGGGTGGAATGAGCTCTTCATCAAAGGACAAGAACAAGACAACTATAGTAAAAAGTTGAATGTTTATACACAGAATAGTTTTTGGGTGGTTACCAGATATAAGAAGAGCAGGAAAAGAGAGTAGAAAAAAGTAGACACCTTTACTAAGGGTGTCAGTAAGATGGATGATTTGAAAGGTGATAGCTGATAAAAGAGACACATGGAAAGAATTACAGGGAAGAAGTGGGAAGAATGTGATTATATTGTATTGCAATTAATATAGAATAAAACATGCTTGAATTAAAAACAAATTGCTTTGTATACTCTTAAAGCCACAATAAAAGTAATTTTAAAATAAAAGGCTGAGTGTGAGCGCAGATCTTGTCAAAGGTAATTCCTCCAGTACAGTAACTTGTGTTCAGTGAAGAAATCTTACCTGACCCATGACTTACAATAAAGCTAAACAAAGCTCACTGCCATCAAGACAATTCAGAGAACCTCAAGAGAGACCTGACCTTTGAGTTATAACACAACGTACTATGGATAATATCACCCAAGCCATAATAAACTATAACTTCTAGTGTGTGTTGTGTACTGTCAAGTTGGAACCAACCCATAGTTGACCCTCAAGTGGGTTTTCAAAGACAGTTAATCACATAGGAAGAGATTGCCCATCTTCCCACAGAACAGCTGGTGGATTTGAACCTGATGCCTTCAGAATTGCAGAGCAGCTTCTTGCCACTAGGCCATCAGACCTCCCTTATAGTAGACAGAATATGGGAACCAAACTTGGTGAATCAAAAGTCACTAGATAATTCTGTCCCATAAGGACAAATACTGTTTAAAACCATTATTGTAGAATAAGAGTGAGGATCTTGGGGGGAGGGTGAGTGGAAGCAAAGGGGTAAGGACGGGCAGAGAGGTGATCTTAGGGTCACACAATTCACACAATTTGATGGGTGGAAGGAGTGGGAAGGAAATGGGAAAATCTGGTGTTAAAAACAATGTATTCAAACTTTGTGAATAAGAATAAATTTTTTTAAAGGTCACTAGATAATTCAAAATAAGTTCTTTTTAGTGTCTTAAGCTTTATTATTTTTAAGTGAAACAACATTCATTTTCTAATAAAAAAATTCAGAAATGTTCAGTTGCTTCCACCCCGCAAACCAAAGGATTTAATATCAATCACCAGAAATCCCCAACCCACATTTAGAGAAGAATTAAATATTAGTGGTGTTTTCTATGTGCTAAACACGCTCAATACATCTGGCTATTGAGTCCTCAAGTTTGAGTCATGCTTTACATGACAGTAGTAGGAAGGGTCTCCGGAAAGTGTTCCAACAGGCCTAGTCTTCCAGATGGACCCAGGAGACCTGGAAGGACTGGCAAGGCAGGGGTGTATGGAAAAGATTCTCCAGGTAGAGGCAACAGTATGAGCAAAGTCACTAGAGAAAGTGGAAAGGAGAAATCCAGAAGGGAATTTGAAGAAGAGAGAATTTTCTGATTTGAAGTGGAAAGAACAGAATGGACCAAACACTTAGAATTGTCAGAAGTGAGTGGAGAAGTGTGTATGTAATCTGCTAAACAGTGGGGGCCAGTCTGAGACAATGAAGCAGGAAAAGGCCTAGCAACGCCTCATTTTTTCTTAACTGGGATGTTAACCGAGTCTGCAGTTCTCCTGGACTGCACTTTTCCCCAGCAGTGTGACTTGATCGGGAATAGTTCTGTTCCACCCTTGGTTTGCACAGATCTGGATAAAAATGGAAACCATTGCCATCCATTTCACACTGTATTGTCTCAATAGACTCTTGGGAGCGGCAGCCTATCCAAGGTCTTTATTTAAACTCTGAGTAGGACTTGAGAAGTTTTGACTGGGGAAGGAATATTCCTTTGCTGATAAAATTCAGGAACATGATGCTGGGAAGGGTGGAGGGTCAGTGAAGGAGAGGAAGACCCTCAACCAGGTGGACTGACACAGTAGCTGCTGCAGTGGGCTCTAGTGTGTCAGGAAGTGTGGGGATGGCACAGGATAGGACAGGGTCCAGATCTGTTGTTCACTATGGGTCGTACTCGATGGCACCTAACAACAACAACATATACATTTAAGGAGCTCTGGTGACTTTGTGATGAGTCGTGCTGCCATCCCAATGGCACATGATTTGAATCCTCTAAGGGAGAAATATGGAGACTCTCCTCCCGTGTGATATAGAGCCTCTGAAAGCCTGTTGGAGGTTAGCTATACGTCAGTTCTGACTCAAGGGTACATAACAATATAAATTCAGATCTGTGGCAGAAAATCGACTTCTTCACCTGTTCCCACCTTCAAAGAGACATTTTGATGTATTTGGACACCACTCTAGATCACCAATCTGCTTAGGTCACAGTTGCCATTGTGTTGAAGATCTTCAAAATGCCATGGCCACACTGCTAGGGATCCCCGTTTTACAGTGGAGGGAGGGAGCTTAAGCTGAGGGAATTGAAGAAACTTTTCCCTAGTCATTCAGACAGATAGTCCAGATTTAAAACTCAGGCTCAGGTTTGTGTGATTCCAGAACCCAGGCTCCTCCCCCACACCAGCACTCTTCCCCATACTCACCTGGAAAATGATCTATCTTGGCTTCTTTCATTGTCAGGATAATGCTAGAGCCAATCCACACTAAAAAGAATTTCCAAGGAAGAAAGTTCCATAACCCCACACAATATTTAACTGCCCTCATGATTAGGAAGACTTTTCACTTATGTAACGTGTAGCCTTCCAACAAACTTAGAAATTCATTTCCTCTTGACTGAGTTTTTCATTCAAGGTCATCAACTGGCAGCTTTTCTACTATCAAAACATCCTTCAAGATCTTGTTCTTACATTCCAGGAGGTCTTGGACTTGGCCTCTGCCCATGGCTATTCTCACTGGCTCCTTTGCATTACTCCCCTCACCTTCGAAACAGACAGTGCTGAGTTGGGCAAGTTTCTTGGGGAATGAGAAAGTAACACTTGGTTTATTATTACACGCAGAGGAGTAAAATTAACTACATGAGGTGCCTTTGGAATTCCCAATGGCATCATCTTTCCACTGCTGTCTTTGTCTTGATTTCTACCTCATCTTCCTTTCAGAAGCTATTGAAGTAGGATGTCGTTGAATGCTGCACTTAAAGAAGCCCCCTGCTTAGCCAAACCCCAGTGCTCCTTTACCTCTAAATTGCTGTTCTAATTTTTTAAAACCAGTGAACTCATCTTCCCCTTCTGGTTTCTTTCTGTGCTATATCAAGGAACTAGCCAAACTTCTAATGCTAATGGCTGACCTGTTGTTTCTCTGCCCAGAAAAATAATCCCACTTTTTAATCAAGAGATTTCATGTTTTCAGCTAAAGAGAGCTGGGTCTTCATAATATCACCAAACAGCTCTTGTGGGAAATGCTGAGCCATCTTTCTGCTTCCTTCAGGCTAACTCCAGAAAGAAATCCAGACGAAGAGAAGACAGGGACCATCTTTATTTTCTTTTTTAACTTATGATGCAGCTGATCTTTTAGAAAGCTCTGGTGGTGTAGTCTGTACGGAGTTGGCACTGCCAACGCAAAGGTGGTGCCTCTCTGCTGCTTTGAATCCACCAGGGGAATCTTGAGAAAAAGGTTAGCATCCTCTTCCTGTGTGATTTACAGCTTTGGTAGCCTCGTGGGTGAGGAGATGTGCTACCAACCCAAATGTGGGAGGTTCAAATCCACCAGCTGCTCCAAAAGAGAAAGATGGGCAATCTCCTCCCATGCGATTTGCAATCTCCAAAAAGCTGCTGAAAGCTCAGTTATGAATTGGTTCTGACCCAACAGCAATGTGTTCCATCTGGTCTTTCTCTTGAGCCACACAGAACTCACTGTCAAATATCAAGAAGTATGAAAATGTTGGTGATTGGCAAGGAGCTAGCACTAAGTGGCAGGGTTGCACTATACGCTGCCCGAACTCATTGCATGTCTAAGTTCACATCCCATCATCTCTTTTCAAAAGCATATAAGTCTTCTCAGTGTTGCCCCTACAATATCCTGAGACTGTAAAATAGAGTGCTCTTCAAAGCTCTCTCCTAGCTAGTGGTTTGTGACGTGAAGAAAGTCTCATGCTGAAAAAACATCAAGAACACCAGGATGGGACTGACATTGGGGTTGGGGGAAGACTGAGAAAGAGGGGATAAATAATGTATACTGCATTGAAACAGATGAGGGAGAGAACTGTTTAAAAGGAATATAGGATTAGGTATTTTTGTCATGGCGAGAGTCCTGAAAGAAGACTGCATAGTGGAGTGGACTTGGGGGGAGGAATTGTATAATAATGAAAGAATTTCTCTTTTACTTTTCAAAAAGAAGAGCGAACTGGGGTGGAGGGGTGGGCAGGGAGAAAAGTGCAATAATGAACAAATGGAAAGCCAAAGTCTCTGTCAAAACCTTCATTAAAATTAATAATAATAAAAGAGTCCTGTGGATTTGTCCTTGTATGGTGGGTTCCTTCCCTGTTGAGCCCTGAGTCAGTTTTGCTTGTCTAATGGAGGAATGAGCTCTGAGGCAGGAAGCTGAGTTGCTTGTGGGAGAAATGTAGATCTAGAGACTCCAAATTTCTGCCCTGCCCCACCTCACTCTGCCTCTATCTGAAAGGGGCAGGCACTCTCCTTTTAGTAGGTGAGGATTAACCAAGAACTACTGAGTGGCAATTCCCAGGAAAGTGGCCAATTGTATGGGGTGGTTGGAATGGTCAAACTATAGCCTCTGTATCACCAAGCCTGTTAATATTTTATCAGTGATCACATCTTGAGACAAAAGAGTGAGATATTCTATGGAACTTCCTGTTTGAGGGTTAGGGTGTGTATTCCCCCCCACCCCCTTCTCGTGAGATAACAGATTTTCTCATCAAAGGCAGGAACCGCTTGGGCAGAGAGGCCTGGCTGGGCCAAGGCCAGGCTTCAGTCAGCTGAGGAGGAGCACATGCACTTCCTAGCCTGGGGCTATGTCCCCTGAGTGGGCAGCTATAGGCATAAAAGAATCCCCTGTCCATGGGCCCAAGGCTGAGTGGGCAGGAACAAGGCCTCATTTGCCTCCTTTTATCACTGGGCCCGTGCTCTTCCCTTCTCCCACGCCTATGTTTCTCCTCTGGTGCAGAACCAAAAGGCTACCTGCATGGGTACTGCTTCTACTGCCCCGCAGCTATTTCTGTAAACCTACTCTGAGGATAGCAGCAAAGCGATAAGGAGAATAAGGGTGTCAGGGTCCTCAATTCTTAATCCAGATAAAGCGAACCTCTGACACTAATTGAAGATTGGGAAAAATCTGTTGTCAGGGGCCTCTCTAAGGTAGTAAAGAGCAAGGATATCAGTTTACAGATGAAGGTGCACCTGATCCAAGTCATGTTCTTTTCCATGACTTCTTATGCATCTGAAAGTTGGACAGTGACTAAGGATGACGGAGGAATTGATGCCTTTGGGTTGTAATGTTGGAGAAGAATACTGAATATCCCACGAACTGCCACACGAACAAACAAATTTGTCTTGAGGGAACTGCAACCAGGGTGCTCCTTGAAGGCAAGGATGGTGAAACTTTGTCTCACATACTTTGGTCATGTTGTCAGGATGGCCCAGTCCTTGGAAAAGAACGACATGCTGGAGAAGGTGGAAGGTCAGGGAAGGAGAGGAAGACCCCCAATGAGATGGACTGACACAGTGGCTATAACAATAATTGTGAGCATATCAAAGATGGTGAGGATGGTCCGGATAGGGTCACGTTCAGATAACTATTGTTCACACAGTTGCTATGAGTTGTAGTGGACATGATGGCACCTAACAACAGCGACAATAACAGCATAGAGGATGAAGATGGGAGGAGAGAGACTGAGCCCCAGATCATCCTTTAGAACCACTTAAGCAAACTTGAAGGAATTCTGGATTAACTGTGTGTGCCACGTTTCACTTACTCATATGCCATTGAGTTGAAATGGACTCATAGCTGACCCTCTAGCAGGTTTCCAAGGCTGTTAGGTCACATCGGAAGAGATTATCTATCTTTCTCCTATAGAGCAGCTAGTGAATTCTAACTGAGAGGCTCAGCAGCACAACTCACTACTAACTATGCTACACCAGGACTCCCTTCCCTTAGCTTTGTTGTTGTTATGTGGAGTTGAGTCGAAACTTAACTCATGTTTGACCCTGCCAGTGGGTTTTCAGAGGCAGTAAATCACAGGGGAGGAGCTTGTCCGTGTTTCTTCCATGAAGCGGTTGGTGGATTCGAACAGCCTGCCTTTCAGTTGGCAGAGCAACTCCTTACCAACTAGGCCACCAAAGGTCACCTAGCTTAGGCAGCCTCGTTTTTCTCCTGAGAACTGCTCTCTACTATTTTCCTCTATTTCCCATAGTCTCTCAGCTGGAGGAAGCCGTTTCTAGTGATCATTCTTCCTCTGTTGTTGTTGTTGTCGTTCTGTGCCATCGAGTCGCTTGCGACTCAGAGCGACTCTTTTCTACCGAGAAGCCATTCGCAGTCTTTACCCTCAATAACGGTCATGTAGCAGTGGAGAGGAACACAGTTCAGTCTAGTACATGTGTTTACGTCCCAGCCTCATGACTCCGAATTTTGCAGGAGAGATGTCTATGCCTTCTGTAGCCCCAAGGGAGAGAAAATATGAGTCACACTGTTATCAAAGTAAAGAAAGAAGGCAGAGACATGCACACTCAAATATGATACAAGGCAGACTATCATCTGCTCTATCCTGTGCCAATCGCACTGCCTCTGATACACCCATCCCGATTACCCCAGTCACTGAATCAACTCATCTCAGAGAGGGCCTTCCCCTTCTGCACTGTCCCTCCACCCTCCCAAGCATGATGTCCCTCTCCAAGGACCTGTCCCTCCTTACAACATGTCCAAAGTATGTCAGACGAAGCCCCAGAATCCTTGCCTCCAAGGAGCAGCCTGGTTTAACCCTCTCCAGGATGAATCTGTTTGTTTTCTTGGCAGTCCATGGTACATTCGATACTATTCTCCAGCACCACAGCTCAAAGGCATCAATTCTCCTTCTATCCTCCTTAGTCATTGTCCGACTCTCTGATGCATAACAAGTGATTGCAAAGACCATGGCCTGTATCAGATGCACCTTAGTCTCCAGAGTGACACCATTGCTCTTCAGTACCCTGGAGAGGTCCCTAACAGGAGACTTTCCCATCGCAATACGTTCTTCTAATTTCCTGGCTACTGGTGCCAAGAGTGTTGACTGTGGAGCCAAGCAGACTAAAGTTGTGAACAATCTCAATCTCTTCACCATCCATCCTGATTTTTCCTCTAGAACCTCAAATAGTGTCAGGAGTTCATATGGAGTGAATATCAAGGCCTCTGACACTCCCTTTCTCTCCTGTATCACTTTGCTTCCATCTCACAACACAGATGATAGTGTGCCTTGTATCATATTTGAGTGTGCATGTCTTAGCTCTCCTAGATCAGCTGTCAACTTCTCCAAGGCATAGACTTTACCTTGTTCTCCCCTGTCACGCTCCAAGTCCTTAGCACACTGCCTGATACCGAGTAAGAGCTCAGTTAGTGTGGAATAGCTGGTTAGATGACCAAATGTCTCATTTATTAGTCTTTCAGAAATCTTGAGTCTACTTTACTACCGAGAAGCCATTCGCAGTCTTTACCCTCAATAACGATCATGTAGCAGTGGGTCACGGGGGCCCCAAGGGAGAGAAAATATGAGTCACACTGTTATCAAAGTAATGAAAGAAGGCAGAGACATCTCTCCTGCAAAATTCGGAGTCATGAGGCTGGGACGTAAACACATGTACTAGACTGAACTGTGTTCCTCTCCAAAGATATACCTTTAAGTCTGTGGCTATAATCCCACTGGATTATAAAACATAAAACATAAAAGTTGTCTTCTTATGTTTATGGAACAGGATTAGTGTGAAATGAGTCTCGAGGCAATCTTCTTTGAGATATGGAAGAAATTAAGTACAAGCTAGATGGAGAACTCTAAGGAACCAGGAAGCAGAGACTAAAGAATCAAAGACCTTCCTCCAGTACTAACAGAGAGAAAGCTTCCCCCTAGGACCAGCACCCTGAACTGTTCAGATTTCTATCCACCTAAACTGTGAGAAAATTTTTTCTTTTTTAAAAATAAAATGGTTTTTAAATTATTTGTGATTTTAACAAAAGTTTACAGAAAAGTTAGATTTTCATGCATTCGTTATTCCCCCTCCTGCAGTTCACGTTTTTTTAAAATATTCATTCATTGTTGCACAATTACCTCCTTCCTCATCTCCCCCAGTCTTCTTTTTTTCCCCCCCAGTCTTCTATGTATAATGCCTAATCATATACTATTTTTAAACAATTCTTTCCTTCATCTGTTCCAATTATTATCTATACACTCTTTTTAATTTTTTTTAATTATTATACTGGTTTACTTACAAAGATTGAATACATTATTTTTTTCACACAGGAACGTTCCCATTTACTTCACTCTGCACCCTGTGCAATCCTGTGATTAACACCGCCCCACCCCCATCCATTCTCATCTCTCTGCTTCTACCCTCTCCCCCCTTTGTATCCTCATAATCATTCTACAATAATGGTTTTATACAATATTTGTCCTTATGGGACCGAGTTAGTTCACTCAGCATAATACTCTCCAGCCTTGACCGAGCTAGGTAGTGATTCACAAAATCATTGCTCCTGCGTGCTGCGTAGTATCTCATTGTATGAATGTACCACACTTCTCAATCTATTTGATTGTGGTTGGACATCTGGGCTGTTTCTATGCTTTTGCAATGGTGAATGATGCTGCTGTGAACATTGGTGTACAAGTCTCTATTTGTGCCTCAGTTCTTTCTCTTGGGGTATATGCCTAGGAGTAGAATAGCTGGGCCATATGGAATCTCTATGTTCAGCTTTTTGAGGAAGTTACAAACTATCTTCTAGAGTAGCTGTACCATTTTACACTTCCACCAACAATGTATAAGAGTTCCTATCTTGCCACATCCTCTCCTATTCTCCTCCCAATCCCCCATGGTCAGACCTGCTTTATAGCAGTGGTGCTATGCAGTACTTGTTCTTTTGTGACTGAGGTATTTCACTCATCTCACCCCAAAAATAATAGCACAGTTCAACAGAGTAGCAAACAATAAATGCTAATGAGGTTGTGAAGAGATTGGAGCCCATATTCACTGCTGGTGGGAGTGTAAAATGGTGCAATCACTATGAAAGGAGGTTTGACGCTTTCTCAAAAAGCTGGAAACAGAAATACCATTTGTCCAAGCAGTGCCACTACTAGGAATATACCCTAAATAAACCAGAACCTCCATCCAGAAAGATGTAGGCACACCCATGTTTATTGATGCGTTATTTACAATCAGAAATAAATGGAAGCAACCCAAGTGTTCATCAACAAACAAATGCATAGGAAAAACTATGGTATATTCATACAATAGAATACTATGCAGCATCGAAAAAACAATGAATTCGTACAACATTACACAACCTGGGTGACCCTGGAAGACAATAAATTTGTTTCTTAAAGCCACCAACTTCACCACAACAAGATAAAGTTCAACAATCCAATTAAAGAATGGGCACAGGATATGAACAGACACTTCACCAAAGAAGACATTCAGATGACCAAAAAACACATGAAGAAATGTTCAAAATCCCTAGCTCTAAGATAGATACACATCAAAACAACTATGATATATAATCTATCCCCAGTAAGATTAGCAAAATTTAACAGAACAGCAAGCAACAAATGCTGGCGAGGTTGTGGAGAAACTATTGGTGGAAGTGTAAAATGGTGCAACCACTGTGGAAGGCAGTATGGCAATTTCTCAAAAAGTTGCAAATAGAAATAACACTTGACTCAGCAATTCCACTACTGAGAATATACCCCAAAGAAACCATAACTGCCATCCAAGCAGATATATGCACACCCCATGTTTATAGTGGCTTTGTTCACAATAGCAAAGAGTTGGAAACAACCCAAGGGCCCATCAACAAATGAATGGATAGAGAAGCTGTGGTATATTCACACAATGGAATACTACGCTGCATTGAAACACAAGGAACTCATTTCAAAATGGGTGACCCTGGAGGACATTATGCTGAGTGAAATATCTCAGTCACAAAAGGACAAATACTGCATAGTGTCACTGTTGTAAAGCAGGACTGACACAGGGGTTGGGGGAGACTGAGAAAGATAGATTCAGTAATGTATACCACATTGAAACAGATGAGGGAGAGAACTGTTTAAAAGGGATGTGTTATTAAGTATTATTGTCATGATAGGAGTCCAGAATGAAGGCTGCATAGTGGAGTGGACCTGGGCAGAGTGATTGTATAACAATGAAATAATTTTTCTTTGACTTTTCAAAGAGAAGTGTGAACTGGGGCAGGGGGAGGGCTGGGCAGGGAGAAAAGTGCAACAATGAGTAAATGGAAATCCAAAGTCTCTGTAAATTTTCATTAAAATTCATTATAATAAAAAAACCCCACTGACTTGTGATACCCCTGTTATAGCAGCATTAGATAACTAAGGCACACAGAGACCTCACTATTTCTTTGGTCTGTGGCTAATCTAAATTACTTTATGGCAGAATGCAAGGAGTCACCTGTTCAACTTAGACCCAGTCAGATTTCTAGGAAATGACTGTTAGACTTCCCTTGTTAATTCAACCAGCCAAAGAAAAGAGTTGCTCTTCATCAGATTTGCCTTGGTTTGCCTAGTTGAGGGTAAACTCCTTCCGTAAAACATTCTCAACCAAAGGCCAGTCTCACCATAAAATGAAGGGCCCTATTTCCCCCAAAGAATCCATGGTGGTACAAAGTTCGAGTTCTGTGCTGCTAATAAAAAAGTTAGGGAGGTCTGATAGAGATTGCACTGCCAACACAAAGGTGGTGCCTCTGTGGCAGTTTGAATCCACCAGCAGCTCTGAGGGAGAAAGATGAGAAGGCACCTGCAGTACAGCTTATATTCTTGTTGTGTGCCATGCAATTGGAACCAATTCATAGCTGAGCCTCTAGCAAGTTTTTAAAGGCAGTCAAATCACATACAGGAGGAGATTGTCCATCTTTCTCCCCCGGAGGAGCTGGTGGATTTGATCCATGTGCCTTTGGGTTGGCAGCACAATTCCTTATACTAGGGTCAGGTGTGTCAGAGATGGTGAGATTGGCTCAGGAGAGGGCAAGGTTCAGCGTTTGTTCATAGGGTCACTATGAGTCATAGTCGACTGGACAGCAGTTGGCTATGAGTTGTTTCTGACTCGACAGCACTGAGAGAAAGAGAGCATCTGAAAGCTGGTGGTTTGAATGGATTCTGTTCTGCTGGGAAAAGACTTTCAGAGATTGTTGTTGTTGTTATATTCCATCGAGTCGCTTGCGACAAGAGCCCTAAATGCCCTTCTATCCTGTGCCAACCTAGCCATCTCCCACCACTCCAGTCACAGAATCGATCCATCTCATCGAGGGCCTTCCTCTCCTGCGCCGTCCCTCCACTCTCCCAAACATGATGTCCCTCCCCAGGACCAGTCTCCTTGCAACATGCCCAAAGTATGTCAGACGAAAGTATGTCAGACGAAGCTTCAGAATCCTTGACTCCAAAGAACCTCCCGGCTTCACTCTCTCCAGGACAAACCTGTTTGTTCTCCTAGCAGTCCATGATATATTTAGCACTCTTCTTCAGCACCACAGCTCAAAGGCCTCAATTCTCTTTTTATCATCCCTATTCACCATCCAACTCTCTGATGCATAGCATGTAATTGCTAAGACTAAAGTCCAGATCAGGCACACCTTAGTCTCCAGCCTGACATCGTTGCTCAGAGATTACAGTAAAGAAAACCCTTTGAGGCAGTTCTACCGTGTTGCATGGGGTGCTATGAGTCAAAATGGACTCAAAGTCAACAAACAACAGTATCTCCCCCAAAGGTTCTTATATTCTTCAGAGAGAGAGAGAGAGAAAGGGAGGGAGAGAGAGAGAGAGAGAGAGAGAGAGAGAGAGAGAGAGAAGGGCCTGAGAAGTTTGAAGAACAATAGTCCTTCCCACATTCACTGATATTAGAATACCAGACCCATATTTTTGTCGGACGGGCCTCCAACATAATGCTGGGACTATAGGGAGTTTACTCACTGCTGTGGGCCTCAACTTTGTGTTTGGTAAAATGCCTGCTTCCTTGGAGAATTTGTTATTTTTGTGTACCGCAGAGTCAGAACAGACCCATAGCTGACCCTCTAGTGGGTTTTCAGAGGCAGTTAATCGCACAGGAGGAGATTGCCCATCACGATCCCAAGGTGGCCTCAAAGCACGTGTCTGGGATTACAGCACAACTTCTTGCCACTAGGCCACCAGAACTCCATGGAGTATTTAAAGGAAGCGATAAAATTGTTATGTGTCATCAAGTCAGAGCCCTCCACTGGGTTTTTAGAGGTGATAAATCGCAGAGGAGAAGATTGTTCATCTTTCTCCCAAGGAGCAACTGGTAGATTTGAACCATGTGCCTTTGAGTTGGCAGTGCAACTCCTTACCACCAGGCCACCATAACTCCCTGCAATGAAATGAGAGGATCTGAAAGTGCCTCATCTGCCCAGTGGTGAGCCATCAGAACCCATACCAGGCTTACGTCCACGAAGCACAGTGTGAAAGACAATTCCATCTCCCAACCTGCAGTGTTTCTCAAGCAAGGAGTCTGGGGTGCCAGATCAGAGACATGACCTCTTTTTTAAGCTTCTGTACAGAGGATCTTTTCGCTTCCCAGATTCTGTCAGAGGAGGTCTGGTGGCCTAGTGGCTAAGGAGTTGCACTGCCAACCCAAAGGCAAGTAGTTTGAATCCACCGATGCTCTATGAAAGAAAGATGAGCAAACTTCTTCCATGCAATTTACAGCCTCCTGTAAACCTCTGGGAAGCTCAGCAAGAAATTGATTCAGACTTGATGGCAATAAGTATTCCTACCACTTGCCCCACCCTCTAAATGGTCTTAAATGCTGAAGTCCTTTGACACCAAACAAGGTTGGTTTCAGGAGGATAAGAGGTGTGTGGTATGATAAGGATGCCTGATAACCAATTTCTATCTGCCTGGACATCCTCAGCACAGTCAGTCTCACTGGGCCCTCTAGGTCCAGCATCTTGGATGGCACCATGATAGTTCTTGTTGCCACAGTCAACATCTTTTTTGGAATTCTCTCTCTCTCACTGCTGTTGAATGAAAATCAACTCATAATTGACCTTCCAGTCGATTTTTGGAGGCTGTAAATTACACCGGAGAAGATTGACCATCTTTCACCAGAGGAGTAGTTGGAGGATTTGTACTGCCAGAGAGATGCCACCTTTGAATTAGCAGCCTATGAACTCTGCCACTAGTTATGCTGTTGTTACATACTGTTGAGTGGGAACTGACTGATCCTCTAGTGAGTTTTCAGATGCTGTAAAGCATGTGCTTCATCTTGCTTGGATCCACAATTAAAACCCGTGGTACTAGCAGTCAGGAAATAAGGAGACGCATTGCACTGGGGAAATCTGCAGTTACGGACCTCTCCAAATTATTGAGAAGCTGTGATGTCAGTTTGAGGACTAAGGAGCAACTGATTCAGGCCGTAGTCTTTCCAATTACTAGCTATGCATCCAAGACCTGGGCAATGAATAAGGATAACAGAAAAATAATTGATGCCTTTAAGCTGTGATGTTGGAGAGGAGCACTGAACACCCCATGGACAGCCAAAAGAACAAACAGATATATCTTGGAGAGGTTGCAGACAGAGTGATCTTTGGAGGCAAGATTGATGAGGCTTCGCCTCATGTACTTTGGGCATGTTGCTAGGAGGTGTTTTTCCTTGGAGAGAGACATAAATGCTGGGAGAATGGAGGGTTGGCGAAGGAAAGGAAGACCCTCAACCACGTGGACTGATACGGTGACTGCTGCAATGGGCTTTGTGTGTCGGGAAGTGTGAGGATGACACAGGATAGAACAGGGTTCAGATTTTTTTTTTTTAATCAATCAGAGGTAGAGTAAGTCCCCTTGGGTCCCAGTGTAGCTCTGTCTTGGTCCAAAGTGAAGTCTGAAAAGGCACATTTCATATTACTGATTGGTAGCTGTAAAATGAATTATGACACCCTCTTTTTACAAACAATAAAATATCATGCTTAACACAATCATTCTTGTTGGTAAGATACAGGAGAAGAGAGGATTCTGATGGGATGGGATCTTTCAGAAATTCTGGGAAAGAACGAAGTTTGTATTTGTCCCAAAGAGATTATAATTTGTTTAAATTCTGGTTTATTTACAAAGTTTGTATACATTGTTTTTCACACTGGATCTTCCCCCCTTCCTTTACTCACCCTTCCCTCCACCATCAAACTGTGTGACAGGGTTCCAATTGTTTGTTCATAGGGTCTCTATGAGTCATACTTGACTGGGCCGCATCTAACAACAAAAACAACAAATCACATGGGGGGAGATTGCTTATCCTTTTCCTGCAGAGCAGCTGGTGGAGTTGAATAGCATAGCTTTGGTTTGACATAGCGATTCCTTACCTCTAATCCACCAGAGCTCCCTTAATGCCACCAGAGGCTTTGCCAATTCCCAGGAAGGCCAGACCAGGGCCAAATGATTGCTTCACAAGGCCCCACACCTCCAGAGTTCGAAGAGGTAGAACTAAGATGTGTCTTTTTCTGGAGTGTAAGCACGAAGCAGTCTTTCTAGTTGGCATTGCAAGAGGGGCCATACCAGGTGGTACATTGATCAATTAAGGTCCTATTATGGGAGTCAGGAGACTGGGGCACTAATACCAGCTATAACACTCTTGCAGAAGCTCTTTACTTCTGTGACCCTGGGTTTCCTCCTTGCCCCAATGGAAAGAATCAGATCTCCTTCACCTTTCTCAAATGGTAGTTCAAACAATGAAAGAAAAAGACAAATACCCACTTAATATACATAAAAACAACAACAACTAACAAAACCCAGCTCTTATGAAATGGGAGGAGTCCTGGGCAGGATGCACAAGTTAATGTTTTGGGGAGGAGGGTGTAAAGCTTTCAGTAACGTTTAGAATTTTCTAGTTCTGCAGTGAAAGGAAATTCCAGCTTTCATCCTTCCCCCCACCACCACCCTTAGCTCAGTTCCCTCTAGTCACATTTACCCTGCCTGGATCCCTTTTAAGTAATAAAACAGTTTTTCAATCAACAATTGTTTATTGAACACCTATGTTCATGCAACACTTTTAGAGATAGTCTTGGGGTTACAGAGAGGCCTAGGGTACGACCCCAGCCTTCCAGAAGTTTACAATGCATATGAGAGATCAAATTTAATAGCCACACATGAAAAGGAGAACTAGCAATCAAAAATGGTGAATGATAAACATCCAATATGTGATTCATACAGCGAGGGCAGAAGAAGTGAGGGGCAAGGGGAAGGCTGGAGTGGTCAGAGAAGGCTCAGTGAAGATGGTACTGAGCAGACTCTCCGAGCATGAGGAGGGCTTGGCTAAGGGAAAGGGTACTGGAGTTACTGGAAAAGCTAGTCATTCTAACGTTAGTGAGAGGAAAATACCTTTGGCTGGTTTATGCCCCCCCCCATTATCCCAGGGGAAATGGGGCATTCTAAGACTTTGGAGTTGGAACTGTCTCTGTCCATCTGGGAACCGCCCTTTGCTCTCCCACCTCAAATGCAATTCCAGGAAACAGTCCAGCCAGCACTCAGAAGGTGGGCACAACACCATGAGCACAGATGCCCCCCACTGGAGTTCTCAGACGCTGAAAGATCTTGTAAAGGAGCTGAGGGAGATATGGCATGTGACAGGGAGCCCACCTGTGACACAAAATCTTTCAGAGGCTCTGTGGCACTCTGTGAGCGTCCTCTGGAAGGTCTGATATTGGCCTTTAGGCCTGCAGGCTCTCTTAGAATGGGTGGAGTGGGGGTGGATGGTCCATCAGAAACACCCACTGACGCTATCACATGTACCCACTCAGCTTCTCAGATGCCAGAGTTCTTATTCTTCCTCAGGCAACATTGAGGAGTGGTATCTTTCTCAGTCTCTCCCAGCTCTGACGCTGTTTTCTCCAGCCAAGGACCATTTTTGGCAAAATCGGTTTCCTCTTCAGAAGGAAAGTATTGCCCAGGACCCTTGGCTTGTCAGGGTCAGCAGGACACCAGGTTATGCGCCCCAGAGGGAGGCAAGGGCTTCAGTCAAAGCTGGGGCTGCAGCTTCGGAGGCAGTTCCTCAGCAGAATCCGAGTCTGCTGTTGCCTTTCATCCTTCATCATATCCTCTTCCCTTGAGCTCCAGGTAGAGGTCTGGCTCCTGACCTGGGAGCGTTAGGGAATTCTGGGACATGCTCTGGGGACTGGTTCTGGTCTTTTTTTTGGGGGGGGGGTGGTTCCAGGCTGCCTTCTCTCCCTTTCATCCCATACCCAGCTGCTTTCTGGTGCCTGGATGCTGTGAGAATGGCGTTGTTTGCATTCACACACAAACCAGACTGGATACTGGAATCATACCAAGAGTGGAATGGAAGCTGCCTGATCTGTTTCTTTAGAGGCAAGTTTGAGAGGAAGGTCGGAACAGTGTCTATAAATGGCACCATTCCTCCTTCTACCACCCACCAAACCCCATCAATGAGCTAAGAGCCAACTTCAAGCAGAGGGAGGGTCTTAGATCATAGAGTGGGTCAGTCAGTGGGATGTAAATTGCGGTGTTGGGTGGATTCCCGCGTAAACAAAAAGGGCAGAGAGGAGTCCCTGGGGACCTGGCCTTGGGTAAAGGGGTGGGGCTTGGAGTTGGGGGACTAGGGGTTCAGGGTTCAGGCTGGGGGTTAAGGTGAGGGAAACAGGAAGCCTGGGGTGGCAATCATCCTTGATAAGTCAACCCACGCGCTGCCACACCAGCTCCCCTTTCTGCCTTTGGTTGATCCGATGACCAAAGTCACTCTATCCTCAACAGCAGCACCTTCTGATGCGATCCCGTGGCAATGCCCCTCACCTGTGGCTCTGGGAACTGTCCATTGACTTTCACAGACCCAGCCACTCCCCCAGTTCTGGCCCCCAGCACTTCACACATACCCTGTCAGGCTGTAGGAGTTGAATTCATTCTTGCCTTTTGGAGGTTGGCCAGGTCTTGGAGAGCCTCTGGTGGCAAGGGGCTGGGCCTGGTAGCCCTCGAAATAGTTGGAACGGTTTCCTTGGGATGAGCAGGAAAAGCAGAGGATGACTCCAGCAATCAAGGAGAACAGGGAAGAAATAATACCCAAGTAGAGTGCCTCTCCAATCTCAAATTTCATGCTGTCAGGCACCAGTGGGGAGTAGAAGTCCCGCAGGATCCCGTGAAGATTCCAGGCAACAGGGATGAATCCCAGGAGGCCTCCAAGGATGAAGAAGACTCCACCTACCACCGCTACTCTGTCTTTAGCGCGGGAGTCCTGGCAGAACACTGTGCACCTCATGCCCACCACAGAGATAATGCAGGCCAGCGAGGAGATGGCACTGGAGCTTACCATCATGGCCTGGGCAGCCTGGATGTCAGAAGGCAGGCCTAGGAGAGTGCTGTAGATATCACATTGGGTGATGCCCGTGCTGTGGGTAGCACATTCCATCCAGAGACCCTTGGAGAAGCCGACTGCTGTGACAATGCTCGCACCGACGTAAGAACTTGTTCGCCAGCTGGGGAGCAGCATGGCAACCAGGGTGCCCAACAGTCCTAGAAGGCCCAGGATGTAGCCCACAAGTTGGAGACCAAGAGAGGCCATGGCGGACCTCTCAGTAGATGTGTCTTCAGAGGCTGCTCCTTTGTTTTCAAGCTCCTGCTCTTATTCCTTGGATCCTGGCCTCTAATCCCTCATCCCAGGTTGTCTCTAGCAGGCTAACTTCTCTACTCCTTACAAGTGTCTGTGGGTGGCCACAAACAGGCTCAAGAAGGTATCTAGAAGGCCTAAAAAAAAAATCCATAAACCAGATTAAATATTGACCAGAAGCTTTATGAGAAACTAGAAAATGCTGGATGCCTTTTGACCTTTGTTATCTTTAGAAATAACACGAGAAAGGGAAAAAAAACACCCAACTTTGAAAGTAGAGCCAAATGCCATTGCCTCCTGCGTAGGCACAGGCCTTAGCTTGGCACCCAGACAAAGCCTAGGCCCAGACAAGTGGCTGGTTTCTGAGAAGGTGATGATGGTAATTTACCCAATAAGCGAATTACTAGAGTCAAAATCTTCACTGCAGCCACTAGAGCTTCCAACCCAAAAAGCAGGCAATTCAAAACCAACCAGCTGCTCTGTGGGAGAAAGATGGACAATCTGTGCAATTTACAGCCTCTGAAAACTCACTGGAGGAACTAGTTGGTTCTGATTTGATCACACACAACAACAACATTCACGACAGATTGGTACACAAGCACAAGTAAGGCTGTGCTTACCTTGCCAGTAAGGGACTATCAATTCAGAGAAGCCTTTATTGTGTAGAAAAGTACTATGGGGTTAGGAGAGGGACAGATGCTGGTCATACCTTTGTTTGATCTGGTAGGAAAAGAAAATGAGCAGTTGTTCTCAACAGATCAGCAATTAGGCACAAGTGAGCCCGGGCTTACCTTGTGGATGGCAGTGGTGTTGTGACAGCGGCGCTAACTCCAGGTCAGGAGGTTGGCAGGCATGGCTCTTTGTCCAAAGCCTGTTGCTCAACACATTGCCCAGGAACCATGCTGTGGGGCCCCTCGAGGGCAGACTGAGCCAAATTCCTGAGCAGTAGGATGCTACTTTGGACTCCAGCTCATTAGAGGCCTCTTACGACTCCAAGGTCCAAGATAACAATGGCTTAGAACTGGGTTAGCTTGCCATGGTAGACACCTACTTTATATTGAGATGGGGTGGGCAACAGAAGGTTTCATCCACCACTCTGGGAAGTCAGTTCTCAGTCTTACTCACTGCTCCCCCCACCTCTACAACCTCAGGCTAAACCAAGACCTTCTGTATGTATAAGACACCCAGACATTTCCTGTTTGGTCTCCCAATAGATGTCTCCACCAGACCTAGACCTCGCAGATGACGTGGGTGGACTAGGGATCAAAGGTTGTTCTAAGGCCCAGAAGGAATGCTGCAATTCCCTGAGCCACCTTAGTACTAGGTACTAAGGCAGATGGAGGGGAAGAAAGCCCTACAATAGAGAAGACTTTGTGAGAGGCAGGCACCTGAGCCAGTCATCTGGTATCAGAGCTGCCCTGGGTTTTGCAGTATTCAAGAAGTCTCCACTCCCACCAAGATTCAAGATACTAAGGGTCAAGGACACAATCTTATCCTCATCCTTAACAAGACCGATCAGCCCACTTATTCTCCATAATACCACAATCTGGGTTTCTATTTTTGCCTTCCTCAAGCTCTTTCCTTACTCTTTCTGCTGTTGTTGTTAAGTGCCATCAAGTTGAGTATGACTCGTAATGACCCTGTGGACAACAAATTCGAATCCTGTCCTGTCCTGTTCCATCCTCGCACTTTCTGACACCCTAGAGACCCTTACTGTAGTCACTGTGTCAATCCACCTGACTGGGGGAGGGGGTCTTCCTCTCCTTCACCGACTCTCCACCTTTCCAAGCATCATATCTTTCTCCAAGAAATAGTCAACAAGTATGTGAGACAAAGCCTTGTGCACTTTCTGGCTCTGTTGTATCTATCAATCCAAAGGTAAATGGTTTGAATCCACTAGATTCTCCATGAAAGAAAGATGGACAATCTTTTCTCATGCAATTAGGACCTCTGAAAACCTACTGGAGGGTCAGCTATGGGTTGGTTCTGACCCGAAGGCACCAAAAACAATAGTTCTTCTCTTTAACATGAGTATTGCTAGAAGATCATCTCTTGCTCAATCAACAAAGCGGTTTGATCCACTATCATGACCTAACCTGCCACTCAGCCACTGTTTTTCTTATTGTTGTTGTTATGTAGAGTCTAAATTGACTCATAGTTGACCATGCAGTGGGTTTTCAGAGGCTGGAAATTGCATGGGAGGATATTGTTCATCTTTATCCCTTGAAGTGGAGCAACTGGTGGATTCGAACCACATGCCTTTGGGTTGGCAGTGCAGGTCCTTACCACTAGGCCACCAGAGTTCTCTAATCCAACAACTGGCGTCTCCAAATCTCTATTTCTGAATTGCCATTTTTTCTGAACCTCAAACATCTACTTGGAATTCTTGAGTTCAACCTGCCCATAAGAGAATTCATCACCTTCCCATCGCCATCCAGCTTCAATTCTTCCTTGCATTTCCTGTCATGAAGGTCATTTAATCCATCTTCTTGTGTGGATCAAAAGTCCTGCTCATGATCCTTGATACTTCTCTCTCCCTTACTCTCCACATTTCTACAGTCACAGTGTGTCCCATCAATTCTGCCTCTTGAATAGAGGTCTAATCTACTATTCCCTTCTCTCCATCCCTGGAGCTACTTTCCTACTTCAAGGATTTCATCATACTTTTTCATATGGTCTAGAGCAACAGCTTTCTAACTTGTTTTTTCTCCCCATCTTCCTTTTTCTACTTCATTATTCTCCACACTGTTGCCAGCATACTCTTTCAACACATTACTCTGATCAAGTCACTACTCTACGTGAAACAGTCCAGTGACTCCCCATCAACTGAAGGATAAAGTCCAAACTTGGTTGCACTCCATGACCCCTCAAGTTTCATCTCTTGTGACCACCCCCTCCCTTAATCTCACTCTTGCTGAACTTAATTGCTTTCAGTTCCTCAATAATGTCATGTTATCTTCTGTTTACAAATTTGCATGTAAGTTAGTTCTAGGGTGAATTTCCTGCCTCTGCATCCTCGGTTGGTTAAAGTTTTCTTATCTTTTTATTTATTTATGTTCATTGTTGCACGTTTTCTTCCTCCTTCCCTCCTCTTCTCGTCCCCCAGTCCACCCAACAATGCACCTCTTGTTCCAGATTGTTGTCATACATATACTGCCTAGTCATATATTCCTTTTGGGTGTCACAAAAGTTTTCTTACCTTGTAGGGCTCAGCTCAAATGCTTCTCACTCAAGCCTGAGTTAGATCACCCCCTCTGTGTTTCCATGATCTTTTCTGTTTACTTCCTCTGTCACAGAAATAATAATAATAATAATAATAATAATAATAATAATATTGTTGTGTACCATGGATTCAGAACCTGACCCATAGTTGACCCTCCAGTGGGTTTTCAGAGGCAGTTAATCACATAGGAGGAGATTGCCTAACCTTCTTCTGTGGAGGAGCTGGTGGCCTTGAACCTCATGCCTTTGAGATTGCAGCACAGCTTCTTGCCACTAGGCCACCAGCACTCACTAATTATAATAGCAACTACTATATCTAGTGCTCCCTATGTAATAATTGAAAGGAGCACTGGTTAATACAATAGGTAGCGTTCCAGGTTTCTAACTGAAAGATCAGTGGTTCAAACATACCAACTGCTCTTTGGGAGAAAGAAATGTCATTCTTCTCCTATAGAGATTTACAGCTGGGGCAGTTCTACTCTGTTCTATTGGTTCACTATGCTCTCAAAAAACTCATTGCCACTGAGTTACAACCGATTCATAGCTGACTGTCCAGCAGGTTTTCTGAAGATGTAAATTGTACTAAGAGGAAACTGGCCATTTTTCTCCCTCAGAGCCATTGGTGGATTCAAACAACTAGGGAGGGGAGGCCTTTGGGTTAGCAATGCAACTCCTTATGGCCTATGCCACCAGAACTCCTCTAGGTTCATGACGAGTTGCAATCAACTCAACAGTGGTGGATTTATAGCATTGGAGTCCCTGGTGGTGTAAATTGTTAATGTAGTCAGTTGCTAACTGACAAAGCGACATTTCTAATCCACCCAGAGGTACTTCAGAAGAAAGGTCTAATGCTCTACTTCCAGGAAATCAGCCACTGAGCACTCTGCAGAGCACAGTTCTACCCTGACACATATAGGTTTGCCACATAGAGCAATCAGAAAACTGGTACCGATGTTAGTATGTGAGCTTTAAAAGTTCTTCGCACATCTTAATTCATTTACTCATCATAATATCTCTTTGTGGTTGTGGTTGTGGTTGGTGTTAAGTGACATTCAGTCCCCTCTGACTCATAGCAATCCTATGAACAACAAATAGAAACCTTACCCTATCCTGTGCCATCCTCACAATCTCCCCCACTCTCAAGCCCATCGTCATTCTGTGAATCTCTAACTTTGGGGGTGGGTAGCTTCCTTTCTTTCCCTGACCCTCCACCTTTCCTACCATGATGTCCTTTTACAAGTACTGGTGCCTCCTAACAACATGCCAAAATACATAGACAAAGTTTTACTGTCCTTGCTTCTAAAGATAGAATGGTTTGTACTTCCTCTAAGACAGACTTACTTGTTCTTTTACCAGTTGTGGATATATTCAATACTCTTCATCAACACCATAATTCAAAGACAGTGGCGCTCAATGCAATTTATCTTTTTCTTTCTTGGCTGCTGTTACCATGGGATATGGAGTCTACTCCTTGTGGTAGTTACTTATAATCTTCTACCAGACTATATCATTTATCATTCTTCTCTGTTAGTCTGTCAGCTCATCAAAGACAGGCACTATCTTATTTATCTCTGTATTTCACATGCCTTGAATGATGCTTTATCAGAGTTGTGGTTGTTGTTGTGTATCATTGCGTTGGAACCAACCCAAAACTGACAATCCAGCAGGTTTTTGAAGGCAATTAATCGCACTGGAGGAGATTGCTCATCTTTCTCCCATAGAGCAGCTGGAGGATTCAGACCATGTGCCTTTGGGATTGCAGTGCAGTTTCTTGTCTTCTTAATGGACGAATAAATGTGGCAAAGAGGTCTGATTCAGGCTCCATCCATATGGCTACAAGATATGGATTCTCTTACTGAGCCAATTACACTTTATTGTAAAGGACCAGGGCTGCCCATTACTGGGCAGAAATTGAAAAGACTGGGAGAATCAGAAGAAGAAGGGAGAAATAAGGAGAGACAAAAAGAGAGAAAAGAGACAGAATTTCACCAAATTATACGTATATGTATTTGTTTCTCCAACCTAGTTCTTGACAATTAGAGGATTGTTGTTGTTGTTGTTGGGTGTTGCCAAGTCAATTCTGACTCCTAGTAACTGTACAAGTCCAATTATTGGTTGATCCAGCCCTATTGCTACAATCTCTGCTGTGCTTAAATACATTGCTGCAGTCACTGTGACAATCTCTCTCTCTCTCTTTGAGGGTCTTCCTCTCCTTCTCTGAGTCTCCATCTTTCCAAGCCTGGAGTCTTTTTACAGGGCCCAACCTCTCCTGACAACATGCCCAAAAGATGTGAGATATAATCTCACATTGTTTGTTCTTATGGAACACCCCAGCTGCACTTCTTCCAAAGCTCAGATATGTTTGTTCTCTTGGCAGTCCATGAGACATTCAATACTCTTCATGAACTCTTCATAATACTCTTCATAATTCAATGACATTGATTTTTTTTATATGGAAAGCATATACTGAGTGTTTGTTGTACCTCTGCAGCATGCGCCCATGTCTAATGATCATTATTCATCCCAGAAAGACACAACAATGCCAATGATTTTGCAAGAAGTATGAAATGGGGTCAATAACAAAAGAAGTATGGAGGTACAGAGGAGATCTAATCTGAATGTCAACACTGCCATTTACCAGTTACGAACAGTGAGCAAATCCCTTCTGAGGATTGGTCTTGCCAGTAAACTAGCAGCATTTGTATCTGCAACCAAATTCTAAGCAATTTGAGGATTGTTGTTGTGAGGTTCTGTCAAGTTGCCTCTGACTCATAGTGATTGTACAACAGGTCCAAACTTGGCTTGATCCTATACTATATTCACAATCTCTGCTGTGCTTAAGCCCATTGTTGCAGTCAGTGTCAATCCATCTCTTTTGAGGGTGTTCCTCACCTTCTTTGACCCTCCACATTTTGAAGTATCTCAATAAGGCTGTTAGTGCTCCTGGCCAATCCTTCCACTTCTCCCCTGGTGACTACTTCAAATATTCACCATGTCTTTTTTTAGCTCCTTGCCTAGCTATTTCTTTTTATTAGAAATGCTATTCTTTGGTCTCTGCTATTAAATACCCATTATGTTACTTACCCACTTTTTAAAAACCTTTTTCTTGTGATTTTGGTGAAAATTCACAGAGCAAATTGATTTTCCATATCTTGATCATAATTTTTGTAGCCATGATTCTTAAACAAGCCATTTCATAATAATAGCTCTATTTTTTTACTCACTGCTCTGCTTCTACCATTAGGCCCCTACAGAAAATGTTCTCACCAAGGTCAGTAACAATTTTTTTGGTCATAAATCCTAATGGCCATATCCCTGTCATCTCTTCTTGTCATTCACCTGCATGAAACTGTCATCCCCCTGGTTTTCTGTTACAGCATTACTCTGGGTTTTCCCTGTTCCTCAGAATTATTCTTTTATGTCTTTTTTATAAGATTTTCTTCCCACCCTTTAAATCTAACTATTCCAGACAGGAAGAAGCACTCATGGCAGAGTGATTAAAAATCTCAGCTGCTAACCTAGAGGTCAGTGGTTTGAACATACTAATTGTTCCAAAGGAGAAAGATATGGACATAAAGATAAACAGTTTTGGAAACTATGGAGCAGTTCCACTCTCTCCTATAGTGTTATAAGTCACTGTTCACTTCATAGCAATCGATAGTATTTTTCTTTCCTTTCCTTTTTAGTTTTGTTTTATTCTCTCTGGATTTCAGCTAAAATTCTCTTCCTCTTCTTCACACGGATGAAGTGGACGAACTCTCTTCACATTTATCCACTTCATCACTATGCCAATGACTCTTGAATCTGTTTCTCTAGCACAGTGCGCTCTCGTGAGCTTGCTCGCTCTCTCTCTTTCTCTTGCAGGATTTGGATATTTTGTAATATTTGGAATGGCTCCACCTACATGATTTGATGGCAGCTTAAACGCAACCTTTTCAAAAGCTGAATTTGTCTGCCTCCTTCTCTCCCTTCCTCTGAACTACTTTTCATGCAATATTCCCTATCTCAAGCTAGTCATCATCATCATGCAATAACTCAAACCAGTCACCTTGGCAATCATCCCCCGACCCCAGTAATCAATTAGAAAGTACTATTCGCTTTAAGGGAGCTCTGGTGGCCTAGTGGCAAGAAGCTTTGCTGTATTCCCTAAGGTGAGCGATTTGAGGCCACCAGCTTCTCTGTAGGGAAGGATGAGCAATCTCCTCCCATGCGATTAACTGCCTCTGAAAACCTGCTGGAGAATCAACTATGTCTGATACACAACAACAACATTAGGTTTAAATCCAAATATTTCTCACCGCCTTCACTGCCCAAACCTTATTTCAAACTCACCTACGTGGAAATCTCATAGTCATCTCAAATTTGTTTCTGATTCCACCCCTTGCTCTGCTCCTGGAATCAGTTTGCTGTGCTGAAGTAACTTGTGGGTACTGTGATGCTGACGGCTGTGTCACCAGTGTGTCAAATGCCAGAGGGGGCACCCATAGTGGACAGGTTTTAGCAGAGCTCCCAGATGAAGACAGACTAGAAAGCAGGATTGGCCATCCACTTCTGAAAGAGTGGGCCCCTGAAAATCCTCAATAGTGTAGGATCTTTCTAAAATGGAAATAATATCTTCCACCCAACCCTTCTCCTTAGAGAAGGACATCATACTCGGAAAGGTGGAAGGATGGTGCAGGAAGAAAGACCCCGGATAAGATGGATTGATGCAGTAACTGGGACAATGAGGATAGAGGTGTCAGGGACACTCAGGACAGGGCAAGCTTCACAGGGTCACTCTAAGTCACAAGTGACTTGATGGAATATAACAACAACAAATAACCTCACCCTTTGATGATTAAAATACTTGTTGTTATTTATATGCCACCTCATCCAGGGTCTTTCTCTCATGTGCTGACCCTCCATCCTTTCAAGCATGATGTCCTCCTCCAAAGACCAGCCTCCTCTTGAAAATATACCCAAAGTACACAGGTAGAGTTTCAAATTCAAGGAACAGTCTGGTTTCACTTTCACCAGGACAGATCTGTTTGTTCTCTTGGCAGTCCATGGTATATGTTTAATATTCTCCAGCACCACAACTCAAAGGCATCGATTCTTCTTCTTCTGTCATCCTTAGTCATTGTCCAACTCTCAGATGCATAGCAAACAACTGAGAAGACTTCTGGAATTCTTGATTATTTTCAGGGTGAAGTACAAACTCTAGAGCATCCTAGAGAAATCTCTCCATTATCTATCTCCCAATTTTCTTCCCAGACTCCATTAACCTCTGCTTCCATGCCCTAATTGCGGTGTTGGTGAAGAGCACTAACTATCCCATAGACTGCCAAAAAAACCAACAAAACTGTCTCGGTAGAAATGCAAACTGAGAGCTCCTCAGAAGCCAGATTTGTGAAACTTCATCTCTCTTACTTTGGGCATGTTTTCAGGAGGGGTCAGTCCTTAGAAAAAGGCATGCTTGGATAGGTGGAAAGTCAGCGAAAGAGAGGAAGACCGTCAAGATGGATTAACAGAAAGAATGTTGCAATGGGCGGATGGTGCAGGACAGGGCAAGGTCCAAATTTGTTGTTCAAAGAGTTATTATAAGTGGCAATGACTTGACAAAACCTAACAACAAGACACACACACACACTCACTCCAGCTATCTTTAAGTATTTATTCTTTTCTGAATTTGCCTTTCTCTCTGTTTTCAAATCCTTCTTTAGGCCTAGTATTCTACCATTCACCATTAGGTTGGCTAATTTTTAGTTATCCTTCAGGATTCACCCTATCCTCTAAACCTTTCTTGGACCCTGATTCTCACCCAGACTGGGTTTAATATTTTCCCATTCTACAGTCTATCTACATCTAGGCACTTAGCCAGAGTTAATGAGCTACTCTGAGGTTTCAGAGGCAAGACCTCCTTCCTCCCAGAGAAACATCTTCTGCCTTGACATTCCTGAAATGTCAGCAGAAGAGCCCAGTCTGAGTTTCCCAAAAGAGTCCACCTCTATCCTAAGAGTGTCTTAGGAGATAGTCTTGGTTCATAAGTACCTTCTAAGTAAGAAAGTAGTTTGTGAAAGAGGAAGGCAGAATCAAAGAAACTTTCATCGCTCAATCCTAAAGAGCCTGACTTGGCAGAGCTGAGCAGATGGGAGAACAAGTTTTTAAAGTTTATTCATTAAGAGAAATCATGGTGTCAGCTTTCCAACAGGGGAGCACTGGTGGCCTAGTGAGTAAGAAGCTGTGCTGCTAAACCAAGGGCAGGTGGTTTGAGTTGGCCAGCTGCTCATAGGGAGAAAGATGGATAATCTCCTCCTCTGTCATTTATTGCCTCTGAAAACTGACTAGCGGGTCAGCCATGAGTCACTTCTGCCTCAGTGGCAACATCAAGAGATCCCATAGGAACAACTTTCCATCAAGATTAGGATATCAGAGCAGTAGGTAAAACAGCTAGATTTTGCTTTTTCCCTCCCTTCTTCTTACAAAACCATAAAAGTTTTAGATGAAAGTTCCTGGCCTAAAATCAAAAGACCTAGCTTTTTGTCCCAAATTTGCTTTTAACTTGTTGAAGAAGTTCTGTAACTTCTCCAGAATCTAGTTTGCTTATCTCTAGGCTTTTGACTCTTAAATAACGTAGTGGCGCCAGGAATCCCCTCTGACAAATACCAAGGACTGAGCAAAACAGGCGGCTATCAAAGCAACTCTTCTCTTTAAAGGATCTTTCTTCATAGAAGCTAAGCCCTGGCTGTTTTGGAGGAACACAGAACCAAAGCCTTGTCAGTTGAATTTGTCTGCGGGCTTCAGACCAACTGACTCCATGGACTAAGGTCTGGACAAGAAGGTTCCACTTAGGATCCTTACCTAATCTTCCTTAGAGGAGGGATTGGAACAGCAGGAGAGGATTAAGAGGGTCAAAGACTAACAGCAGCTCCTGAATTAACTCCCTCGTACCTGGGCACTTGCTATTCTTCCCGCATCCTGTCCTTAGAGTCTTGTGCAAGGTTTTAGGAAATACCCTCAAAAAATACATGAAGGCAGGTCACATGGGTTTTCAGGACCAAGGTATGACCAATATGGTCCCTTCAGCTAGTAGAGGCCTTCAAGCCATCTGTCAAGTTCATTTCCCTTGCTCTCAAGGCCCCTCAGAGAAATAGGAGCAAATTGCCCCCTCCCCACACTTCACTCCCAGCTGCCGAAGCCTCTAGTGCCTGACAAAAAAATTCTGCTCTCTGGAAAGTTTGTCCTTGGAGCAGTTCACCTTTCCTTCTGCCTCAGTTGATTAATGACAACACAGGGCACAGCAACAGGATTGAGAGATTTTCTAATTGCTTTAAAAAGAAGTTTCTTTTCGCCCCGATCATCAGAGAAAAGCACACCCGCATGAGAACGCTGGAAATCACAGAAAAGGTAAATTTACAGTGCAAAAATCATCTACAGTCTCTCCAGCTGGAAGTGTTTGTCAATGTTTTATTACTGCCTCTGTTTTTAAAAGAGGGCATTCGAAGAGAAGACAACATCTCTCAGTCCAAAGAAGGCATTTCTAATGACACAGTAACAAATCAGCGGAGGAGGGTTATTTAAGGACTTGAAGAGGAGACTTTATGGCATTCCTTCACAAGCACACCTTCTTCTTTCTGCCTGAGCCTGGACACTGAGCAAGGTTCTCAATTGGGTTATGAACAAGCAGTCCTTCTGGTTCTCCTGGGGCCCCCACAGGGGTAAACTGTAGCTCCTTCCCTCCCATCCTATTACCTCAGCACTTTTGCCCCAAAAAAATCCAGCCAGAAATTAACTTCTGATCGATATGAATTCGATTTTCTTCAGCCCTGTAGTTTCAAAGACTGGGAAATACCATCAACCCACGTGTTGCCTCAGTGACCCTTCCCTTGCCCTTCACTCAAAAACCCAAGATGGTTTGATTTCTACCATGGGACAAATTGGTAACCCAGGAGGAAAGGCCTATTCAGATTAACTTTGCAAGCAGCAAGTAAGTCAGTATTGGAATACTTACCGAGCAGTTCTCTGGAAGATCTAGGCCTGGAGAAGGAAGAAGGGATGCTGAAAGAAGAGAGTGAATTGGGAAGGGCTCCAGGCTGAGGTGATAAAGGATTTATAATTGTTCACCACAGCTTGGCAAAATCCATCTGCAAATCTGAGCCTTGGGTCAGAGACTTATTACAGATCAGAATTAAACCCCTGGAGACTGTGGAAGACTGAGGTACTTTGGAAAAAAAAGAAAAAGGTTTGGTGGGTTTTATGTTTTTCTTGTAAAAAACTCCAGCTGGGCTTTTGTGTGGTCACCTCCATGAGCCCAGGAGAGGCCTTTGGGAGGTATTTTGGCCCAAGGAGGAATTTGGAACATTCCAGCTTTGGAGGTAGCAAGAGGAGGGGGGGACCCTGTTATACCCACTTCTGTCCCTGGCTAGCAGCCCTGAAGCCCAGCAGGGAATAAGCCTCATAAACACAGCCTAGTGAGCCAGTGCAGGCCAATCTTGTATTGCAGCCCTTCGAGGCCTCCTCCTCAGCCTTTCCCTCCAGCTAGCCCCTCGTCTTAACCCTTACCCTCAGGTTGACCCCAAGGCTCAAGGGCAAATATACAGTTTACTGCAGTGGAGTAAAAAAGGAGATTCCTGCAAAGTCAGAGGGAGGCAGCCATGATAAAAGTGAGCCTTCCTTTTGTACTGTACACAAATCTACCATCTTCTATTTTATTTGGGTCTCCTCTAAGTTCTATGGGGTGTTATCACAAAGATTATGCTTCCTTCCAAATGTTGTTGAGTACTGTTGAGTTGGAACCAACCCATAGCTGACCCTTCTGGGTTTTCAGAGGCAATTAATCACACGGGAAGAGACTGCCCATCCTTCTCCTGTGGAGCATTTGGTGGATTTGAACTGCTTTCCTTCAGGACTGCAGTGCAGCTTCTTACCACTAGGCCACCAGAGCTATAAATGAGGGGTTTGGGGGTCAGGGGAGGTAATCTTTCTGGTTTTTACTGACTACAAAAATACTGCTTGCTATGACAATAAAAACACATTCAGAAAAATAAAGGATGAAAAAGAGACTAAAAGCCCTCATATCACCACACAGAGTTGACTATTGGTAAGATTCTTATACATGTGGAATATATTAATAGAGGTATTTTAAGACAAAAGGTGATCACAATATGCTTACAGTTCTTTAACTTTTTTTCCCCAAAAGCTGGACAATGACTAGGGATGATAGAAATTGATGCCTTTGAGCTGTGTTGTTGGAGAAGAGTATTGAATATGCCATGGACTGCTAGGGGAACAAACAGGTTAATCCTAGAGAGAGTGAAATCAGGCTGCTCCTTGGAGGCAAGGGTTCTGAAGCTCCATCTGATGTTCTTTGGACATGTTGCAAGGAGGGAAAAGTCCTTGGAGAGGAATGTCATGCTTGAGAGAGTGAAGGGACAGCATAAGAGAGGAAAATCCTTGATGAGATGGATTCACCCAATCACTGGGGTGGTGGTGGGGTATGTGTGTCAGAGACAATAAGGTTGGCACAGGTTAAGCAGGGTTCAGAGCTGTTGTATATAGGGTTGCTATGAGTTGAAAGTGACTCCAAGGTACATAACAACAGGAGAGATTTACTGATGGATGGTTAACATAAAAAAAAAATTTAAAGATAGACAAGATTATTCCAGAGCTTCAAAATATATTCTTCCAATTCTTTTTAGTTATTTTAGTAGTTTTATCATACAACCAAAAGTTCTTTGATACTCCTCCTTGCAGAAGTTATTTGCCCATTTTTATATTCTTCAATTACAGATGTTTATTGATTTTCATCATAGAGTAGTTCCCCTAAGAAATAAACAAATTTATTTCCATTCA